>NW_020884896.1:8135577-8510731 GCF_003945725.1 Corapipo altera | reverse complement strand
CACAACCAGGCCATGGTGCACTGGTCCGGACACAACAGCAGCGTGAGTACCCTGGGGAGCGCTTTGCTTTTCATCTTCCTTTTGCCTTTTTCTTTTTCCTTTTCTTTTTTTTTTTTTTTTGGGGGGGGGGGGGGTGGGGGTCCGGGGGAGTGTAGGATGGGGGTGAGGGGTTTTTCTTCTTCGAGGGGGATTTTGTGCCTCCAGGCGCCGGGGATTGGCTTCGCTTAGCAGTGTGCAGTGGGGCAGAAGGGCTTCAAAAGGGCCATTCTTCTGGAGCAGAAAAACTTTCCACTGCCCACCCGCCCGCTGAGCACATCCCCCTCCGGCCCCCTTCGACTTCACCCCGGAGCAGAGAGGGATACAGCGGTGCCACTGCTCGCGGCGCGGAGGGGAAGGGTCGGTCTAGGGGAGATCCGTCCTCGCATCCTGCCTTCTCCCCAGGGTAGCCTTCACCAAGACCCTGGGAGGATCAGCTGTAAGGAAGGCCAGGGAAAGTCCCTCTGTTGCTGCTTTTTCTCCTGCCAGCCCTGCGGGCCCACATCATCACAAGGGCTCATCCCCAGGCCTTGCTGAAGTGGAGATACTAGAGGGCTTCAGGACTTTGCTCCCAAGGTACCTCTATAAATGGGATAAAGCTGCTTTTTGCCTCTTGTCACCAAGGTGTTAAGACAGGACAGTTCTTGTCTCTTCCCTGTAACGTGGACCTTTCTCAGGAACAGAACAGCTCCAACTTGAGCCAAGCAGAACAAAAGTGACCGGAGGTATAGGCAACTGGTTTCCAGGTTGGAGCAATAGTGTTGGCATCAAAGTTACCAGGTTAACTTGAGCCCTGTATCCCTCTAGCGTCTGCTGCCGAGGTACCTGGAGCTGAGAACTAAGGCCCAGGGAAGGCAGGGTCAGTTGCTTGCTGAGCTTTCTGCCTGCCCTTAACTGTGTTTGTAGACTAGCAGAAGTGGAGGAATCTGTCTGTCCGAATGCTCCAACTTTGCCTCTTAGAGACAGCAAGCAGAATGCTAATGAGAGAGAAAGGGATGCCGCCACTATGTGGTTGTTGCCCATACAACTTCCCAGGAGAAATGGGGACAGGCTCTTCTCCTAGGTGTCTCTGGTTGTAATGCCAGAAGGTTTCTGGCTGCTCTGCAGAAATCCTTGGACTCCCTTTCAGCTTTTAGTACTAGGAGCCTGATAACATTTTGAAATGACAGTCTAGTCATTGTGAATTCCTTTTGGATTGTATTGAGCCACTCAATTTAGAATTGCAGTGGACGTCATAAGGATCTCACTATGGGGTTCAGCCTCAGTTAATTGGGACATGGTTTTATGGTCTCATCAGGAGCTTTTTAATCAATTAATTGACAGGGGAATACTTATCATCTCTGTTTTGAAGAACTTTCCTCTTTCTTCACAACTCAGCTAGCCTGTTCTTAAATAGTTGTATAAACAGAAGCTACCTTGTAGGAATTCAGGTCTGTTCATACAAATTGAATTGAGGCTGACACTGGTTTCAAGTGACCCATTTGCTAAGAAAAAGGATTCTGATATAAAAAGTCAGCCAGCAGGCATCAGTTTTTCTGGTCTATCACTGAATTTATGTTTAATCTGTACATTTATCAAGACACATCTACTGTTATTATATACGTGTTTAAATATACACATACACATGTATAGATATTTCAGCCCGCTGTGGTAGCATAGGGTGTTATTTTCAGGGACTGATTTATTTTCTGAGTGTCTTAGTGTACAAATGTTTTCAGGGAGCTGCGGGGAAATGTTTTGTGACTGTCCTCTCCAAAGAACTGTAGGTTGCATTGTGTACAGGGTTAGTAATGCTCCCCCCTTTGCTGCTTGGGGCTCTGGCAGTGCTATGCTGTTTTGTGCTGTGATTGCATCCCCCTCAGAGCACTAACTGAAGCTGGGCCCCTGCAGAACTTGGATATACAACAGGCTTGTCCAGGCTCAGCTGAAGCAATGGTGTGTGTCCAGTAGGAAGCCCAAAGTGGCACTGACGCATTGTCTCTGTGTGAAAGTTTTGGGTACCCATCTGGGAAGGAGCTGGGAGTGCGATGGGCTTGGGGCGAAACACTTCCTTTAGGGTACAACATATGTAGTTCTGCCTGCATGTGGGTCCCAGAGGATCCCATGGTGCTGCTTGTGAGGGATGCTGTGTAAATAACCCCAGTGCCCTGGCTGCACTCCAACAGTAGTAGCTGCCAGCTTCCTGCTGATGTTTCCTTGCTGTGGCATGGGGATGCAACACACCTCTTCCCATTTTCATTTTTATGTGTTCTGTAAGTGCTGTTGTCACATAACTTTTGCCTTTTGCCCAGGCAGAGGGGCCGTATAAAGATGATAATAGTTTGCAGTTTCTGTGTAAGTACAGGAAAAATCAAAAATAAAGCTTAAAATATTTGAAATCCTTTCAGGTGGAAAAACTGGAAAATTAAAGATTGTTTTTCTGTTGCAATGTACCTGATTCTGCCAGCCTCAGTGTGGTCCCTTGTATCCTTATTTTGATAGGGGTTTGGATATAATGGCAATGCTGCTGGTGGAGGAGAAGGAACCCCTGAAAGGACTCCTGAATTTCTGTAAGGGATTGTTCTGGGTGTTTGCAGCTTCTTTCGGGCTTGGCTGTGATTTCATGGTGAGTGTGTGCACACACCACTGAACTGATGGCATTCTGCTCGGAGGAGGAACTTGCTGTATGCTCGGCCACAGATAAAATAAGAATAGTAAATAATAGTCCAAGTCATCCAGGTATAACTCCATCAACAAATTGTTTTACATCAGGGATGATTTTGGCCCATAAATGACTTTAGGTATTCCCTGGACAGTTTGCTCTCCAGAACAATATTCATATCCAGACACTTGCAGCATGCCCTATTTACATCTGTGGGGACATGCTTCACATGTGGACTAATCCCTCCTGTCTCCTTTGCTGTTTCACCAGTGGAGTCAACAGGATGTCCCCAGGGGAGAGCATAGGTGTAGAGAGCCTGGCTTGTTAGATGACATGAGGCTGAAATCAGGAGTGTATCCAGTGTGTTGTATTAAAATACAGATGGGTCTCAGGCTTTCTTGGACTCCAGCAGAGGTGAATGAGGCCACAATCGTGGCATCTCCACAATCACGAGCTCTTTCAGTCTGCAAGGCGGCAGGGAAGAGTGGCTGCAGCAAAACTGGGTGCTGGAAAAGGTCTTTGGCTTGCACCGAGTCCCAGACTCCAAAAATGATCCAAGAAGGTGTTAACTGGCCCATGCCAGCACCCTGCCTGGAATTATTTAGACAATATAAGCATAGAATATTGAGTCTGTAAATGGGTCCTGGTACTACTTAATTTACCTGCATTGATACATCCTGAGGGTCTTTCCACTGGCCTCTATAGAAATGGGAGTAAAAGGTCCTATGAGATAAATCTTTCTCTAATCTCTGCTACAAGATACACAAGTGAGATCTCCTGCTTTTTGCACCACTGAGAAATTTCATCATTGGTGTGGAAGTTGGCAGGTTTCCTAGCTCACAGGGGTTTCAAATTTGCTTCTTGATGTGTTGTATCCAAACACTGTAGATTTGGAGTCCCCATAGCTCCCTTAATGTGATGCTATAGACTAGGAGAAAACAGCTAACAGAGATTTATGTGTGGAGCTAAAAGAGAGACTTGGTTTTAATGGAGAGAAGCAAGTCTCTAGGTGATGTCCATTATGAGCTTTTGAGATACAGATGGTTCTCAGAGCTTACAGAAAATGAAGAATGCTTCTGTCCTAGGCTGGCTTGGAGTGAGATCAGAGCCTTACTTTTTCATTTGAAAGTGTCCTGGTGAAAGAGCAAAAAAATGGGAGGAGGTCAAAAGGTAAGGGAGTTTGAGCGAGTGCTTTGATGGTACAGCTTGTGCTATAATGTGGTGCTGTGAAGGAGAGCAGCACGGATTTCAGCATGGGGCTCATTTATTATAATGGCAGTTTGCTATTGCCTTGCACTGGACAGAGTGTTCTCCTGGGCTGGACATTGATGTAGATCTAAAGTGTGTGGCGAAGAATTTGAGCATGTACCTTGCTGCATACCAGGGGATTGGCTTTTACATGATCATGATACCTGTAAACAACTGGTTCAAACTTCTGTGATTTACATGGTTAGAAAGACAAAGGTGAGCTTCTCATAGGTCCTCCACAACAGCAGATCCTCAACAGACTGATGGAGATATGGAGATGGAGTCAGAACTAGATACAAAACAACCATGGCCAGACGGATTTTATATTCTGTCCACAACAGATCGATACAACTGATGGGTGCATTGCTGTTGTCAGGTGATAACACTAGACAACAAGGGAAGAATTAGGTCTATTATGGGAGAACTTTTAGGCAAGATGAGACTCTACATGAGGTATTGCTTGCAAAATTTTACTTAATGTTATTGACAGGAAAAACTGGGCACAGGTAAAGCAAAATAACAATACACCTATATATTTCAAATGCACTGTATTTCCACCTGGACAAAGTAATTGTGAATAAACTGTTGTTGGAGTTTTAGCTGAAGTGTTCAGACCTACTTTATAAACTAGGAATTTCAAGAATGTCACATGGCTCCAGCAGGTACTGCATCCTACAGCCATGAACCAATCAAACTGCATTTTACAAAGAGTTGGGTATCTTTCAACTCACCCTTCTATTGCCTTCTTCCTTTCTGTGTAGCTGTTCCAAGCCTTTTTCTCCTGGCTGTGGGAAACTACTGTAGGATTTCTGTTCTAACATTGCCATCGGACAATTTAGATTAATTTTTTTTTTTCATTTGTGCGTATTCTTTTTAATTAAAGTTATTTTCCCTCCCTGGCACTTACGCCCCCTGGAATCATTTTACAGGCAGTGATCATATTCCCTTTCAGCCTCTGGTTTGCTAAATCAAGCAAGCACCATTCTTTCTGTATCTGCTTGTGTGACAGGTTGTGGAAAGTGAACTCTGAATTTCTAGGAGTCAGGTTCCCAAGAACTCGAATTTGAATCCAGTTTTTGCTTTTGATGAATACAATTCTGTGCAGATGATAACAAATGTATTACTTTTTACAAGTGAGGCAGTAAAGGCATGGCAAAAGTATCTTAAACTGCCAGTGTTCTTCTGTTCAGTCCAGAACGGGGGATAACAATCAAAATGTTATTTTTGACATCTTCTCACTTGGAGACTTCATTCAAATGCTGTGTTCGTGGAACAGGATGTAGTTGGTAGCTGCTGTCCTTCCCTTGCAGGCAAAGCTGTGGCTGCAGTGTAAAACTATCAGGGATGAAGGATCTACCAACATCATCCCATGAGTGACCAGCATTACTTGTATGATGCTGCGATAGCCCATTGCTCCCTTCCTCCCATGGCAATTGCATTATCATAAAGGAAGAGCTTTTAGGTAATAAATATGGATGTAGAGTCCAGAGCCAGATGTGCAGTGAGACCCATGGTGGGGAATAACCCCAGAGTCAGTGGCTTTGCATTTAGATTGACTCCTGGTGTGCTGAAAACAGCTCCCCAAAATATTCATCTGAAGAGGATGCCTGCATTAAAATAGTTCTGTGAGATGTAGTACGTTTTATGTACATATTACAACAGTGTATAATAGTATTAAGAGTATAATGCACCAGATGCTGAGACTGTTTCAGGTTTATTTCTTGCTAGAGCTATAAGAATATATTTTGCAAGGGCTGAATAAAAAGTGAGGAAACAAAAATGGGAATTTAAACCAGAAAAAAAAATCAAGTAAAATTAAAATATTTCTAAAAGTCCCCTGTTTCAATTTTTTGTCTTCTGAACTATATTTACTTCTTTGGATCATAAAATGCTTCACATGCACTCTAGGTATCAAACTTCCTTTAAAAGCTCTTCAGTGAGTGAAAACAGCAGAAAATTTCCTGTAACTTTGAATAGGACTTTATGTCTTTAACCAGAGATCTTGGGGTTTTTTTGGTGTTTATTTATTTGTGTGCATGTTGAAGTTTTTAAAAAAAATGAGTCAATAGGCATAGTATTTCTTTCTTCTGTGTTGCAGTCCATCTCTATATATATTTCTTGACTGGATAAAACTTTTTCAAATACAGAATGTGAAACAGGAAATGTGGGAAATAAGAATAGCCATGCTCTGAGAGAAAGCAGTAAGTGAAAGGGAATCTGTGAGGACTAGAAGAAAGGCTTGTCATTCTGTGATTCTGGTCTCTGTGAAAGTGTTTGGGAGATGGTGAGGAGCTTCTGCCTGGACTGACAGGTGGGATATGCAAATCCCATCATGAGGGGAGATTAAGGAGAATAATGGAAGAGCTCTGACAGTTGCAACTGGCATTCATGCAATATTGAGAGGCTATAAACTGTGTAAAGCAATAGGGTTATAGCTTTCAATCTTCTTAATACTGTACTTTGTAATAGAAAATGGGTTTCTCTCTTTCCTCCTGACTTCAAATATGACTTTTGTATTTCCCTGGCCTGGCGATCCTGATGAGGTCAGTCCAGAGGGGGAAGCCAGGAGGTCAGAAGTCCTTAATTCATTCTGGAGGGGTTAGAGACCATTCTGACCCATTCAGTTGTGACACAGCTTTATATATGAAGGGCTGCAAGGTCAGCATTAGCCTTGGACAATCTTACATCCTCTGGGCCTTTCATACTATGTCAGACTGAATGCAACCCTCATGTTGTGCAGAGCTCAAAGACCTCTTCCTCTGGAAAACACTGTTGTAGAGCTTGGCCAGAGCAATGTAGCTTCACATTGATTTTTCCTTTGATCTCAAGGCTCCTAAGAAATAGCCCTAAACAAGCCAAAATTATGAAAGTTTAAATGTAACATTTTTTAAATTATTTTGAATCAAGACAGTGTTTTTGGAATGGGTTTCTGATTCTTATATTCTATATTTTAAGATGATACAGTGATACAAAAATCTTGATTCAGTGTTCCAGACAGAGGCATCTAGCGACACTTGAGATGGTAGTGCCTCCAGCTGCTGCTTCACAGGGAAAGGGCATCCTGTGGGAACTGCCTGATGGTCTGGGAATTGTAGAGCATCTCAAACTATATTTGTCCATATTTAAGTAACTGGTATTATCATAAAAGCTGTGCGTACTGCATCCTGTTCATCCTGATGCAAACTACATTCAGGAGAAAAAAATAACACTGACACAAGGCACTTTTTTTTTCCTCAATTATTTTTTTATATCTGGCCAGCAAACCAAAAAATCAATGACTCCCACAGCTCTAATTGACATTTCTATGTTAAATGAAAATGGGCTTTCATTCCAATTCAAACAGCAGCACTGGGTGATAGACTAATTATTTTGGAATTTTAAATGCATATAAAAGTTGATGCAATAAAATTATTTTTGTGCCACTTGGAATTGTTTTTTCTGTCTCTTAAATCAGACAACAGTTAACATGAGTCCTTAATCCCTAATTCTCAGTACTGATAGCACAATAACACTTTTACTTGGTACTGTCCTTTCTTTCCTCGAGGAACATAGAAGAAAAGTACTTTAAGAAGGAACAGGATATTTTAGGGTATGTCCTAAAACGTAATTCCTTTCTTTTAGAGAGTCTCCGAGAACTCCCCATCATGTCCCTCAGTAGGGGAGTGATGTTCTCCTGTGACTGCACACTGGGACTCAGAGCTGCCTGTGAACTCCCCTGTGCCATGCCAGGAATGTACATGCTCAGAGCAGGCTGTGTTGAGGTGCCCCTGACATGGGACGAGCAGGGAGGAGGAGGCTGAGGAAGGAGATGGAGATTTAGGTGTGGGGGAAGAAGGTGGGAAGTTGGACCTGCTTCTGCTCCTATGGGGGGATGTCAATGCCAAATATCCCCACCATGAGCAGCCCATGCTGGGAAGGGCCTCCCTGTGCTGTGGTTGGGGGGCACAATTGCTTCTGCAGGGGCAGGAAGGTAAAGGCAGTCATGGGCCTTGTGATTTCTCTCTTCCTGTTGGGAAAACTCAGAGATAGCCCAAGTAGGATGAAGGGTTTTTTTGGGTGGAGAGTGTTTATCTACATATGGGAAGCTTTTGATCTCTTACACCACCAGGTCCCAGCCTGGTGTCAGTGCTCACATCCTCATTGTATTAGGTTTCTCATCACCTTTGCTGGTGATCATTTAAGGACAGCAGTGCCATGAGCTCTTGCAGATAGTTTTCATACATGTCTTCAGGAGGAAGTGAAAAGCTCTTTAAAAAATCTCAGGCTATTTAGATAACCCAATAGAGACATCCCATGTCTTTTCTCAAATGTTTCTCCCCTCATTCTCACCTCCCCCACTAAATGTAAGGTTGAGAAAATAATTCGAGGGAAATATGTTATGTAACAAATGTAGGCACGTTTTCATTTTCATAAATTGTCCCTGCTCAATATGTGATTTTCTCAGGTGCACTTTTTTTTGAGGGGGGGAGGGGTGAAGTAATCATAAAGTCCCTGATTCAGAAAGTAGTGAGAAATTCCTCACTAATGTGGAAATGAATACCATTTAATAATTTGGAATGGACTTTGCCTGGAAATTTTTTTTTTAAATCCAAGGTATATTTTCAGTAGTTTAAAGAGGTCATATGCTCCCTTTCTGTGTGTGTCATTGGGTCACTATAAACCTTTAGAAACAGTTTAATGTTCCCTGTCTTGGCCAAAAATGGTGCCAATAACTTTCAGTGATATTCTTTGAAAACAGACCTAGGAGAAGTAAGTTGCACTGAATATTCAAATCAATATTTGAGGACCTTATTTTTTAAAGTATTTACATATAGGTGAGTGTAAATAAATTTTTTCTGGTGTAAAAAAATAACAATTATGGTGAAATTAAAGCTCTATATGCCAAAGAATGTGATATGAAAAATTAATTTTCTTTCCATTGCTTTCAGCTCAGGTTTTCAAGAAAAAAATACATTTCTGTAGATGAAAGATAAAAACTTTAAATTAATCATTATTCAGAACAAAATCAAATTTTGGAAATGGTTATCTGCAGATAAAAGTGAGATCTTACTTTGAAAATTACTAGGTTTTGTATATATAGGACAGGATAAACAGATTAATAAGAGCAAAACAGCATATGCATTAAACTTCATTTCAAAATGCATAGATCCGTGGTAAAATGTCACTAGTTAGAGCAGTCTGGGGGATGATTATTCCCTGAGATGGTATTCTGACTGAGAAGTGAACCATGGGGAGGGATTGTACTACACTTCCTCCACTTCATTTGTGTTCATGTTTCCACACTCTGTTCATTATGTTAAGGGGGGCAGAACCTGGTCTAGAGGTAAGAAGAATATAGATCTGGCCTACATAAATCTGGGCTTAGCCTGGATCCAGTGACCTCAGCTACAGATGAGCTGATGAAGTTTAGTAATAAAAATTTAGGCTATTGTAACTGAAAGATGCTTTGATGCAAATCTGTGTCTGTTTGTTTCAATAGCAAATGACTGTTTAATTGTGTATATCCTGGAAAATATAATGAAACAAAATAATTCTCTAGCTCATCTTTTGGATGAAAACCTTCCAATTTGGTATTGCCTTCCATTTTATTTTCAACTTTTGTAAGTTGGCACATGGTCTTTCTTTTTTCTTCAGAAACTTCTCATCCACCCCAAACCAACTCATTTTAAAGTTGTTAAAGGAATAAATGTGGCTGATTCTGGCTATCTGTTACCTCAGACTGTGCCCGTGTGCCTAGGGCAGGATGGCAGGGCCCTGCCACCCCACCTGTGATGGAGGGAGTTGGACCATGGACACCTACGAGAGTTGAAGCAAGGAACCCAGCCCTGCATTCCTGTGGCATGGGCCAGGGTCCTGGCATCTTCTTCTTAGTTCCACCAAAGCACTGAGTTCTGCAATCACTGAAATCTTTGTTACTTTCATCATGCTGCAGGCTGGGATCCCATCAGATAGACTCAGCAGCTCCCATGCCTCCCTCTGCCATGGGAACGTGAGTTCTTCTTCCTCCCTGCAAATGTTAGCATGCTCCATCCTCCTCCTCATCATCATCAGCCACCCACAGCCCTGTCTGTTGATGCTGTTGCCTGGAGACGACCCTGTGATGGACAACTTGGAGGGAAGCGATGATTAAACGACCTGAACTGGTTTCTGAAAGCAGCGATCGTTATTGTAATGTGACAGGCAGTGACAGCTCAGACAGCAACACATTCTGAGTGTGATTCCTGAAAGGAAAGATAAACAATAAACACACGAGGAGAGAGCCACACACACCTGTGTGTGAGTGCTGATGCTTTCCCTTGATGCAGAAGGGCAGGGAAGGCATGTGTTTCTGTATTAATGAAAGGTGAACATAACCCCAATAATTGTCATCATGAGCAGGTCAGCCCACGAGCCAGTGCAGCCTGCACTGATGCTGTCAAACAGCTGAGTTACTCTGGCAGCCCTGGGCAGCAATTAAATGGGATGCTGCAGGTGTTAGCAGTGGGGGGCTTCACAGCCAGCAGGAATACACTCTGCACAGAGAGGAACACACTGAGGCTTCAGCATGAGTGTGGTGGTCCTGCTAGGTCCACCTGCCCTATCTCCTCTTGCCTTCCAAATGTACAAGACAGTACAGGCACAAGGATGCAGGGTGGACTCAGCCCTGGCAGAAAGTACATGTGGCTGTACAACCACAGTGCCTGGTTTACGGGATTGTGCATAACATCTTTCAGCATTAACTGGGAGAGTCCTGCCCTCTTAACTTTCCTTCCAAACCCAGATGACAACAAATGTCCTTGAAGAACAAATTTGAAAACAAGACCAGATGCGCCTTAAAGACTGGTTAAACCAGGACACTGAAGATAGTTAAGAAAATTTACCAAGACTCCACTCATTAACTTGGAGCATAATAGCTTTTTTTTTAATGGGTTTATTTTTGTTTGGTTTTGTGGTTTTATTTGTTTGTTTGTTTGTTTTTCCTTTGAGATGTTTGGATGGGGCCAGTTCTGTACCAGGTGGGTTGGGGCTCTGTGGATTTGTTAATTAAAATTTCCTTAAGAAACAGATTCCTGTAGTGTCTTCCCACTTACACTCTCAGAAACTTAGAAAAACTTCCATAGAAAACATATTGTTTCCCTTTTTACTCAGCTTCATTTGACATCATTCCTTGTTACACAGTTCAGAAGTAGAGCAGGAGCTGGGATAGCAATAGTCTACTTGGATAGCTGGGGAGCTGTTGGAATGGATCACAGCTGAAGTCTGACAAAATTTAGAGTGCCCACAGTGCCCAGATGTGGGCCAGTTTTGCCACCATTGCTCTGAAGTCCAGGAAGAGCAGATTTACATCCATGTTTTTTTCCCTGTTCTTAAGTGTAACAGGCTCTAGGGGATTTCAGTGCTGTCACCGTCCTGGAATCATTACAGTGTTAAAGTTTGTCTGTATGATTTTCCAATGCACACAAGGTACAGATACACACAATATCCAGTGGAGCATGATGGTTTGTCTAATTTGTGCATGGATTCAGAGGGAGGAAATTATTGTTTCTGGTGATTCCCACTTGCTTCTCCATCTCTCCTTTTAGTTTTATCCCAAGTTAGAATTTCTTCTTGCTGCTGTCCTGTCCTGTTTGGGTGTTGGTCCCTTTCAGTTCTCCTTGGGGGAAGAGCCCTGTCTTGGCAGGTTTATTACACCTGTCTTTTCACCACCACGAACAGTGGAGGGTAAAGTACAACTTCAGTGCAGATGAACATCATGTTTCTTTTAAAGCAGACTTAACCAAAGATATTCTGATGTTTCTTTGAACTTTTAAAGTGATGTTAAGTGTAGCAAGTATTTCCAGGAAGTATTTGTGCTCTGGGTTATCTGCCTATGCTTTGATGGCTGTTCATGTCCTTTTAAAATTGCTGTCAGTGTCTGTCCTGAGTACAGCAGCACCGATTTTCTTCAGTGCTATTCAAGTTCTTAAGGCAGGCTTATCAGCAAGGCATCTGAGGCATGGCTTTAAAGTGAAATAAGAAAACAAACCCCAAATTACTTTCCAAAGATCCTTCCAAAAAGAGTTAAAAAATCACCAGTGTTTCTGTCAGACTGAAAGGAAACACACACACATAAAGAGAAGAAAATTTCATTGGCTAGCTTGCTCTCTCCTTCCCTATCTCTATTGCATCTGGCAGCATCTCAGAATGAAGTAGTTGAGAAGAAATGTTGAGTCTGTGCACCTTTTCCACTCATGTAAATCAGTATTCACTTAGATAAAGCCAAGAACTGCTTTGAGGCAAGCAGAAGAATCCATCTCTATCCCTTTCTGACACTGAGGTATTGAAAGGCCAGGCAGAAACAGTAATTTCTGAGAAATCTTGCATTGGGCAAGGTGGATTATGGTGTGAAACAAACCTTTATAAGCAAGTAGAGGAAAGAGATACTTTGAGAAATTTTATGAGGAGCAGAAAGTATTGTACAAAGGAATCAGCATCTCATTATAAAATGTTACTCAGGAAACCTGTACTTAATCCTTTATATAGAGAGCATTTTGGTTAAATAAGGACATACGTAGAGATCGTTGCTGGAGAGAATTCGGAGAAGAGAAAAGATGTCTGTAATTTTGGGCTTTTGCTTAAATATATGGAATTGTGTGGTTGATGTCTGAACTGGGACGACACAAGACAAATTAAATTTTAACTCATTAGTAAATTTTTCTCCTAACAAGCTACTCAGATGATCTAGAAATGCATTATGCAGTAGCAGCTGCTAGAAGATGAAAATATTTCATTGTAGCAATACTTGGTATAATGAAGTATGGGAACTGAATGCAGTATTGCAGAAGTAAGGAACAGAAGATAGATGACATACAGTTTTAAATATTCACCTTTTGTGTTGATTTTACATAGGACAGATAATGTCAGTAAAGTAAAAACATCATTGAGACATATAAATCATTAACTACTACTATTTGAGCCACTTGGGGAAAGAAAGTTGTCAGAAGAATTTTCTGTTAGAAAATACAGTTTAGTCAAAATCAGAAAATTTCTTGGAGGTATGTCATTTACAGTGACAGTTGCCACACTAAAATATCAACCAAAATTGTCTGCGTTCTTATAGTGTCGAAAATTAGTGAGAAACCTTGCCAGCTGACTTTTGCTTTGGCACCAAGATTATGAAAAGATATTAATGCTGTATCAAGGACACGTCTTTTTTACTGAATATAGAAGAATATGTGGAGTATATGGGACACTACATGATACCTCATTCCCAGGAGGCGTAAAAGTTCCTTGCTCTTCTGTCCTCTCTGACTCTCCCTTGTGGTTATGGGCCCTATAAACAAGCTGTGTTCTTTCTCTGTCCTGGAGAGATTCTGTTTCCATCTGTGTTATCTTTGTGGTGTCTCCTTAGTCACATGGAGGATGTCACCAAAGGATTTTTGCTGAAGGTAACAAGTTCTTTGGGCAGTAAAGGTACTGCTGAGAGGCAAGTCGGTGGGTAGTCTCAAAGGCAATACAATGTTTTCCTTTCTGAACCACTAATTGTGGGGAGTTTTTTACTGATAAATCCTGCAGTGTCCAGAAACACATCTCTATGTATGTTTGCAATTAATTTTTAATGTTCAGACATCATCAAAAGGAAATGCTTTGGTGTTACTGACTAGCTGATGAAAAATGTTTATTGATGCTCTTGGGAAATTTAATGATCTTGTGGTTTTCTCTTGGGACTGAAACCAAACATTAGCCTGCCTGAATCCCCCACAGAACAGAAGTGCTGGCTTCTGACACATTCGGATAAAGAACATAGCTAGGAAGGTGGTTTTTAAATTAATCTCAGCATTTTTTTGCCTTCTATAAGATGATCCCATTGGCTGCTATAAAGGTATGGTGAAAGGAACTTGAATATCAAATATTGCTTTTGTTCCTGAAACAGTCTTAGCTTTACTAAGGGTAGCTCTATGGAAAGTCAGAAGTGTGGCAGCTCCAGCATTTGTTAACTAGACAGAAACTCAAGGGGAGAATGGATTGCAAGAGGAACATTTTTGAAAGCCCAAATAGCTGTTTTTCACCGTTGTGACCCTTTGCACTGCTGAGGAGATTGACAACTGAGATCCCAAGGTATGCAATTTCCACTAAGTAGGAGCCTCCTAAAGGTGCTAATCGCTGACAATGTTTTAGTGTGGAACAAGAGATGTCTCCTCCCTGTTAATTGCAAATCCTGTACAATGTTTCTTTTTAAAGCACTGAAATGCTTTAAAAACAAATATTTGATTCCTGGCTCAAAGAGCTGACAGTCTCAGCCATGATCTGGGAGGCAGGTACGGATGCCTCATGGTAGAAATAATTCCAAGGAATGCACTGAATTGCTTTACGTAGGAGTTGGATAACTCGATTGCAGTGACTTCTTCCTTGGGCAGGAGGTAGGCTGGATAATTGCTGCTTCTTAAATGTGTGAACAGGCAAGAAGAAGCTGCAGAAACATGGGGTTTACAAATGCATTGATTATGCAATTGCTCGATTCACCCTAGTAAAGTTTTTTTTTGTCCTTTAGATAATAATATACAGATGGATGCAAACACACAGGAGATGAGCACTGATTTTAGGGTGTAGTGAGGAGCAGCAGAAGGCAATTTGAAGGACGATGAAGGAAGCTCTCGGGGTGTAAATGGGCCCTTGAAAGGTCCCTTGAAAGGGACCCAGCTGGCTTCAATTTCCTGTCTTCTCAGGTGGAGGGAATAAGTGATTAAGGACGAGGAAGAGATAGGAGGGGCAAATATAAGAGAGTGAAGCTCTTTTATAGAACTGTGTGAAGGTGTAAGGAGTCTGTTGAACAACAGCTTTTTCTGGTACAGAAACTGATCTATGGCTGCTGATAAGCTTTGAGGAAAGCTAATGTTGAGTGATCTCAACTGAAGGAAAACCCACTACAGTTTGAAATATTTTCTACCCGTAAAGAGGTGCTAAAGAAGAAATGTGTCCTAAGTAAGTAGGAAGCCTCTCTGGGCAGTGTGAACTGGAGAATGAAAGGAGACTTCGCAAAATAGAGGAGAGTAAAGCTGGACAGTGGTGTGCCAGGATATCAACTGGACAATACAGGGAATGGAGCAGCAAATTGAAACTGCTGATAGAGCAGAATAATGTGATGGTCTTAAAAAGCCATTTCTGGGACATGGCCTGGAAAATGAAAGCAGGCAATAGAAAATACAGAAGGCAAAGTTTGTGGTTTGGGGTAACGTGATCAGAGCAATAGGGTTTAAGGGTGGTTTTAGCTCTAGAATTGGCTAATAAGAGACTCTAGAGAGAAAAGAATATTTCACTATTCTAGATGCAGATGGCTGGATTGATTTCATACAAAGAGAAAACCATGAGCACTTTGAAGAAGAGCAAAGATTTTTCTGTTGGGGATTTTGGACTTAAGTGATGTAGAAGCACTGGCTGGTAACAAAAGACACAGAAAGAGGAAAAGAGCCAGTATAGAGGTAAAGAAGCCTGATTATGTGTTGGTGAAACAGCTTGGAGGAGGAGATAAAGAAATACACTGGCAGATATTAACACTGTTAGCCAAAAGTTCATACTCAGTGGGCAGAGGCATTGCTGGAGGGTGAGGCATAGATGAAAGAATTTACCTTAAAGTAGTCTTCCATGCTGTGACTTTCTCTGCATACACTGTGCAATTTGTTCTCAGCGTCTCTGAATGAGAGTCACCTCTCTTCGCCACCACCTGTGGAGATTTGATATGAGCCAGCCAGCAAGTTGTGTCTGATACATCTGGTTTAATTGTATTTCAATGCTTAGAGTCAGAGCATGAACAAGAACAAGACCCTCTTCAGAGATGTGGGCAATTACACAAATTGGTGTGGAGACATTTCACCAGAAGTTTACTTTCTGAATTTGGCAGGGAATGGCCTTGCTACTTGTAGAGGTACAAGTTCTTGTAGCTGGAGTGGTGCTTTCTGGGCTCAGAAGGGAGTGAATAATTTGTGAAAACAAAAGTCTGTAACCTGGCAGCTTTTGTTTTCAGAGAGATGATGTAAGCAAAACCAGAAGCCTTTAGGGTCTCTTGTATCTTTGTGGCAGAAGTTAATATGGACAAGGGATTGCCCTGGTCTCAGTGGGGAATTCTGGTGGTGCATTTTTGCCTTTTGAGCATGCAGCCTTAGAAATGAGCTCTCCTGTGGCTGATGATGCAGTTGCAGCAGAACGTTTCCAACCTGGCTTGGATTTGAGGCTCAAACAGGAGGTGCAGTGGGCTGTCACTGAGTTAAGGGGCAATGTCATACATATTCTTGGTTTTCAGTAAGTTACCTGAAGTACTTGTGTTTTCCTACCTTATGCCTTTAAATGCATTTAAACTGAATTTTTTTTCAAGATGAGGAGTCCTCATGTGGACAGCTATCCCGGCTAGGCTAATGTGTGGCTTTAATTTGTGCTTTCATTGTCTATCTCAAATGAAATAGTTCACCTAAATCTTCAGATTTTTTTCCGTCTGAAGCTTTCGCATGTCTCCCCACAGAAGCTTGCACTACGGCATTGCTTCTTGTGGCTTTTTTTTAAGCTGGTGTTGGCAGCCTGTGGCAAAGGGATGACTTTAAATGAGTTGGTATGTTATAAAAGGCACAAAGAGGCAGCTTCTAGCACCTGATATCTTGCAGCTATCTTGAGGGAGCTGAGAGTCTCTGATCTGACCAAGAATTACAACACTCCTTATCAGTGATTGACTCTCAGCTTTTTCAAAGGTGATTTCTCCCATTCCAATTGATTTTTTTTTTTAATGTTTCCTCCTCTCCCTCCCCCAGCCCCACCTCCCATCATTCCAACTTCTTTAACTTGTGAAAGTGAAGCACAGCTTGGCTTGCCTCTCTTGAGGATCTGCCAACACCCACATTAACCCACAAGTACCTTCTTTCTAGCCAGCACTTTGGCAGGGGACCTTCTGTCTTCATAGTACATAGTTCCTTCTGGAGAACGGAAGACACAGATCTTGCAGTGCTGTTCATAGTTCTACTTAGAAGATTTTCAAATATGTACCTCGAAGTCAAAAAGGTTTCTGAATTTTCTGCATGATTTCTATTGTGAGATGTGAAAAGAAATCAGTACTTAGATCCACCCTTCTTTTTGGCAGCCTTCATTAAGGATGTGTTTGACTCACTCCGGTTATTGATGTAGTTTAGTCCCTGGCATTGAAAGGCAGTGAGGATGGCCACTTCCATTGGTGAATGACAATGGAGAGATGAAAGCATCCCAACTGCCCCTTCTTCCACCTGTTACACCAGGACCCCTCCTGTTGGTGCCACAAGACAAATGGTATCACCAAGCTATGTGTAAGAAAATGACAGTGTCTTTCCAGAGGGTGAAGGTGTTGTAGCTGCCAGTCTAGCAAGGTTAAGGTACAGCAGCTGGATGGGTCAAAGCATTGTGCAGTCAGTGGTGCTCTAGATGCAAACAGGTGATTATTGTCACTGAGGCTTGTTGCTCATCTGCTGGGAAAGCTTATTATATAGAAGTGTGTTCTGCAGGGGTAACAGTGTGCATTACATGCTCTGCTGGCGTAAGCTGTTCCACTACACTGGAAATAATTTTCAGAAATCAATTGATTTGGGTCTCATTTTTTTTCTGGGCTATGAGTGTTTAGGGTTTTTTGCCATTAGAAAGGTGAGGATGAGCAGATCTAATAATTTTTATTTGGTTCTGATCACATTCTATTAAAGGGACCATCTTGATGGAAATCTGGGATGGTATCTTGTGCTGCATTTCTACTGAAGTGCCATGCTTTCCTTGTGAGGCTCTTTGGGTTAGGAACTGTCAAGTTCAAGAGAGGGCTTGGCACTTGTCCTGCCTTTTAATCTGCTTCATTATATCCCTGACTTTCTAAATAAATTGGAAGTGTTCACTGTGGAATAGAAAAACAGTATTTTAAGCTATGTGGGAGAAGTGCTTATTCGCAGATCAGTCTTATCATCAGAAATGAAACGTTCCAGCAATCCCATCCATTATGCAAAGGGGGGACATGATAAGAACAATGCAGAAATCTTGACAAGAATCTTCCAGCTGATGGTATCCGTTACCACTGATCAGTGTTTCCCGTGGTGTGTGCATAAGCAGAACTTAGGTCTGTCCACATGCCACAGCTACCTGCAACCTGCCATTGACACCCCTTCTGTTCCCTCACACAGAAGGTAAATTGTAGCCAGGATGAAATATTTTGCTAATTATAAAACATTAAATGATCTTCGTCTACTTTCTCCCCAATGAACAATGCAATTGAATTATCATTAGAGCTTGTACAGAACTTTTGATAACAATGGAGCCATTTGTATTAAATTCAACCTTAGTTTTCTTATTCCATCAAGTCCCATCATTGTGTTGATTGTACTTTGAAGTCATAGCAAGTTTCCCTCTTCTGCCATTTACCTAATTTATTTCAGCCCCAACACACAGCTCCTAAATTCTTGCTAAATTTGTTTCTGAACAAAAGGACTAAAACCAGAGCATCTTAAATGAAAGATATGATGCAGTTATGGTTCCATTCATTTCCTCATATCTGTCTGCTGTATCTAGAGAGCTATTGTTATGTATGCGGTACTGGAAGATAATAATACTAATAAAAAATAATAATTCTGCTAGGATTTGCTGTCAATAGAAGCAATCTGTAGAGAACTAAAGCCTAGAGAGTGAGTGATTAAAGCTTAGTAGCAGAACTGAAATATACTTTCTGGATACAAAAAGAAACTAAAGAAGACAGATCCTCATGTGATGTAAATGGGTTATTGAGCTCCCCCCTGGACCCTTCCAATGGGGATATGCCAGATGCTCAGTGCTGTGTGACTCAGAGCGCTGCTCTACAGGGGTGGTAACTTACAAGGGAATTCTGCCTCCTGTCTTTCTCCTCTTTCCCCAGGAAACCTTTTCTGGCTTGGAAGTTCTGTCTCTGCCTTAAGCAGGGCTGGAGCAGGAGCTCAAGGGCTTAGAGAGAAGTTTGGGTGAACTCATTGTGTGTGAAAGGGTTTGTAAAGCTGCTGGAGGGTTGTCTGTGACTCTGGGGACTGTGTGTGGATGATATTGAGTGTACAGTAGGATGTTACTGCTGCCTTCATTCTTCCTGTATATCACAGATTGGACTGGCTTCTGAGAATTGACCATCCCCAAAGAAGAAATTAAAAGTCCTGTAGGCACCCAGTTTGGGTCAGGTCAGGGTCAGCACTGATTATGAACTTGGCCTTGTAGGAATTCTGTTTGGGCGAAGTGGTTGGCCTCGCTCACAGAAAATTTTTTTCAACCTGGATGAGTAAAAACCTACAGAATCCCAGGTTCAGAGAGAAGCCTAGTTATTTAAAGCCTGCTGCCTCTCTTAGTCTCCTCTCAAAACACAGAGTACAGAAGAACTGGGCAAGTGGGATTAGTTTCCTTTCTCTGATAAAAGCAGATTAATTTTAACACTGGCTAAAATCGCACCCATTTTCTCTTGGTAAATGAACCCTAAGACACATTGTCAGAAGCGAGCCTTCTATAATGACTGTGGTTAATATTTTAGAGGCATTTTCTCTGTGGATCAGAGCTTAAAGTCAAGCATGTGAGAACCAAGCAATATATGCTGAACATTAGCTTGATTTCTATTCATTTGCAGCTCAAGTATTCTTTACTTCCCCCATGCTAATTTCAGAATACCTCTGAGTTCTGTAGAGCAAGAGATTTGCATCTCATTTAACCCAGGTATATATCTATTTAAGTAAGTAGAAGGGGGGCAGGGCAGTTCACATGCTTGTGGGTCTAAGGTAAGGCTCAGGAAAACTCAGTTCAGTTACCTCCTCTGCTGCAGTGTTCCTATGAGTTTTCCAGAAAATCCCTGTGCCTGTGGTGACTCAGTTTCCTGAACTGTAGAATGAATATTAAAATTGCTGCTTCCCACAGAACCTGTCAGTACTTGAGTTCTTCAGAGGCTGTGGTGCACTACGATACTGTGTTAATAAGACGCAGAGGTAGAGGGGGAAGATCTCTTAGGGCTTATTGGTTGAGCTGTGCCAATACAAGTTCCTGTGTTAGGAGCAACACCACATGTACCAAGGTGTGTGCCCCGACTGTCTGGGTCTACTGGTGTTCCTTGTTTCCCCCTCACTACATTTATACCATACTGCACAGTACAGGGAACACTGGGACCAGCTATGGAGTGCTCAAAACATTCACATGGGGTAGTGAAGATCCACTGTCTGTTAATTCAAGTCTTCCCTCCTGAAGTGGCAGGTGAAGGGTGTCTTGCCTCATCTTTTGCTTCTGTACTGGCAGGTTTTCACAAAGAGGGTCTTTGGCCACATCCCTCGGATACTGTCCACGAGTGCTGCTTCATCTGGAGAGAACGTGAATGACTGAATGCAGTTGCCATTTGCTGTGTGCTCCACAGGAATGTTTTCTGCCTCATTCCGGCTCTGCCTTTCGTGAAAGAAAACACTAAATTTCAGACCATGGCACTTCTGCTGTTAAAACCCCATCTGTGTCTGACTGCCTGAGTTTCCCGTTACTTTCTAGTCCTAATGCATAAACCAGTGCAGCCAAACTATATATAGTGCTTAAAAATTACTTGACCCTGTCTTTCATTCTTAACATCTGCTTTGGCACTGCTTGTGGTCTGGAACAACTGAATAGCCTTTGTGGCTGACAAAACTGTAAGTGAGAAAACACAGCAGGAATATTAAAGTTTTAGGACAGCCACTTGGGAATGTAAGTTGAGACAAATGATGCAGTAGATGTAGGATAATGGTCTGAGCCTTGCATGAGAAGTTTTAGGACAAATGCAACAGCTCTGATGTGCTAAAAATAAAAATAATAAAGTGATTGGACACAGCCAAGGTGATACTTTTGCTAAGAGCTCTTGAAACAATTAAAATTGTTAACATTGCAATTATTCTTACTAGCATAATTTTCTTCTACTTACATAGTCTTGCATTTTTTTGTCCCAATTAGGGAAGTGAATTTCTTTCTTAATTATCCAGTTCTTACACACTGATGTAGATTTCTAACACTTTGAGGTATATTTAACCAGATCCTTGTTTATGCATTTGGGGAAAAACAAACAGGGAAATTTGGAAAATGTTTTTAAGTCCAGCAGTCCTTAGTGGAAGCATGCTGTTGATTGATAACCTCAATGCTAAGCAACTGTTGTTTCTACAACTTGGGTGTTATATTCATTTCAGAGGAGTGACAGAAGATGGAGGCTGTTATTCTCCCTGGTTTGCCTCTCTAAGCCAGTACACTTTTCCTCAAAAGCCTTTACTTTTCATCCTTATTCACATAAGGAAAAGGGTGCTGCAAAGGCTCAGGAAAGGTTTCAGAAACTTAGCGCTTAATGAAAAGAGATTAGAAAGCACCAGTAGCACTGCTGGGGTGAGTCAGAATTCTCATTTCACATCTTTATTATGGGAATCCCCAGGGCTGCTGCTGGGACTTTATTCTTTGCTTTCTCTGTCCCATTTCACAGCTCTCTTACTACAGCATTGCCACAAAAGAAACCCACCTTTTTTACTTATGAATATCTGAGAAAGACATTATTAGCACCATCTATTGGAGAAACAGAGATACTGGTTTCTTCACAGATCTGAATATGCAAAATCTTGTGCTTTTTTCACTTGCTTTTTTGATTTCCAGCTATAGTTTACAGTGAAAATGTGCCTAGACAACCTGCTTGTCTTTTAACTTACAGCAGCCTGGAGTCTGTGCTTAGGGGATTGTTCCTTGCTTCAAAGTGTACCTTAAAGAAATGCAGTGAACCATTTAAAAGAGGGCAAGCAGACAAAGATTCAAATGTCAAAATGGTGCCTTGGCCATGGCAGGTTCTGTCACATCAATAGGACAAGGATAATAACTGAGAAACAATTTGCAGCTGAGGGGATAGGCATGCCTATCGGAGTCAATCTGGGCTAGTGTGTCTGAGAAATTTGGGTGAAGAATGAGATATTTGACCTTCTTGATCTTTATGGGACAGAGAAAACACTGTGACTTGAAGAAAAAGTAGAGGAATTATCATTATTAGGAGAAGACTGACTTCAGGGCCCATCTCTGGGCTGGAGAGCAGTCACGATCTGAAGCAATTTCAGGACAAGCATGGTTTGATCAGTGTGACCCCTCCTGACAAGATTAGTGGCCCACCTCACACGTTTCAGGGAATTTGCACAAATAGAGCCTATTAAGCTCCCAATTCTCACTTACTCTGCTGCCTTATGGGCTTCTCAGTGTTTCTCCAGTGCTCTTGCGTGTTGCATTTTCGTGCTATTCTGTAGGTTTGATCTTCCCCTTGCTCCTCCTTCAATAACAAGTAATTTCTTGCTGGAAGCACCATGCCAGCAGGCCAAGGTTCAAATCCCACTATAAGGGATGATACTGCAAGGACGCAGCAGGTAATGGTCTCTTAAGTAAAAGATCTCTGCTGCTGTGGGAAACATGTAGTGCCTGCACTGATGGACCAAGATCTGGCATACTGATGGTTTTAAATGGTTTGCCCTACCATGTTTGTTGGAGGCTACTTAAATCTTTCTGATGTGTCTGTTGAAACATGTTTCTTTAATACTCAGCATAATTATATTTAGATCTTGTTTATCCATTTACTGTTCTGCCAGCACAATCATTTAATTTTCACTCTGTGGTATTTGCACTGCAGAAATGGAAATCCTATCCTTTTGTAGTCTCTGTTTTGCTTGGTAAACAAAAAAGGTCTTTTATGTCACAGCCACATGATTGCAGCTAACCAAATTAGTGTTTTAAGAAGTTAAGGTCTCAGAGGTAACTCAATCAGTAAAAGTTTTAACTCTCACAGATCGGACAATTATTATTTCTGACTCTCTGGGTGGCTGTTGGAGAGACCTCAGTACTTTCTGTCATAAATCCCTATTTCAGTAGCTTGCTCTATCAGTGATAGCAGATAAGGTAGCTAGATTTCAGATAATTAACACTCTGAAATTCAATGACTTCACGAGTTGAATGCCATTCTGAGAGTATGGGAGGATTAAATACAAGAGGAGGGAGAACAGAGCTGTGTTGCCTTTGGGAATGTAGGCTTGTTATAGGTATGAAAGGGTTATTAAGACCTCAAGGGGTAGTATAAGCTGGACAGTTTTGGCTTTGATCCCATGGGCTAGACAGAATTGCAGTGCTCCTGAAATGCATAGCATGGAATTGCTTATGCAGTGACAACCTCCGGAGCTCCTTCACTCTAGTTTTAAGTGATCCCAGTGACAGGTTTCCCTGCATGCTTCCCTTGAGAGTGGTGTGTTTGGTCTAATTGATTGACCTATTAGCAAAGCAAATTTCTCTTGCTATTCAGCCAAAATTTTCCTTCTGCTTAATTTTAGCCCATCACTCCTAGTTATGCCCCCCTGTGAGCCTGCCTGAGCTGCCTCTGCCACACTATAGCTTTATTGATCTTGGCTCTGTGTAAGTAATTCTTAACTGACTGAACTTATTATTGGCAGTACCAGGGCAGTGATGGCACTGGGGACAGCCTGTTTCTTGACTCTTTCATCCCTGGGGGGCAGAAGAGAGGAACACAGTGAAAGAGTTCGGCGTTGCTCGCTCTACTTTCTGAATGTGGCGAAAAGGGGTTTCTCAGTTTTCCCCAGTTCTTTAGATATTTGAGTTTGCACAGCTGTGTGTGTGTGTAATGTTGTGTGAAGATATCCAGGCCAGTGGATGTCAGAGATGTCCTGAAATAAGAAGCAAACTCATCAGTATTTGGCCTCTGGGAGATTTCTCAAGGTTAATTTTTGGATTCCTGTCAGTCAGTGTGTGAATGTGTGTTGTGGGGACAGGAAATGGATAATGTCTTGGCAGAGTTCTTTCCTTCAAGTATTTGGCTGAGGAAACCTGTTGTTAGGTGAAAAAGAGGCTTCATGAGAACTGATTCCCAAACTTCATATCCTGTGATCCTTCCATTTCAATGTCTAGTCTAGGTTACATAGTCCAGGAGCCCTGAGCATGTTCAAGTCTCCATGAACTGAGGGAGATAACCATGAACTGAGGTGAGACTTGGTCACACCCTGTTTACAACCACCTAGACAGATCTGTCGCACTATAGTCTTTTTGTTGGTGAGTTTATTCTGCCTCAGAGGGTGTCACTTACCTAAGTGAACAAGCAGGAAAAAGATCAGTGATGCTGCTTGATTCCCAAATTTCCATGCACTTATTCTTCCTGTGCCTCAGTTTACTCCTGGATGCAGCAAGATTTCTGTCCCAGAGGTACTAGAGTGTTTGCAAGACATTTTTGGCAGCCTGCTTATGCTATCTTGGAAGCTGCTTATATGTTCTCCTCTGAGCTTACAGAAAAATAGATCAAGAGGACAGTTAGAGGGGTACTACTTATGAGAATTTTAAAACCACTAATGAAATTGTTTCCCGTGTAGGTCAAAGTAGAGAAGCATGTGTGGGGTAGTAGACAGTGGGAAATACTGTTACTGTTACTACTCCCATAGAGTTTGCTGAAAAACTAGCAAAAAATTGTAGTTACCAAGCTTTAGGCACTACAGTGTATTCAAAAGCTGAGGTATCAAACTCCGTTTTAGGATACAATGCCCCTATCAATGCAAGAAAAAGAGATAAACACAGAGAATTGCAGCAGCTTGCTGCCAAGATGCTAGTGGACACTAAGCCACCCATGTACTGCTGTGTGTTCCAGGGACTGCCTCTCCAAGTATATTAATAAGTGTGAGCTGTGCACCTTTCCACTGTGACTGCCGAAGCAAAGCCAAGCCAATTATTTGCCCATCAGAGCTGGGTTATGGTGTCCCTCCTCCAATCTTCTCTATCCATTCTTTTGGTTTTTATTGTTTTGCTGAGAGTGTAAATGCAGAGATGGTTAATTGCCTTGTTGACCTGATTCTGTCACTGCATGGGATCTGCTTATATCAGAATGCTCCAGCCCCAATGACTAGAGTATGTCAAAGTTTGGTGATTAAAGAATTATAAATTAATTTCTGAACACCTTATTCTCAACTCATTGTGACTTTGGACAGAAGCCCAGGCAAGAGGAGGAGAGAGAAGGATGAAAAATAAAAAAAAAAAAAAAGGAAAAAGAATAAATTCAGTGAGAGGATTTCTGCAATATTTTGCTCTCATTTTATTGAGAAGATTGATAACAAACATTAGTGAGGCAAAATTACAGTGATTTGTATAGATTCCCAGGTGGACAAGTTTAACATTAATAAAATATTATAGCCTGCTCTATCACAGAACTACTGTACTGATCATAAAATGAAAGGGCTTTATATATAGGCAGGGGAGCATGTGTGCTCTTATAATATGGATGGAGGCATCTCATTTTCCACTAATAGATTAAAATCCTGTGTTGGACTGGAATAGTGAAGTGTTTAACTTTCTGCTAATGCTGTGGATGATTACTACTCTGGGAGAGGATGCACCTGGCAAACTCTTACTTCAGATGCCAAAGGAAACCCAGTGAATCTTGCTGAAATGCCCCCTAAGCCACCTGTGCCTTAAACCCACAGCTCATGTGCCCTGTTAGATTCTGTTGAGGTTTGCAGCAGGCTGAGCACCCCGTGGCTCTCATAGGTGTAAGTGTGGCACAGCACATCAGGGTTGACAGTTTAAGTTCTTTCTCCCTGCTGCTCTAGAGTCTGTGGTGGGAACTGAGCAAAACTGAAGAACATCTAAATAGAAATAAACACTTCAGGGTGAGAATTTTATGTGGTGTTTTTAAATTAAGTGGTTTTGGAGTTTCTGTATTGCCTGGTTTTATTTTACTACAGATGATGCTGAGTGATAGGCTGAGTAGCACTACCTTGTGGTGGCTTCTCACCAGCAGTCATTGGTCTCTGCTGTGGTGGAGGAAGAAGCTGATGCTCCCTCTCAGTCTTGGGACATTTTTCTGGTGATTGCTCTAGCTTACAGCAAATACCTACTGATTTTGTGGCCCTAAAGTGGTAGAGGAAAAGTAGAGATGAATTTCACCATGATGCAACACCATCCCCTGCTGTTCTGAGGCACTTCTGACTTGGGCCAAATTGCCAGTCAGGTAGAGTGAATCAACTTCCATGCTTAGCCCTCCTGTGTACTGCAGTGTGCTCCTTATTACTCGGTTGAGGAGATTAACTTATTACCAAGGTAAAAGGGGAGACAGATTTGTGGTGATGGTACTTAGCCAATAAATTCTTATTTGCTTTATGTTTCATTCTCTAGTGTGATAAACTAATGTGGCATACTGGACATCTGCTTTCCTTTAAACCATGTAGAACTGATGAATTGTTGTTTTATTGTTTCTAGGGATTTAAAAAGATGAAATTATTTTTTCTTCAGTATTAAGTATTACCAATGTTAATACTCTTTGGAAGTGAAGCTAGCATCTACTGCAAAATCATATCTGTTTTGACAGCATTCTATGTTTTAGTCAAATTAAAATTAATTAAATAGTGTTTAACTGTTTTCTTCATTTCATATGACTAAAACTTCTGGTTCTAGTTAAAAACCAGCATCATCCTAATCCTATCATTCTTTCTGGATTTTTGCCCCTACCCTTTTCCAGTTTTCCTACTGTAAATAGTTAAGAAATAGAAAATGCAAAAATAGTCCCTGTTCCCTTTTCTTCTCTGTTCTCTACTTATACTCTAAATGCTGTTTTGAAATGAAGTGTAAAGAAACATTCTTTTTGTGTACAAGATCAAAGAAAAGCTCAGTCTACAAATCAAATAAATCAAAATTCAATCAAGAAATTTCAATAAACATTTTGAGAAGATTATTTTTCTCCAATGTGTTTTCCTGCAAAAGAAAGCCATAGGTTTTCTGAGCAACTCTTACTACAAATAACAAAGAGGATATCAGAAGGAAAAATTATATTGATACTTCACTTAATTTCTACCTTTTTGTTTGCCCTTTGAGTCAAATGATTAATGATTGATGCCTATCTGTGTGGAACTTGTGATGCTTTGGTTCAGTTTTCTTTCCCAATGTGGTGTTCCTGTTTGGGATGAAACAATTTCTCAGGCTGCGATATATTTTAACTCAGGCTTATCCTGCAGCCAGCACACTGGACTTCTTACTGTGCTTCAGGTTTTTTAATCCTTTGGAGAACAGTGCAGCATCTGGCTGTGGCAGCATATGTTTCTTTTGGTCCTTTCTCTTAAACTAGACTCTGCAGCTCACTACGTGTTCTCTTATGCTTTGAATTTAATATATTGGTGTCTTTTGTCATGTTTTGGGCCAAAGAATTATGTGTATGTGTAAGCTTGCAGCTTTTCCTAGGCATGAACTGGGGCTTTCTGTGTTTGGAGGGTGGAAAGGAATATTCTGTCCTGCCCAGGCCAAGGTTGGACAGAGTCTAAGAAATTATTGAAGAGAACCTCAATATGGAGGAAAATCTACAGGAGCAAAAAGATTTGAAACAATAGCTCTCATTACATCCTTCAGGTTTTTTACTCTCCAGGTAATTTGTATTCTAGCAGATAAAGTGATCATGTATTTCAGGTGTCTGTAGGTTGGAGAACTGACCTGTCTTGAAGAGAAACCAAGAATGGATTTGGGGCACCTGGTTTGGTTTGTAGCTTGGGAAACCTTTAGCAAGTTGTTCTACTGGTGTTTATTTGCAATGCCAGTTGAGGCAGCAGCTTTCCATAGGATGATTATGGTTTCTTTCAGTCTCTCTGAGTCAGTGGTCTGCATGCCTTGCTGATCAGTAGGTAAAATACAGAGCATTTAATATTCTGAATAGCTGAATCTTTTCATTCCTCCCAAGGAAGGCATGAGAGCTCCATGTGGCCGTAGTCTGGTATATCATTCTCCAGGAACCAGAAGTTGGGTACCACTGCTTTACATGCTGCTGTTAGGCATCTATCATTCCCAATTCTAAGAGCACTATCCAGGTACTTTCCTTTAAAAAGAAGGGGGGCTGTGGGAGGAAATGAGCTCTGTAAAGCCACTATTTCCCCCAAGATGTAAAGATGAATGTTTCTGCATAACCTCTGATGTTATTCAGGCATTTTTAGAACAGCTGTGCTAAAGTGAAACAATGGGTTGTCACTTCTAAACTGCTGGTGCTGTAAAGACAAGGAAGGAAAGGAATGGTGGATGTTTATCTCCATGTTTATACCAAGTTTTAGTGCATCAATCACTCAGTGCTATCAGGACTTGTGGAGGAAAGATAATAAGATTTATTGGCTGTTGGGATAACCCACACACTGCATAAATATGTTAGTAAAACTCCAGGGAGTCTTGGTCTATCAAAATGAAATAGGCAGGAAGGAGCACAGGCCTCCCAGCTATGGAGCAGCTGAGCTCTTGGTGGGAGGTCAGTGCTTCACAATCAACAT
This sequence comes from Corapipo altera, assembly GCF_003945725.1. Lineage (NCBI taxonomy): Eukaryota > Metazoa > Chordata > Aves > Passeriformes > Pipridae > Corapipo > Corapipo altera. The sequence goes on along the minus strand of NW_020884896.1, from coordinate 8,482,549 downwards.
GAATTGCATAAAGCTCCTGTTGGCTTTCCCCCCCCTACATTCAGTGAAGGACTGAGAGACAGAAATCAGGAAAGCAGAGACTTGCAGTGGAGGAGGAATAAGAGGCAAGGAATAAGATGCAGTCTGCATGTTTTCCATCCTCCCGTGTTAAGTCATCAGTGTGACCGTGAGGGTTAGACTTGCCGTGGGCTGCTTGGTCATGACAGGGGAAAGACTCAGCTAAGGAACTGTGTCAACACGAGCAGTTAAATTATAAGGAAAAAGTTTGATTTGTGATTATTTATTACTCTTTAGTGATAACTAGAAGCAGATGATTCAGAGCATCTTGGAGAAGGAACAGCTTGTTTGTTTCATTCCAAAGAAAGAGGAGTGTTGTCTCCCAACTTAGTTTTGTTTCCTTTGCCCTGGCCCCATCTGATGTTGTTGGTCACCTTTTGAAATGAAACACAAGCTGTGATCATGATGTGTCTGTGTAATTACTAGTATACAGGTGTTGATGATCCAGATGATCAATTCTCCTTAAAAGTTACCTGTCATTTTTGGGTGACATACTTGAGTTTTGAATTTTGATAACTGATTCTGAGCTGAATGATAAACATTCATGTAATAACAAAATTGGTTTGCAACCAAGCCCAGGTATTTCACAGTGTGCAGCACTCTGGAATTTATAAAAAAACAAATCCCAAAGAATGACTTCAGCATCTGTGGACTAGGTGGAACAAATGTTAGAGAAGGCTAACACAGGAGCAGGTCCCTGTTACAAGCAGGAACAAGTGTGCACTTCAGTGCTGCAGGCTCGCTCCTGCACTCTAGTAAGCAAAACATGCCATAGTACCAGATATATTAAAATGGAAAGAAACCATACATGGAACAGCTTCCCCTCCTGCTGTGTGGACACAAATGCATGCATGCCACCTGTGCAGGCAAATAAGACTCTGGGTCCAAAGAACAGCCAGAACTCTACAAGTTAAACCACCAGTCTACATATACAGTCCAAGAGAAGCCCCTGAGGTTTTGTATCTGTGCTCACACATTTTAGTGTAGACTGCCTGCATTGCAGCAGAATGCCCCAAACAAACATAATTTGGAATGGGAGAGAGCTCAGGAAATTTCTAGTCTAACCTCCTACTCAAAAGCAGGGACAGTTTGAGGTCCAATTAGGTGGATAAGAGCTATTCCTTGTTGATCTTGAAAACCTCTTCAGATAAAGGCTGTGTAACTTCTCTGGGCAGCCTGTCCCACTGCCTGACTCTCCTCACTGGGGAAATCTTTTCCCCTCGTGTCCAGGCTGATCCCCTCATGTTTCAACTTGCACCTGCTCCCTCATTCTCCCACTATTCCCTGCTGTGACAAGTTTGCCTCCTCTTCTTGATGAGCTCCCTGCTGGCAACTCTGAAGCCTCCCAAAGCCATGTCCTCTCTGGGCTGAGATGGCCCTGCTCCTGTTGGCTTTCTGCATAGGTGCTCCATCCCCTCTGTCTGGACAGCTCTGCCCTGAGCAAGGTCCACTTTATTAAAGGCTTCTCTGCATGGGGGGGGTGCAAAAACTGTAGATGGTATCTATCAAGTGCAGAGCAGAGGGAATAATTGCTTGGCTTGATCGCTGGCTGGGATCCTGTTCCTGTGCCCTGTGAGGCTGCCAGCCACCTTTGTTGCCAGGGTGCAGGGTTGGCTTGTGGTGTGCTTGCTGCCTGCCAGGACCCCTGTACCTCTTCAGTGAGCTGTTCCCCAGACCCTGCTGAGAATTTTGGCTCTTTTTACAAGAAGCAGATTATAAACACAGTATAGTTTCTGTACTTGCTCGTGTTATGTGTGTCTGGAAGATGAGGTTTCCTTCAGACATCTTGATGTAAGTGATTATTTTCTCTGAGCACTTAGCAACTTGCAATTGTTTGAAGCATAAGCATGGTTTAACAAAAAAAAACCTCTCAAAACATTTCATTCAGGGCTGTTAGAGTCAGTTCCAGTTTAGGGAGTTTTCTGTTTACCCCTTTTCTTCTCTTGAACAGGATGCCTTTAAGAACACATTTGATAATCCAGGAGATGTCTCAGTCCTAAACGGCAGCTGCATGATGTGATTGTGTGTTTCCTTCAACATAATAAGAAATTCTCCTTTGCATCTGTAAGTTAGTGACATTGCTTGGAAGTGACACTATCTGTGCTTCCTTCCTATTCTCAAAGAGACTGGAAAATTCTAACTTTGATAAATTAAGAAACAATCTTTCCCTTAACTTCTGAATGACTGAGCTAGATGAGGATTACATGCAGAGAAACCAGCACTCCTCAAGTTTAATTGAACTGGTGTATCAGACTGAATAAATTACATTTCAGTAGTGTTAAAGCTCCATGGATATGTTAACTAGTGCTTATCCAACTGGGGTTTTATTACTTTGTAATTAAATTTTATTAATTATTTAATTAAATAACCATACAAAGCTGAGAATGGGCTTAATGTTCTTTTTGAATTTGTTGGGATTTTTGTGGGTTTTTTTGTGTTTTGTTTTGGTTTTTTTTTTAAACACTGGCACACTGCAGTTACGCTGCTACAGCATTAGCAATGGGCCTTTCCCATCAGAGGAGCCCTGCAAACTGCCACAGTACCAGATAATGAGGCTGGTGTTCTTTGTCTTTGGGTGAGTGGACATGTCTCTAGCTCTGGATCTGTGTGCAGGCTGTGAACCCAGCAGTTAATGTCCCTGGGGGGCTGTAGATGCTGAAAAGCCTCATAGAGCACAAATATGTAAATACCTCAACAAGAGCCTGTTGTTCTCTGCTATCAGTCATCCCATAGTTTGCCTAGTTCAATGGCAGATCACTCCATTTTAAGTGATCAATTTATACAGTCTAAAAGAATCAAAATGTATTTTTCCACTTATGTTTTCTGCTCTGTTTCATCCTTATAATTTGTCACACTGCCATATTTACTTTACATACAGACACACCCTTTCCTTTCTTTGATTTCATACCTTTGCTGTTTGTATACCATGCTGTATTTTTTGCTGAAACTATTATTTAGCCATAATGATGTTACCATCGGTACTATTTTATGAACAAAAGATTTCATAGATGAAGCTGTGTCATCCTATGGTTCTGATTTCTCATGGGAACTGAAATTTTTCCATGCAAGACATATCTGATGTCTTCTTTTTGTTATGCACAATCCAGCTTTCCAGCTGCTGGAAGAAGCAGATTGTGCCAAACATCTAACATCTTTTATAGCAATGGGAGATGTAAAGTTAGGAATGGGAGGATCTGTTTTATTTTTTCATTCTCTTATATTTTAATTTTTGGTCTCAAAGGTGCTATTTGCCTACCTCTAGCCAGCTGGTAAGCAGTACTCTGACTTCATGTAAATCTCAGCTTTGAGTGCCTTGGAGCTCAAGAAAAATCACAAGGCTGAAAACTGGAAAAAGATAAAACAACCCACAATTTGGCAATAAATACACCTGATGTGATGGAATTACTTAAAATGAAAATGAAGTCTTAATTATCAGGGACAGCTGATTGCAAGATGGACAAGGTTTTGTTACCACTTTCCTGTACATCTGCAGGAGGATCTCCATCTGCTCTGAGTTTTGGGACTGCATCCAAGGCCAGACTTACTGCCCATACACACAGTGTCAGGAAGGCTGGCCCTGGCAGTTGGTTTCCAGAGCCTGTGCACTGGACAACTGAAGCTCATCAGCTTCATAGGCAGAGGTCAGTGAGCTGCTTGGTGCCCAATGTGACTGCTCTTGAACCCAGATATAATGCCTGGTGTGGCCATGACCATGTTTCTTCATGCAAAACCAGAGCAGAGGTACAGCTGGGCGAATCTGCTGTGAGGCATGCCAGTCTTCACATTGAGCCAGGTGGGAAGAGGTTCAGGAGAAGTCAGGAGTTGCCAATTCATTACCGTGTTCTGACCTCCTATGCAGATGGGGCTAACTGGGTTTTGTGTTGTGGGAGTGCTGTAAAGACCTGCAAATGTGAATCAAATTGAGTGTCTCTATTAGTTGGAGAAAAAGACCAGAAAGGCAGGAGTCGTGGGTTGCTGTGCTGCCAATCCTGTGTGGTCATGGGTAACTCGATTAACTGCTCAGTGCTCCAGTGCAAGCCATCTGTAACATAAGCATCATGATACTTACCTGCCTCTGAGGGCCATTTACTTAATTAAATTGCTGAGATACTCAAATAAGAGATACTTTAAATAAGTAGTTCTGTGTGGAGTAGAAGTAGTGGATCTTGGTTTCCAATGACTTTGTCTTGTGGTTCATTGCCAGCGCTGATTGAAACTTTCCCCTGGGCCAAGACTTCATGAGGATTTTCTTTCTCTTTCTAATTCTCTCTCTAGGCTTCACAGGTGTTCAATGAGAGGTAAGCTTGGCCTTTCCTGTAGAAAGAGCATTCCCAGGAGATATTTCTTGGATGTCTCTTTTGTGCCCAGCTGCCTGGCTTGTTGAGAGATTTTTCTGTGTTACTGCAGCTTTAAACCTTGATCCAAGTCAGCCAGGAGGTTCAAGCACTGCAGCAGGAGGGGAGAGCTGCAGACACATTCACCTGCAAGTCACAGGGCAGCTTGCCAAAGCCTTGCTTTCTTTGGAAAGCATATGGAAACCAGAGCATTCCAGTGCAAACCTATTGCTTAGAAACGATGGAGGAACTGAAAGAGGCAGTGGGGTTCACGTGTTTCCCTTTGTCATTGTTAGAGTTGTGATCAAGGCTCCTAAATCACTTGGACACTCTGTTTATCTGCTTCAGTGTGATGTTGTCCTAAGCATGTCTACATCCCTTTCTCCTTTGTAATTGTTCCCTGCATCTGGACACATTCCTATAAGGAAAGTGTGGTTTATGGATTTTCTCACTGCTTAAGGCCAAGGAGAGCCTGTCAAAACCAGTTAGCTGATCTCAGATCTCCTGTGTTGATAGCTCTGTGTCAGTTCCTCTTGCTGTAATTCATTTCTGCTGACAGGCAGTCCAGTTGGGAAGAGCTTTGTAGGGTTTTTCAGCCATTCTACCTTTTGTGCGCACTGCCTTCTGGGGCTCCCACAAACAGATGAGAGATAAAGCAGATGCACCTTGGTAACCCACTTTAAATTAGACTGGCAAATACATTTTGAGTCTAGGAGAGCAGGTGGGGAATTGCTCACTAAAAGAAGGGTGTCAAAAGAGAGGGTTGATTTTGGGGGTCAGGGAAAGGAGAACATATCTGGTGACCTCTGAATGTGAATGTATGTGAATATATGTATTACTACATTTGCACCCTTTGGGCAGTACCCTTGCTGTGGTTAAGCTTGTTATCGAATCAGCAGGAGTTCACACTTTCTCCCTGTTCGAGTCAGTCTGAGTGAAGCTCAGTGAGAAACTCCTCTGAGCTACATTTCTGTTTCCTTGGCTGCTGCTCAGGTGGAGCTGGGAATAAACTGACTGTAGGGTGTAAATGCAGAGAAACATCACTTACTGGTGGAGGAATCCATGGGTGCGGGAATTGTACTGCAGATGCAGAGTCTGGCTTTTGGGCCTGCAGCTGCAGAGAAAATGAGCAGTGAATAGGCAGTTAATTGAAAGCTAAAGTAGCTGTTTACTGACAGTATAGTCTTTCCTTTTCTCCTATGTGTAATCTGTGTGAGATCACTTGAAATCAGCCTCTTTGACCCAACTTGTTTCCAATATTTGTTTGTTTTCGCTTTTACAGCTCAATTCATATGCCATGCTTTTCATCTCTTTTCATTCTTTTTTTTTTTTTTTTTTTTTTTGCTAGCATCTTGTATTTGTGAACCTCACTGTTAAACTGCTGGTATGTATCAGCTGGAAAAATGATTCTCTCACTGAACCAGTTAAATTCTGCTGATATTCACTCAAATAATTGGAACTTTAGAGAATAGGGATGCAAGAACGACTACTTGGATAAAGAAGGGTTTACAGGTCTGGGCAAAAGGAGTTTTAAAATACTTTTGGGATATGTAGAGTAAACGTTGAGTCAGGAAAAGAGGTGGGATCTCATTGATTGAATGGGGCTATTTAAGTCTGCCTAAATTCTTTGCAGGGCTGAGGGATTCATTCCCTGAAAGAATAATGTAGTTAATAATAATGCTCCTATACTGAGTGAGTTGCTGACTAGTAGTTTGTACTTGCTCAGCTTTTTCATGTTTAAATACACTGTCTTATGAATATGTAGTGTCAATACTTTCATTTAGAAAATCACTTTGGTCAAAAGTGTAGAACAAGAAAGCATTTTACTGAGAAGATGAAGTTTTCTCATGTGGAAGATTATAGAAAATAGCACAATAACACTTTGGTATTCTGATGTTACAGCTGCTGATGGTCTCTGACTTTAAGAGCTCCCTATAAGCTAATGCAGAATGTGGTTACCAAAGAGAGGCAGTGGCAATTGGTTTGTGTGTGGATACTGTATTGACAGTATTCTAAACACAACCAATATAGGAACTGCTTGGGATCAATTGTCAGTAGAACTGGCTGGCGTTTCTCTCATTAATATTAAAATAATTAGCGATATGTGAAAATGTGTGGTTTTTTGTTTTCCCTCAAAGGGTTAAAAAAATTTGGGAGAACTGAAATTAAGTATAACTCTCTTACTGCTCACTTAGAAGCCTCATTCCCAATCTGTTTACAGATAAAAAGTGAGGTCAAGAAGAGCCTTCCAACTGAGTTGCCAGAAATGGAGGCAGTCAGGGCCGTCTCCACAGAGATCCATGAGTATTCTTAAAAGTAAAGGAGATTGTATAGATGAGAGGAAGAAATTGGGGCACTCCACTTCCATCAGCCTGCTTGGATGTCACTTGTCAGATTCACTAGGCAGGTATTGGTTTGATCCCCCCTGCTCCACTGGTACAAAATCTCTTTTAGATGCAGAAGGAAGAGAAGGAAAAGGATCTGAAAATCATCTATGGGAAATTCATTGTAAGAATTTTTCCACCTGCAAATTATTCTGACACAAAGTTCCCAATCAGTCATTTTCTTGAAATATTTGAAGAGCAGTCAATCACTAAGTACCTCAGGAAAGGATTTTGCTTTATTATATTTTTTTATTATTTTATTATATTTAATGAGGCTCAAAGTACATAATGAGGAAGGTTAGAACAACTCTTTAACTGCTTAATATCTGGGCACCACACTAATGAACACTGCAGAAATGTCAGAAGCACAGCATAGATATGCATTGGGACTTACATTGAAGAAGTGTCCTGGACTTAATACAAGGACACAGTGTGGTAGATGCTGGACAAGGGGTGGCTTATACTTGGAAGGTACACGTGGTTGCCAGTAAAACCATGAAAGATTTGAAGGGAAGTGAACTGAGAGCTAATGTGGCCAGGGTGTCCAAGGTATACTGGGAACATGGAGCTGGATATTGAGCCTGAGGAATCCTGAGTGATACAGAGTAAGATCCTGAGGGAAGCAGAGGTGAGACAGTGTCAAGATGCTCACAAAAACAGTGGAAACCTGACAGCTAAACAAGGCAGAGATGGGCTATTTAGGGCAATTCTAAAAGTGGATGCAGGGATGTTTATGGCATCAATTTCATTGCTTGGAAACATGGACTTTTAATACCTGAGCTTTGTTTAATATATGCAGTTACAACTCAGGGAGTTAAGGCAGCAAGAATTATTTGAATTGTCTGCGTATATTTGTATTACTGTTCAGAAGCTGAATCTCCTTTTGTTTGTGTTGTTTTCATTAGTTTTCTGGATTGAAGCTTCACGTGAAAAATGTTTCAAACTATTGAAGGGACAGGATTTTATTCGGTAGAAGCATTTTGCAATTGGTTATTAAATCCCTTTGAGTTAGAGCTGAGCCTCCCTTTGGCTCTGCAGACTGAACAGCTGGATTGGAGAGTGCCAGATTGCCCACCAAGCCTGGAAAGATCATAGAATGCTTTGGGTTGGAAGGAACCTCATAGATCATCTGGTGCTAAGCCCCCTGCCATGGTCAGGGACAATTTCAGTAGACCAAGTTCCTCCAGGTTGCCCCATCTAGCCCACACTTCCAGGGATAGAGCATCCATGACTTCTCTGGGCAACCTGTTCCAGTGTCTCACCACCCTTTCAGTAAAGAATTTCATCCTAATATCTGGTTTAAACCTACTCTGAGTTTAAAGTTATTACCACTTGTCCTATCCCTGTTAAAAGTCCCTGTCCAATTTTCTTGCAGCCCCCCCTCTAGAGAATGGAAGATGCTCTTAGGTCTCTCCAGAGCCTTCTCTTTTCCAGGTTGAAATGCCCCAGCCCTCAAAACCACTTCCACCCCGCTGCCTCCCTTCAGGAGAATATACTTTCTTCTTAATGGTTTCAACTGGATGGAGCATTATTGCAGTGCTCAGAGGACCTGGGTCCCAGTTCTGCATGTCTGAGGGCAGAAAGACAAGCTGATTTGTCTTTATGCCTCAGTTTGCTCCCTATGGCAAAAGGCCATAGCCCAGCCTTGAAGTTATTTTGGGTCTCTCAGTGAAGAGCTGTATTTAGGAACAGGACAGGGTGCTTACTTTTACTCTGTGTGTAGCCTCAGTTTGAACTTAGTATTTATAAAATACTAAGTACAGGTACCACCACTGTGACAATACTAGCATGGTTGGAGGCTCACTGGGAGCCCCTGGAGGTATGGGCCATCCAGAAGGTGGTTTGAGCATTCAGTGTGGCCCATCAGATGTTCACCCATAAAGATGGTCCCTGCAAGGTGGGTGGAAAGGAAAGTAGTTTAAGGGAGCAGCGTGTTGCACCATCAGGGCAGGAGCCAGGTTACTTGGACTGAGATCTCACATTGCAGAGAGCTCTGCTGGTAGATGTCACTGGAAAACATCCCAGAGTAGGCAGCTGCATCATCTGTGCCTCTGTCTGGGTAGCCATGCATATTTAATACAGACCATCCCTAGCCTAAAGAACTAGGTTTTAGGGGTTTGGTTTGAAAATCTGCAATACCCTCTTCAGTTCCAGTGCTTCCAAATCAAAATCTTGCTTGTTCAAACTAAATCTTCAAATTGGTGATCCTAAGCTGCTACAAATCCCCCCTCTGTTGATGGGGAGCTGGCTCAACTCTCGCAGATTTGGCCTTGGTTTCAGATTCTATTCACGCATGTGCAGCATTAACAGCTTGAATCAATGGAATAGCTGAGGAGCAGAGGTTACCATTTCAGCTGTCTTGCAAATCCTATAACCAAAGTGTGTAACGTGGTGCTGCAGCAGCATTTGTGCTTGGTTGTTTTTTTTGACCTGGAAGGTACAACCTACTTCACAAAATTTTGCCAACAAAACATGGCTTAGAAAATTGGCCTTTAAGTATCATCTACTGAATGTGAAAAGGGATATGCAGTTACTGTCTGTGATATCTGCACTTTTTCTGTCAAAAATGGGACCTCAGCTTGCTGCAGGTGAGCTGCTGTAGCCTTTTTAAGAGGAAGCCATGGTTGGCAATGGAGCAAGAGCATTCTGTAAAATGAGAAAACAATCTCCAGAGACCTGTAATCTGACTCTGCCTTGCCATGGGCCTTTGGGCAATATTATCACCCCTGCCCACACAGAACCACCAGAATGAATTCTGGAGCTGAAGGGTGGCTTCAGGTGGCTCAGGTGTGTGCAAGAGGTGAAAAGATTGTTAAGGAGACACATGCAGTGGGGGCAGTCAGGAGAAGGGAGGAGGCTGTTTGGGCTGAGGTATAGAAGAATGAGAAGAGGGGATGAAATCTCAAAGAAAATGAGGGATCCAAACTATGAGATTTTCATGGATTAATATGATACTTTTTGCTGTGTTTTGAGGTTTTTCTTTGAACTGCTTGTGGGGGGCCAGATTAGACAACTGGAACAATTCCTGCAGGTGATAAAAATTTGTACACCAGGCAATGTGCCCCAGAGAGCTTGCATCCAGATGAGATGTATGGGGTGAGTGATGCACCCAGGTTACCAGCAGAGCTGTGAGCAGTCCCTTCTTCCCTGGCTCTCCCATTCTGCAACAGTCCCATCTGCTTGCCAGACAGTGTTTGAATTCACTAGTGTAGCACTGAATGCTCTTTCTGAACTTCAGCAAAACGAAACTTAAAAAAAAAAAAAGAAAATCTATTTTGCAATTTAAAAAGAAAATAACAATCTTGCTTCTGAATGTGTTCAAGCATTTATTCTCTGAAGATACAAGCAACCTGTCTGTTTGAAAACAGAATGACCCCCACACACTTTTTTTCTTTTTTAAAGGGAAACCAAATAGCAGTGCAGTGCAAATCCAGCAGCAGTTCACAGTAAGAAAGGGCAGCTCAGCACGAGGTGCTTAATAACACTAAAACAGTTAATAAGTGAGATGATAACAGTAAGTCCAGAGAATGCATCATATATTGAACTGACTCTTACTGGAGAAGGACTGAATCTATGGGGAAATGTGCAGAAAAGGTATTTGTGCTGCTCAGAAGTGCTGCTCTGGTCTGCTCTCTACTAAAACTGTAGGGAACCCAGTACAGGGATGGAGGGATCCTGACTGGATGTTTGACAAAGCCATTTTTAACTAAATTTTGTTCTTGTAGTGTATGTGTGAAAAGTGCTAATTTAACAAACAAACAAACCAACCACAAAAAAACCCCAACACAAAACAAACAAACAAAACAAAACCAAAAAAACAAACCCAAAACCCAACATCCAAGCGAAGAAGGGGGAAAGCCCCTAAACATAGCCAGGGACGATGCCCTCAAAACTCAAATTTTTTTGGAAAAATGTTTCAGTTTGAAAGAAGTCCAAAATTTTAAAGTCAGTTATCTCTTTTGCTACAATACTTACGTATTACCAGCAGCTGTTTTTCCACAAAGTTATCTGAAGTTCAAGTGAGGAACAAACACCCTTTGAAATCCAGTCCTTACTGCAGAGTATAAACTTTATTGTTGATGCTGATGGCAAGATGGTTTTCCCCTTGCTGGTTTGAAAGTATAGCACAAAAAGAAATTCTTGCTTTCTCACAGAGCCTGATACAAAGTTCAGAGACATTGTTGGAATGATTCTTTCTCCTAATGAGCTTTAGATCGGGCCTTCATTAGTTTAAGAGCCTGAATGAGACATTGATGAGTCTGCTTCTCAATTGAAAATCTTTTTTGAAATACAATAGAAAGTTCCTCACACTTCTATTTGTTAAAAAGATGGACCCAACCCAGGCAAGTTCTTGAAATTTATCATTGGCAATATGTGCTAAGCTCTTGGTGCAAGGTGTAAATTACCTTTGATTATGGTAAGATTTTTTTCAGATTTAATTAAATATAGATGAAAGTTCTTTCTTTTATAATTATTCCTGGGGAGAATTATTTTAGAGTGGATACATTTCATAAAAAATGTTTCTAAGGGATCCAGTCTTAGCAGAGACACTAGTGATGAGAGCAAGGTGGTACAAAAAGTAATTTTATCATTTGATAATAAAAAGTTACATCTAATTTTTAGAGTAAAGATTATTTCGTTCTTAGCTGCTGCTGAATTCAGTATTGCTGAATGAAATATGCAGACAAAGCTTTTGGGTTTTGAGGAGCTTCTGTGTAAGTTCTGGTACACAGAAGGCCTGTATTTGCATTTGTTCTTTGCATCGTGATTGTGGTCCCTGCTTTGTGTCCTGTGATCTGCAGATACCAGAGTTAGATCGCCACTTCCAGGAGTGCGCAGCGTTCAGGAAACAACAACAACAAAAAACTAAGGATATGCACTTCACCGTTGAGGTTTTTTGGAAGAAAAATCAGTTCATACTGAGTTCTGGTGGGGGGGTGGTCATAGCTAGACTGCACTAAGTATCCACATTCATGTGAAATCAAGCTAATCATTTAATCCTCCCCTGTAGTGTGGATTATGCAAACACAATGATTTTATCTTTCCTGGAGTGGCAGATGGAATAGAAGAACAGAGAAACTAGATGGACTCAGCTTTGACAGAAAAGCTTGTAGCCAAATAGAGAATTGAGGCAAGTTCTCCAGAGTATGTAGTCTTTGACATAAAGCAGGACTGGCTTATCTTTTTATTCTGTAAGTGTTGTCTTTTTCTTTTTGCTTTTGTCTTCTGCCACTGTTTGTGTGTAGCACCTGTTTTAGTAAGCCAACAGGTAGATTTTTTCCTCTTTTTAAGTCTATTCTGGTCAGGTACATCTGTGTGAGATAATGCTTCTTCTGCTTGGCCTTAGGATTGTATTCTAACTTGGCATAGAACAGAGTTCATCTTCACATTGAAGAGCAATTAATGACTCCACATAGCTCTCCAAGAAGCAGGAAGTAAACCTCATTGTCCTCATTGTGCTGATTACAGAACTAAAGGTATATCAAAATTTTCTAGTTGAGGCCTTAGGTGGAGTTAGGTGCTGAAGTAAAAGTTAAATTCGTAAGAGAAGTTTTGTGCTAAAATCAGTGGGAATTGGGAATTATTCTTAAACATAGCTTCTGTATGTTGACATTTCATTGGCACTACTCTTACTGCAGTGTTGATGTTGCTGACTTGTCCATGGCTATGATGAAGGCAAGGTGAGATCAAATCTATAAGAGTTTGTTTTCTTGTTCTGCGCTGGCGACTTAGTCTTTCTTGCCCTTGACAAGTTTTATTGATCTTCAAGTACTGTACCACACCAAACTGTATATTTAAGCTGCTGTCTTTCACTGATGTGCATTTGGATTTGAGTTTCATATAGTGTGGGCGATGCTGGCTGAAATAATGTTTCTACAACAGGGAAACCTGTCAAGTGTAACTATTAGGTATAAATATCCAGCAATGGCTCTGCAATGCAAGACGACTGATGTTTTTTGTTTAGAAACATTTCATTTAGTATTTAATACCAGTCTGTATTCAACTGTGACACATAAGGTGTAGCTAGCTGCAGGTTGGATGTGGAGTCTGCTACCAACGCTGTGCCTGCAGACACATCAGAGAGAGCCCCCTTTAGGGCTGCTTGTTTTCCTACATTGAGAATAATGGGGGTCTGCGAGTGCAGTCTGGACAGTGAGCATTAGAAAACTAAAATGATTTCAGACAAATTCTGTCTTAAGCAAAAAGTAGCATCTACTGTGGAAAATGAACAGTGATTTCTATGTGCCAAAGGATGTAAGATTTCTTGGATACTGGATCCATACAGTTCTTTCCTGAACTGCTTACACAACCCTTAGAGACACTGTTACTAGTGACTCTGTTAACCCTGAATTCTTGCATGCTCTCTTTTTTGTTCCTGAATTTAAAGGGTCAGGAAGGCTTCTTTCTTAAAAACTGCAGGTATGATTTCCCTCATGTAGATCATATTTTTCTGTGCAGCAGTTTGATCTGGAAACCGATGATAATGTTTTCATACTTGCACAAAAAGCTCGTGAACACTTAAAAGCCAGTGCAGTCTGCAGACCTATTCTTGCCATATCTCTCTTGACAGGTGAGATGTACTTCCTTTTGGACCAACTGTTTCAAAGGTTTTTATTCATCTAGTGGATAGCTGAGGAAAATCAACTACTTAAAAGACAGATTTTGACTTCACTCTTTGATCAGGAAGAGAAAGGGCCATTCAGTCACCATCTTACCTAGATCTTAGGAAATCTTTCTGTATTACAGTCCATCTTAAATCACCCACTTACATGAGGAGTTGGAAGAGAGGAGTGATCAAAGATCTACCACTTGAGTGAGATTTTCTGCTCCTACTGTCATTACTGAGGTTGACAGCAGTCCAGAAGCAGGTTATACATCTGCAGGCTAAGGATGGTACTTTTCCAGCATCCCATAACAGTGCCACGTAAAGGTAAATATTAAAGATCTTTAAAATAGAGCTGGCACTTGTTATGACTAAGCAGTTCAGCTCATTTTTTAAAAGCAAACCCATGCCTGAGCCAACCTGTGATAGACTTGCTTGATATTGAATCAAAAAAATTCTCTCAGATGGCAAACTGGAGCTGTCATAAACCTTGTCACAAGTGTCAAAGACTTAAAAAAAAAAGTTACAAACTTGCTGTGATAATCCTGCTGTTTACTCAGTTAATACTTTATAATTGATATCTGAAGCATGTAAATGCATATGTGTAAAAATGCACTTATCAGTGACATCTTCTCTCTAAATATTTTTTTTTTATTTTAAAAAACCCAGCTGTCACTACCTGAAATAAATATACTGTATCTGCTAATTAGGACTTGCATGGTAAGTTAAAACTGGCATTGGGTAAAAACATCCTCCTGGACTGGTAAATATTTCAGATTAAGGTTCTTTTATTTCTAAAGAGTAATCAGAAAGCATCTGTGCTAGTGTACCACACTGTATAGTGAAATATGCAAGTAAAATATATCATTGTGCTGAGTTATAATGACAGAATGGGGAGTTTCTTGCTTTTAGTTTATATCTATTTATAAACAAAATTATAGTGAGATATGATATGTATAGAGGAAACCCTGGCATTGTGTTGATGTAACCAAGGGTATGGAGACATACCTTAGGACACATCTATCCAGTCAAAAGGACTCGGACTGATTATTTTATATAAATGGAATGGCAACAATTTGCAAGTGAAGGACACATAGCTGCTTGGTGAACAAATTGCAAACTATTTGAAAAAGCTTGTCAGATGAAATTGTGGATGGGGATCACCTTGGGGAAGGCACGTGGCAATTGTTTTGCCTGGAAATACTTGACATGCCGAGTGCTCCTCTCTCCAGCATTGCTCTGTCTCTTTAGCTCCAAAGTGGAGAGATAAGTACCATGGAAGAGCTTTCAGTAGTGGCAGGGGAACTGTTTTAAGCAAAGCAGTATCTTTTTCCCTGCATGTCAACTTCGATTCACTTTGACTACTTGGAAGAGCAAATTAAATTCCCCATCACTAAATTCTCCTTCTGTAGCACGGGTCAGGAAGGGTTTGGGGACTTCATGTGTTTGTTGCCACAGTGTGCTCTGTGCAAATCTGTTGGTGGGAGGTGAGGAAAAAGTGAATAAGATGGTAATATCCATGATGTAACTTGTATTGTCACAACCAAAAGTTTAATGAAAAATGCATCAGAACCTGCATGCCCTTTCAACTCAAAGAATTTTCTTTCAGATTTTTTCTGGAATATGGGAAGACTAGCTCCTTTCCCCTGCTCCTAATAAAACAATTATGGCAAAACTAGACACCTTTACATTATACTCACAAACCTATATCTGTTCTCATGACTACTGAAAACTGATACTTTTCCATGCTCTTCTCTGACCAGGAATAGCATTACTAGTCCATCTGTATTGATCTCGGAGTAATTGCTTGAATGTGCAGAAAATACCTTGGAAAAGGGAGCACTGTTTTGAGAATTTGTAGCTGTTCTCTTTCAAGTTATCATCAAAACAGGAAAGTTGATGTTTCCCATTTCTTATTGAAAGAACTCTCTTAAGTTGTTAATTGTTTTCACGTGTATTTTTAACAGACCTCTCTAAAGTTTCTGCCACTGGCTTAAACACTGTTCCAAAGCCTTGTATGCTGAGGTGACAGTAAGCTGACAGGACAATGGGAAACATCATGGATTATGTGAGGGTGTTTCATGGCATATGTAATGTGGGATGAGGAGGAAATATATCTGGATGAGGAGGAAATATATCCGGAACATGCTTCATATTTTCATTGATTAGTTTTGTTGGTCTCAGAGGCAGGGGGGAACAGAAAAGAATTGCTGTATATTAAAATGCCTGTAGCAGTATTGCACTTTTTATCAGTTATGAGGCAGAGCTTTTGTTTTTCAGGCTGGATTAGAGTCTCTCATTGCAAAATGCATTATGTTTGCCAGGCAGAGAAATGCTGAGGGAGAATGCTTTTCCACTGTGGTTTAAAAATTTGTAGGTGTAATTTAATTTTTCAAAAGCGAAGACTGGAAGCAGAGAAGGAAATATCTTGAAGTTGTGTGTCTCTGAAGAGGTAAGAGTCCCTGCCCTGTGCAAGCCTCATCCTTTTCAGGTCTTAATGAGGTGGGTAGCTGAAGACTTCTGAATCTTGAACTGTGCAAATGTGGCTTCTGTGATACTGAAGGTTTTAGGTGACCGCCACCTTGGTGTTGTTTTTTCCGTCTTTTTTCCCTAAGAAAATAAAAAAGTAAAACAAATCAGTTCTGTTCATCTCAAAAGAGGCAATAGTGCTAATGACAGTTTGCAGGATGCTCTCTTCTTGGACAGGGCCTGAATTCACACTGGATAGCAGCAGTATCTTTTTGGTCACATTAAGATAAATAAAGCAGTACCACTAGAGTTCGTAAGATTCCAAGGGTTTGACCAGAAGAGTTGAGGGGGAAGGGATAATTTGTCTGGCATACAAGGAATTTAATCAAAGTTCTGTATATTCAGAATTCCAGCCTGAAACATACAGGTTTTTCAGAAAAAAATATTAGATCCAGTGTATTTGTTCTCAGAGGCAAGCTACAATATATCACCCTCTTTGTGAAATCCTGTTAGCCAGATCTCAGTGCATCTGTGTTTTCTTTCCAATCATCTTTGTCTTTCCCTGTTTTTTTTCTCAACTGACAGTTCTGTCCACCAATTTGGTAATTACTGTCTTTCATTTTAAGTGATGGGCTAAGGGCCAATATTTAAGGTCAGGGCCATGAACATCTGACTTCCCTTGAGAGTAGAACTGGATGAGTAGGAAGAATATTGATTCACTGAGTAGATCAACCGAAAAGAAGGAAATTTTTCAAATGCTTTTGACCTAATAGCATTCAACCTTCTCTACTTGAGGCAAGTTAATGAAGGGGTAAATCAAATATTGTATGAATCATGCATCAAAATACGAAATGAGAAACATTGAAAAAGCAGCCCAGAGGCTTGCTGCTGATAGCTGGGAGTGTGTAATAGACAGGGTTTAGACTAGACTTACTGAAAAGTTCTGGATTTATAGCAAATGCAGAAATGAGTGAATTTGACCCCTGAGAGTGAAAACTGATTCACCTCTGTGGCTTCTTCAGTGGACTAGCATCTCTAATAGAAGCACAGAAGCAAAAGCAGAATTCAGTCTTTTACCTAAAAATGTGTGACATAATTTGCATAATAGGAGAATCTGTAACTTGTTCTTCCCTCAAATTGTATCTTTTAATTTATGAAAAAATCATCCTATTTCAATTCCAGTTATTTCTTTCTTTCTCCCATATGTGTAACCCTGAGCAATTATACTTTTTATTATTGGGTAATAGCATTAATTACAGAGCATTAAAAACTTCTCAAGCTACTCGAAGAGCACTGCATACCATGAAAAGAACAACCCCCCTGCTCCTTAAAACAGAAAACCAAAGATGTTTCCATCATGACTTGTATGCCTAGCATTTAAGAAGGCTCTGTGTGCCCGTCTCCCATTTGATGGAAATCCCAGTCTGCAATCTGATGGTGTTTGATAATCAAAACACCTTGAATTCTGTATTCTGTGTCCCTGGCCTGAATGAATGATGTGGAAATGTCAATGCAGATTTTTGTATGATCAACGGTAGTAGGGAGAGAAGCAAAAAGTGATGCAAAAAGACCTTTAGATGTCTTGGCTGAGTATAACTTTCTTGGCAAATCTTAGCTACAAATAACAGAAACAGCCTGCCCCTGCAGAAGGGGAAAAGTGCTATGCAAGTAATCTCCTAATCTTCTGGGTTATCGACTCTGATACTTTTATCCTTGAACATGAATAATTTATGTTCAGGAAGTTGGTTTCACTTTGACAGACAAGCATTTGTTGAAAAATCTCAGAATTGGTCTTTCAGAGCTATCCATGTGCTTCCTGTTGCCCTTCTAGAGAAGACAGATGGAAAATGGAGAAAAGCTCAGGGTTTTTTATAAGGGACTCTAAGTGCTTCTACCTTCTTTGATTTTATTTTATTTTAAACTCTGTTAGGAAGCTCATGAAATGCTGCTTTCTAGCAGAATGTTGTTGTCCATGCTTAACCACTTCAAGATAGGTGAGCAAGAAAGTGCTAGCCTGGAAGAGTTAGAAATAAAGGCTGGTCTTGTTCATTGCATACACTCAGTGGTTTTATCATTTATGGTTTTATCTTTTAGCATCTCTTTATCTTTGTTGTCTGTTGTCTCCTTCTTACAGTTGTAGAACGCCAAGTTTTTAATGAGCTCATGTGGACCAGGCAGAGGGCTCTGAGGCCAAACCTTAGCCTTCAGCTTGGGTAGAAAAGGCAATAATTAAATGCTGAAAAGGTGAAGCAGGCAGGTACACTGAAACGAAGGGCAAAAGGTTAATGAACCAAAGTGAGGGCAGTTTTGACAAACCTCTCTAGAAGATTTTGAGAGTCAAGGCCACTTTCCAATGTGGAATGGCATGGCTGTGCTTTTACACACCACAGACTGAGGGGAATGCTCAAAAAATCATGAACAAGGCTACATTCAGTTTTCTTTGTCAGCTTAGGCTGGATGCTGCATGGAGAGAAAGGGAGCCCTTACCTTTAAAGGCAATGTATAAAATGCTGGGTTTCTGCCTCAGAGGCAGAGGAGTTTATTTCACTCATGCTCCTGGAGGATGTGAGTGACACATAAATATTTTAACACTGAATGGCTTCTTTTATATGGCTGGACAGTACAGGAGACAGTTAAACCATGATTAGGCTGGAATTTTCAGTAGCTGTGTGTAGGAGAAAGCAGAAGTGGGCTGTGATACAAAAACTGTTAGAGATAACATTTCCCAAATGATATCAGATTTGGGGTCTTAGTCAATAAATAGCTGAAGGGCAGAGCTGCCACTTGGAGGCCTAGAGAGGCTGGAGCCAACAGCAAACTGATGAAACCGAGTGAGGGGAAGTGTGCAATGCTGAGCCTGGGGTGAGATAAACCCCTGCAGCAATGTGGGCTGGGAACAGACTGAAGGGGGAGCAGGTCTGCAGAGGAACCACCTTGGGGGTCTTGCTGGACAGTGATCTGAAGGTAAACCAGCCATGTGCATGGTAATGAGGATGGCTCACAGCATCGTGGGCTGTATCATACTCACAGCATCATGGGAGCACAGTCAGTGGATCCTGGATGTGGGTACCCACCTGTATTCAGAAATCAGGTACTGAAGTCAGATGGGGTTCTTGGAAGGGAAGACCTGGAAGAAAAGCTCTTAAATGATACATTTTTAAACATTCAGCCTTGACCTGTGTAAGGGGCTATCTTGAAGTACTTTGGTAGTGGAAATGGAAATGAAGAATGGGTGCAAGATTGGATGCAGCTGGCAAAGGTCACCCCAGATCCTCAGGATGAGGGATAATCTGCTGGCTGGGATGCTGAGCCATCAAGGAAAAGAGGAGCTGTTATAGAAGGATAAGGAACTTGAATTAGAGAATCAATCAGTAGTTGGTAACTGGCCATGGTAGACACCTGGCAACATGACTGTATACAGCTGTGACCCCCTCGCATGTGGATATGCAGAGATGGACCCCTACAGTATCTATACTGGAGACAATCACATGGCTTTGTGTGAAAAGCAGGAGTTTCAACAGAAATCTGAATTCAAGTGCAAAGCTATTCCTCATTGACTGATGTGTGTATAGGGAGTCAAAGGTGCACCAGAGCAAAGCCAGCCCCTTGGCTCTGTTTTGGCAGGTTCAGGATCACAGAACGAACCTGAGGATGCTGTGAGGCTGGAAATGTGTTTGGCTTAGTGGAACTCTATCACCTGTCCTCATTCTTTAGTGATGAGCAGTGACACAGCCATGGTTTTGCCTGTGTTTCTAGACATTAGGTTTTTGACTGTTGTGGACCAAGCTTCCTGTACCTACCCTTAGATGAAAGACATGAGAATGATTCTTGTTCTAAAATTAAATAGCTTTGTTCCATTGACAGCGAAGGAAAAAGGGAGAGTTCCTTTTTTCATCTCCCTTAAAGGATGCCAAACAGACTGAGTTTCTTAAAGAATCTGCAGTATTGCCACTCTGTTTTCTTGTTCCCTGTCCATCTTGATTACCACATCTGATGTGCAAATGTGGAAAGCAAAGTCGTTACAAACAATTTGTAATGACTGTTTGCTGACCTTTTTCTCTGCTATGTTGGGAAGGGGAAAGTATGTTGCTGAGTTGTTTTTTTTGTCCTTCCTGAGCTACCCCACAAAGTGGAGTAAGACAGATATCTCCTGGTTACACACCTCACAGAGGTGCTTGAGCAAATGTAGAAGGAGCTGTACTTACTGATTAGGGGAAAGAAAAAAAAACAGCTCAAGCTGCTTCTTGGGACTGACTGTACTAATCTGAGGGTTATCTGGACTTTGATGCTGATGGCACACAATGTTTTGGGCAGCAGAGAGGAAGAGAGGACAATCATATACCTACTTGATTAAGCTTGTCTCTGTATCTGTAGGGAAGTTAAGGGGAGAGGTTTAAGGGAGATACTCCTGAAAAACTGGAAGGATTTAGATTAGCTGAATTAAGGCATGCTAATGTTCACAACCAACCAAAGGACCAGTCTTGGTAGGACTTGTTAATCATTCATTTCTGGTTCACTGGCATAAGATGAGGTTATAGGGAAATCAAACCTCAAAGATGAGGTTATAGGTTAGCTTTTGTCATAACTACTATTAGGTAAAATTAAGCTCCTTTGACCTAACAAAAGATGATGTAACAACCCAATTTGCATCATTGTATGCTGTCATCAGATAGCAAATGCAGAAGGATTATCAATAAGCAAGGAAATTAAATTTCTGAGAATGATCTAGCAATTTGACAATGTCAGTCTCTTATAGACACAACTCAGGTAAAAGCACAGCTGTCCAGCTCCCAAGGTCTGCCTACTGCAGCAGAGGTACCTGGAGGTGATGTGCCCTTTGTATCAAGGTGCTGAAATTACACTGATTATTCCTGCTTCTTGAAAGGGCTAATTGACTCAAGAGCAGAGTCATGCAGAAGGGCTACTTGCCTTCTAGAGCCTCCTCAATCACCTTTTTTTCACCTGAGGCCACTTGGACAAATTGGCTAATTCAGGCAGGGTGAGTTCAGATACCTGTGATGCCCTTAGCAATTATCAGCTTTCGGAAAATGAACAAACAATGAGTCATTAGCTTCAGTTTTTTACACACTGGTTTCACTGGCTGTTGTTTCAAGGGAGCTAAAGAGAGTGACCTCTTTAAATTCAGGTTGGACAGCTAGCTACATCTGCCAATCACTTCTCACCTGGAAAAAGTATCCAGCAAGCAGTTGCCTTTGCTCATATTATGTATTTTTTGGTGTTAATTTTACTTTTTTTTTTTTTTTGGTAATGTCCTGTTTCTGCATACGGGTATGTATTTTCTTGTGAAAAATGAAAATCTTGTTGCCTACTTAGATAATTAAATAAGTAAGCACTGCTATGGTGGTTTGTTCCTCCTGGATAACATTTCTGGAGTCTACTCCCCTTGCTGTCTACATTATTACCATGTTGTCATGTTGCAGTTTGACAATGCATGTGATTGTGAAGGTAGAAAGGTGAGAACTTGGGAAGAATGAAATAGGTTAGGAAAGAAATATGGGGTTGGGGAGACAATAAATAATTGTAATTAAATATGAAGTTTCAAAATCATATGCTTTTTGCCTTCAGATTTTGCATGTCCTTGAACGAGATGTTTAGCGATTTTTTTTAATTTTTTTTTTTTTTTTTGCTAACTTACAGGCTTCAGATAATGATTCTGAAGAGAAA
This sequence comes from Corapipo altera, assembly GCF_003945725.1. Classification (NCBI taxonomy): domain Eukaryota; kingdom Metazoa; phylum Chordata; class Aves; order Passeriformes; family Pipridae; genus Corapipo; species Corapipo altera. The sequence continues at coordinate 8,461,016 of NW_020884896.1, read as the reverse complement.
TAACCTTGGTTGGAGCCAAATTGATGGCCTTTGAACTCTAGGGCTGATGAGCAGTGAACAGTTATCTCATTCTCATTATTTTAATCTCTTAAAACCTTATCTTGTGTTTTAATTTACAGAAAAAAAAAATCAGGTATATGGGCTGATGTTTTCCTGTAGCTTTTGATTTGAAGTATTAACCAAAAGAAAAAAAACTTACATTGCACAGAACATTAAAAACCTTGAAGAACCTATTTTTTATGTATAGTTTAATTAAGACATACAGATATTTTCATGAATGGCAACAGTGAAGAGCTCAGTCCTTTGGGAAAGATATGCCAATTTAAAACTTTTAAATTTCTCATTCTTAAAATATGTGGAATTGCAGAAAATTAGAGCTGGAAAAGATCATGAGATCATATAGCTCATTTCTGCCCTGTGGCAAGAACAACTCAACCTGAACTATTTTGGACAGAAATGTATCCAGCTGATTCTTCAGAAGGTTTGGGCTGTTGTGAATAGGTGCTTCACAGAAAATGTCATTAACCTACTCTCATGCTATTGATATAAGGAGTTTCTCTTATTACCTTGCTTGCATTTTCTTTGTAGGTATTCCAGGTTTTGATTCCTGTTGTGCCCATGACAAACTTGGAGAAGAGTTTGTTTCCTTTTTGAAACAGCACTGCTCAAACCTGTCCTAGACGGGATTAGGATTATTCATTGATTCCCTGGGATGGTGTTAAGCATCTGAAACGATTTCCCCTTTTTTTTTTTTAATAGGGCTAAATTCTCAAGTTTAAAAAGATGTAGTATGGGAGGGGAAAGAGAAACACCAAGAAATGAGCAGGCTTATGTAGTTCAACAAAGCCAAAAGCAGAGAACAGCCCTCCTGACTCCAGATTTGATTCCTTGTCCATTACATCAGTCTACCACTGTGTCTTCCTTACCTAAAAAATACTGAGACACATACAAGGGACACTCGTAATTTAAAGCAGCCTATTTTAGGGAGAATTCACTGATCAATTTTGAATCCAGCTGCTCATGGTTCCAGGCAAGCCAAATTGCAGGAGATTGGATCAAGCACTCATTGCTTCAGTATCTCTGATAGATGGGATACTTAAAGGGGCATGTAGCCTATATATGGTGAAGAGAAGCCCTGAACAGAGATGCTGCTAAAAACCTAAAAGCTGTCTCTGAAACCCCATCTTTTTTTACTGCATAATTAAGCACTATTGCTGACACATCCTCCCTCATGATTCCCTTTAAGTTGGAGCATCTGGCCGGGTGTTGCACAAGAGCCCAGTTTTCTTCTCCCTATACAACGAAGTTTTGATTAATTAATCATTGCTTCTGTTTGAATAATACATTAAAGATGCACTTGAATGTTCTAGGAAAAAAGTAAAATATAAAACCCCGACTACACAAAAGGAAATACTGCTCTGGCTTGTGAGATGATGTGCTCTTTTAAAATGGCAAGACTTGTAAATATGTTACTGGTCAGTCTGTATTTCTTTTCCTGCTTGTTTATTTTTGTGTCCATTTGATTTGGTGGCAGTCAGAAAAATTTGAAATTTTAACACAATATGAAAGAGTGATGCAGTTAGGATGAATATACTTTTTGAGTCAGTGCTTTGCTATACTTAAAAAAAAGAAATAGAATTATTGAACTTTGATATTGTTGGCTGCTGTCCATTTTTATTTATGACTTCACAATAGCAGCTTCATGCAGATATGATCACAGCAAGTTGAGTAACTGTCCTCCTGAAAGTCCTGCTGTGGTTTCAAAAGTGGAGGGTTTGTGTTTGTTCAGCACTGAACCTGCTGCTTTACAGCACCTATTGCTGCTCCTGGGTTTGTGTAGGGACCTTAATCTTACCCCGTGCATGTCCTCCCCAGTCTGGAAGCAGTGAGACAAGGTTCTAAAGCACCAAGAACAACTGCTTTGTATCCCAAGGCCAGCCTTTCCTGGTGCTGTGCTTTTCTCCCTAGTGTCTAGCTATTGTCAGAATCTCCAAAGGTGTATATCACCCAGCAGTTGCTGTCATCCTGCATGCAGTCTTTAATGTTGTGGATGCTCACTTCTTGAAAAACTGCATGTCAGCTCCTGGCCTGAGATTTTTTTAAAATACCAAGGGTTGGCCAAAGCTTGTCTTTATGTAATTTGAGCTTTCTGAAGTTGCTCAGTGCTTTCTGTGGAAAGGCACAGAAGCAGCATGTTGATGTTGGATCTGGCATATTCTGTGTATCTGGTGAATACAACTCTCCACAATCCTGTTCCATTGACACTTTTTAAAAAAGTCTTATTAACACTGACAAAAAAGATAGCATGATGCTGAGTGTTGAAATGGGAGCTAGTGCCTCACTTATTCTTATTGCTGAAGAGCTGGGGTGTGGGAAGAGCTCACTGAAAAAATCCTGGCTATACACAGCTGAGGTGCCTTCTGTACCTCACCTCAAGAGACTGAGTGCTCCCTTCTCCCTAAGAGGACTGTGGGGAAATCAAGACTTGATGCAAAATTAATGCCACTGTTTCTCTGTGTCTCAAGTGGTGATAGCAGTATGATACAGGATGCATCTACAGGCTTATTTTGGATCTGCCTTCCTAGGTGACTAAGCAGGAGAGCTCTCCAGTCCTTGTAGAGGCCCACCCCTGCTGTCAGATGTGACACTTGGCTGAAAGCTAACAAAGTGAAACAGAAATGACTGCCGAGATCTCACTAAGTGGAATGGAGGCACTGCTGGATTTTACCCTCAGAGGCTCTAGTGAGAGCTTTCCTCCCCCTTTGCCCCCTTTAATCCATTTTCAAGCCTAGCAATGCCTCATGTTTACCCAGCAGGCCCACATGAAAAGGTCAGTTCTGTTTCTTTGACCTTTTTCATCTCAGTAAACATTGGCAGCTGGAAGTCCTTGCTGTAGACATGTCAGCTGCAGTGAAATGGTGTTGCAGGTAATGATATGCATACAGAACATCTCTGACCTCTGATATTGTTTGCCCATCAACACAGTAGTCTTCCCAAAGTCTTAGTCCCTGTGAAAGCATTTGCTCTCAAGGAATTTGTGATAGGTTTTCTTTTCCTTTCCCATTGCCATTGTTTGGGTATTCCACTTTTTTTGAGTTGAGATATTAAATATTCATAATCTAAAATCTGTAGGTGTGCTGGTTAACACTAGTATGTAGCTATGGGTTTTATTCCTGGTGTGTTAGTACTCGTTTGTTAGGATAGGAGGAAAATCTTTTCCTGACAATTTCTTCCCTAACTTTTTCTCTGAATTGGGAGACCATGTCTAGGACCTGGATGAACTAGTGTTTTGGTGAGGATGAAGAGGATGGAAAAGAACAACAAGGTACCCCCATAAACCTGGATTGTGACCTTATACCCAGCATCCACTAGAACCAAACTGAAATTAATGCCACTTCTGTGGTAGTACAGAGGCAGTGTGAGCACCATCAGTAGCAGAGCTTTGTCCTGCTTCAGTTTGAGAAGTTGGGCTCTACCATCTCCGGTCCAGCCTTGGACCTTCTTTCTAAAACAAAATTTAAACTACTACCTGTCTCTCTAATGCCAACCTTAATCTGTGGCCATGTATTACCATCAGTCACTGCTGCAAATTCTGTAGTTGCATCAGCTGGGATGCTCATGGGAAGTGCTTAAAAGCAAGTTGTCATGTCATGTTCAAATTATAAGTGCTTCTAGGTGGAGTGATAGCTACACAATTCCTGTTAGACAAGTGATGTTTTTCTACACATCCTATGCAAAGCTCCTTTACTACCTTTGACTTCTGATGAACATGAGTATCTTTGCTGACTGAATTATATCCAACATTCTATTTACAGAGTGTTTTTCACCTTCTGGAATATAGTAAAGAGTTTGTTTTGATAAATTTTGATGAAATTTTGACAAATTGTATAGCTAGGTTAGTACCACAGAAAATGTAGAACTGTATTTGAGTGAAAGTCTGTTCTGTATCAAAATAATGATCTGTCATAAAACTTTCAAAAAGCGCAATAACTAAAAATAATTTCTGGGTAATGATAGGAACACTACTGTGTACTCTGTAAGTCCTTTTGTCCCTTGTTAACACCTCATTTTGATTGTTGCATTTTTAATATTTGGATTAGAACATTGACATGCTCTGATCGTTTCTGTTGAATGCGTGAACATCTGGTTTTTGTTGTGGTTTAGTGTTGTTTGCTGTTGGCTAGAGATGAAAGGAGAGATCAAATGGTTTGAAGTTGACTTTTTTTGTTTTTCAAAGTTGCCTTTGTTCATAAGCAGCAACCCAGGAACTGAGCAGCAATTCTAATTGCGACTGACAAGCAATGACGGGAAGGAGGAAAATGTGAGTGATGATATATTAGCTGTGCTAGCTCAGCAGTGAGTGAAAAAAATCTTACAATTGCTCCTTAAAATTGTCCCTGCTTTACCTGATGGAGAGATGAGTTTGCAAAAAGAAGGTACTTTTTTTATGCATTGAACAATCTTGAGTATACCATGTGCAGATTTGAGATTTGCTGCTTGCCCAGAAACTAAAAAGTATTTGGCACCTGCAGCCTGGTGACCTGGGAGTGAGGACATGGGCTCTGTGACCTGTGCCAGCTTGAAGTGGTACACAGTGAAACGCCTGTGCCTAGGATTATTGAAACACCCTTTTAAAAGGTCACAGTTGGTAGGCTTAGTCTCTTGTCCCTCCTTTCTATTTTGAATATTTTGGGATTTCATACGGTAACTTGATGGTTATTACCTTATGCCATTAAACAGTAATGTCAAGAGAAGGTTGTTCTACCCTGTGTATTTAACGATATATGATATGATACATGAATATTGTTTCATGCAATTGTATGTATCTGGCTAAAAGTTTCTTTAAATAGTTCCCACATCTCTCATGTTTGTTGGAGGGACTGTGCTGTCAGCTCTGGAGAATAGAGAGATCAGTCTCTGCTACATTTGCTGTGGACAAATACCCTTTTAAATTAGAACACCTATTCTGTGTTTAAAGTTAGACAAGAAAACACTATTCTGCAGTAAAAGCTAGTGCCTGAGCCGTTGCTGGACAGAGAGGAGATGACGCAACTTGCAAAGCATGAGTCAGAAAACGTCTTAATGTTCTTGTAAAGATTTTTCCCTCTAAGAGTGCCTCTCTTACTATTGTTTGGAAAAAGTGTCAGGATGTCCAACTTAAATTCCTGAAGCTTAAGTTAATTTCCAAGAGATGAAGCCTACCCTTAGTGAACAGCAACCTTCCTGAACATAAAATAATTTTAATTAAAAACTAGACTGAAGGAGATGACATGGTAAGCCCCCCAACTCCCTAAGCCTTGAAGATGGGATTTGGTGCCAGAGTTGTGTATGATGAAGTCTGGCGGCTGCACACTCCACTACCAGTCACTCCTCAGCGAGGAGGTGGCTTCTGTGGTCTGTTTACTAACAGTCACGTTGGTCTCAGGGTTGTTTTTTTTCCTTCTTATGCTTGTGGAGATTCTGACTTAACATTGAATAATGTGTGCTTGTTTCAGCTTACTAAGGAAATTCTTAGTGCTAAGATTATATGCAGTCTAGTGTTCACAAAAACCCTCTTTCCTCTCTGCATGTGTCATTGCACCACCCTGCTGAAGTGACACAGTGTAATGTTGCTGCTAAAAGAGATACAAGAACACTATGTTCCTGATGCAGCAAGCAGAGAACCTGGGGGAAGAATTGGATAAACATGCTGGTGATGTTACATAGGGATGAATTTTGTCTGCTTAGGCCCTGTTAAAACAAAGAGAAGAATTTGCAGAGGCAAATAACAATTATCTCAGTGGGAACGTGGCCAGGGCATCAGGATTAATATTAATGAAAAATGCAGTAGGATGGATCTTTAGTGATTCTTGGGATTAGGACATTGGTTTGCTTTTATATCTGATCTGAAAGGTAACAATTCCTGAAGCACAACACAAGATGGTTTGGTTCAAATATCAGATGAAAAAATACTGCCCTGTTATTTTGTAGCTAAAAAATTCTGTTGGCTGTCCTTACACTGCAGAGTGCTGGAAGAAAACGCTAAGTGAAGCAGTGCCATACTTTCTTTGACATGTTTTAGTCCCAGATGGTATCTGGATATATATGGTGCCTTTGCTCTATTCTGGTCCTGCAGTTGCACTGTGTTCTTATGGCATGTTTCCTATGGACATGTTTCTAAATATTATAATATGTCTAAACCTGGTCACACTTGCACTTGCAGATGTGCAGTTCATGTGTGTCTGTGCCTGGTCGCTGAGGTGAAGACTTTTCCATGAAATCATCATTGTAAAACTGAATTTGCTCCTATAATCCACAGCTTAGAGATGTATCAGTTACATTGCATTGGCATATACTGGAATCATGCTATTTTCCAGTTTGCAACCTTCTGTGGGGAAAAAAACAGCTTGCTGAGCAGCTTCCCTATTTTCACACAGGGAAGTTCCCACTTAATTCTTTAAGGTTATGTGTAGAAGAGCCTCAGCTTCTCTCAGTATTGGACTGAAAACCTTGTCGATTGAAAGCTTCCTTGGACTTGATCAATTAATTTGTAACCACTCTAGGCATGAATATAAATGTTGCTCACCTGATTAGCCTGTTTTATAGCACTTCAAAACCCTTGATAAAACTGGTCAATGCAATAAATAGCTAATAAGCACTGAACCTCCTTCCTCAGCAAATAAATAAAGCATAGCACAAACTCTAGGTAATGCTTTCAATCAATCAGCATAAATCCTTCTTTGGCTGCAGAAATGAAGCCTGAGATGTTAAAATGGAGTGGTTTTGGATGTGCTACACTGGTTATATTCTTTCTTTCTCCCCCACAGTAATAAGGACAAACACAAGTGAGTTTTCTCTTCAGTTTAAATGCAGTTTGCTGAAAGTTTCATATCCTCTTCTAGTCTGTAGTACTTGCAGCATTGCTGTTTTGATATTTTAAAGGACTGTGGTCTGCTGGTACTGAGTTTACTGGATTATATTGCTTTTACAAGGTACAGTCATTGGTGGATAGGTTGAGACTCAAAAAGGAAGCCTTTTATTTTCTGGTGGTCCTGCTGCCATTCCTTAACTCTCACACTCCCACAGCCACTTAGACAATGCACTTGTTGGTACTAGCAGGTTTATTTTTGGAATGCATATTTAGAGGCATAATATACCAAAGTGTCATAACAGCAGAGGATGCTGTCTTGATAACTACTGTAGGAAAATATTCGAGAGAATGCTGGAACTCATAATGAAGAGGATACTTTAATGTTCATCATCCCTCTGATCTCTTCTTAATATGGTGAGGAAAGACCATTATGGTTCAGGTAATCTAGAAGGAATAAAGGGTTCTCAGCATGGTTCGTGGTGGTTCATGATCCACACTACCTTTGGTTCCTTGTATTGGCCTTTCCTGGGCATTTCACTATTCATCGATGCATTTTATTCTTTCATAGCAGCTCAGGCTTATGGATGATTTATTGAAATCCTGTACATGTTACAATGACACCACAAAAAAAATGGCTGTGACCATTCCTGCCGGTCATCTGAAAGATCTGTTGAAATGATCAGGATTCTTGCAGTGAGAATAAAAGTACTTATTTTTAAACAGAGTGATTTATATCCCATGCTTGCTTTGATTCTGTTTCTCTAAACAGTAGCACTGTAACACACTGGCTCAGTCCTGTGACAACAACAAAAATGGGGAAGATTTTAGACAAATCTTTCGGGTTAGAGTGCAGCCTCAGCCTGTTCCCCTGCAGCCACCTATACACTCAAGAGTGGCACAGGCAGCAGTAAAAAACTCTGCCCTTCTGCTGAATGTGATTGAATCAGATCTTTGTGAAAGCTATGAAGTCATCCCCTGTTATTTTTTGTTGCCTAATAATGACTGTGAACCACTTGTTTTTCATAAGCACAGTTTGGCCCTTTTCTTTCTTCTTCAGATTGTACTGAAAATTTTTTTCCAACATCCTGCTTCCTCTGCTAAATTTAGCATAAATTAACAATTTATTTTCTCAAATAAGTCCTTTTTCAGGTATAGGAACATCTTAAAGATACCAGGTATTGGCTTGAGTTTTACTCAGCATCATAATATATGACATATGAATGTCAAATTCTCCAAATCTTTTTAGAACCTATGTGTAATTTCAGTAGTAAAATTGAAAGACTTTTTTTATGGCAGCTTTTAGGTTGTTCCGTGACTAATCCAACCTTCTGCAATATGACAAATTAAAAAAATGAAGCAGCACACTTCCAAGTAAAACTGGAAGAAAATACTCATCTTTTCTTGGCTTTTTCTACCAAGAATGATTTTTAATCTGGCAACTCCCATTGTTTCTCAAATTCATTAGAGTTTCAACAAATTATTATAAATCTCTCCACACCAGCGAAACAAAAAGTTCTGTCTCTAAAACTGAAAAAAAAAAATAAAAAATTAGGACTTGAATGTTGGCAGGGAGTTGAATTGTTTCAGGTGGGCAAATTAATTTTTTTGTACAAACTTTCTGCCTCAGTAAAATACATGAAAAACAAGAGGGGGGATGTCACTGGGTTTTGTACTGACACAAGTATAAGTTTATAAAAATGTTTTTGCATACATGTTCATAACTGTCTAGAATATCTAGTAATTTTGTAGGTCAAGCATATCTGCCTCTAAGAAAATGGTTCATGTGTAGGTTGGATTATTCATTGGACTGAAATCAGTAGTAGGAAAAATATCTGGGGAGGTTGTTTGGGTTTTGTTTGTTTGATTTTGTTTAGTTTGTGCTTTGCCCTTTTCCTGGGAAACCATCCTGGTCAATGCCTGCCCTTAGATGAGATGAAACATAAGTGCAAAAATGTTCTTTGGCTTACAGAGAACATAAAGGGAATATAAAAACCTGTCACATAGGTTGTAGTCTAATGCTGAAGTTGATTTTATTTACAGTACAACAGCTACTCTCTCTTCTTGCAAAAGTGTACCTTTAGGCAACCTTTCCTGTATCTAGGATGAGCTGCTTGTCTGGGTGCAAAGACTGTCACTGTTTGTCCTGACTGTTCTGATGCTATCTTACACAGGGTTTGAAATTACCTTCCCAATCCTTAAGACAGCAGTGCAAACAGAAAACTTAGTTTTTAAAGCATTTATTTTTATGCAAAACTAAACTTTTTGTTTAGTTTTGTGTCAGTCTGACAAACACCTGGGATATTTGAGTATGTTTCCCTGCTGCATAACACATCTTTCTGGCTATTAATATTATGAAATCTATTATCTCTGTAATTAAAACCCATGATAAATTGCAAAGTAATACATGTAATAAAAAAAGCAGTATTTGTTTCATCTTTAATAAATGTAAAAGTAGTGCCCAAATTCATTATGTAGGTAATAGCTTTTTTAGGACTTGGCCACCATCAGAGATATACATCCTTCCCGACTTGGTTGTCCCATGTCAGTGGTACATTTAAAATTTGCAAGAATTAATCTTCAGGATTCACATAAGCCACCTCTGTTGAAGGCCACCATCTGCTAGGGACTGGATGCCCAGGGCAGTTCTTCCTTGAAGGGCAGACTTTTTAGTCTAAAAGACTGTTCTATTCAAGATTTCCTGAAGATTTTCTTGAAGTGTTCTAGCTAGACTTTGAAGACTCCTTTCCCCAAGCCAAGGCTAATATGTCAGGAGTTGAGTTTGGTCTCCAGCCGCAATAGTTTAAAGAAAAAGCAAACCAGAGACTTGTGACTTGTACCCATTCTCTGAGGTCTGTCAGCAGAGAATTTTGAAGGAATGTCAATATCAAGGAAAGGAATGTTTTGAAGGGTTGTTTGTTTTTGGTTTTTTTTTGGCCAGCCCATGGAAGACATGACAGGAAGAGGAGAAGAGGTCTCAGTCTCATGCTCCTGGAGGATTCTGGCAGAGGTGGAGTCCTGAAATATGTGCCTTATCTGAATTCTCTGGCATGTGTTCAGAGATGTTTACAGATATTTTCTTCTAATAAACAAGCAGGTCACCACAAGATTTTCTGGTCAGCCCTTGCAAGCTGATATCCAGCAGCCCAGCATAGGCAACTATCCTGACAACAGCAAAGCAGGGCTGCTCCTGCAGTAGAAGGAACTGAAATCTTAGTAAACGCATGGGGAGAATTTACATCAAAGGTTTGAAGAATAGAACTAACTGGGGGCAGAATAAGTAAGAAAAATGCCAAGCTAATGAAAACCTCGCTGATGGTGGCCAACACATAGTCTGACAGTAGGCAGTAAGGGTGCCAGCAATATGACACCTACTGAAAGAGTTAATGAGCTGTGGGATTTCTTGCTGAAGGATGAGGTGATTAATTTAAGGACTTGCATACCTGTGAAGCTCACACTAATAAGTCAAGTTTGATCCACCATTCCAGTTTTTGATGATGTCTTTGCAAAAGTCTGTCATACAGGTGCTTAGAAGGGAGCATAATATTTTATGACTTACAACACCTGCAGTCCTCTCATGGAATGAGTTCCCAGGAGATCCTAATCATATAAAGCTAATATTGCTTAGCTGGTGATAATATCATGCTGCCAAGCTGAGTTACATGGATTGCTGTGGCAAATGCCTGGCTGATTAATTTTAATTCAATGCAAATAGAAATAGTGTCAAGGATATACTGTGTGAATAAGAGATGTCTTTACATGTGAAGGCATTAGTGGCAGGCTGACGAGCTGAGATGGCGTGACCACCACATTCTTCGGTCACGTTATTGCTGAGGTAATGAAATGAAGAGGAAAGGTAGTGATACAAGAGTACAACATGAGGTCCCTGAGGCTGATGGAAAAAACGTGGTGGAAGAGTCAGTACTGCAGGCTCTGCCTTCCTCCAGTGATTCTGGAGAGCACTGTGGGCAGTTTTTATTCTGGTACCACCCAGCCCAGTAAAAGAAAGTTTAGTGCTTTCTGCTTTAGGCAGTGAGGGAGTTGAGACAGGCTGAAGGAGAGCACTGCTGTGAAAGGAGCAGGGTAGGAAGCATGGCATGGAACTGGGTGATCTTTAAGGTCCCTTCCAACTCAAACTGTTCTGTGTGTTTATAGGAGTTAATTCTCCTACTGAATTAACCTATTATCAAACTTATTTCCTGTAATCCTGGGGTATAGAGAAAAACAATTAGCTGCAGGTTTATATTGCTGATAAAATCAACTAAAAAACTGCTTCTATTCCCATAGCAAGGAAGTTAGGCTTGTTTATGATTTACCCTGCTGCCCCCTCCCCTTGAAAAGAAAAAAAACAAATATATATGTAAATTAAGTGAATCTCTTAAGCTCCTGCCAGGTTGCCAGTTCAAACCCACTTACTGTGAGCAGATCTCTCTTTATCATCAGAACCTGGTTGCTCATTTTGGACTCGGTCCACAAACTTTGCTTTTTGCCTTTCAGGCTATGCATATACAGTTAATCATCTTATAGCCAATAAAGGACTCCAAGTTGCAGCAGGTCATTAGTTTTTTTTTTGTTTGTTTGTTTGTTTTTTTTAGTAGGTCGTTACTCTTTTTTCTTTCTCCAGAGCATTCTGAGGGAGAAACTCTGATGTGAATATTCATGAGAATACTAAAACTAGGCAAGTGAGAAGATGGACGTGTTATTTATGTTTGAGAAAGAAACTGTAGCCTTGCTTTCATCCTATTGACTTCTGGTAATTTACATACTGGACTTGAAAGAATTTAATTATGTGGGTTATATGAAGAAAAGGATGGCTCGCTGGCTGGAGTTATGAGCGCTGTGTTCTGTGCTGTACACCTTGTTTGACCTGGGAAAATCATTCTCCTTTATTTTTTCCACTTGTGCTAAATGGGAATAGTAATTACCCACTTCACAGAGGAGGGCATGTGGCTGAAATTAATTAATGTTTATAATGTACTTGGTTTTCCTGAGGTTTGTAGTTGTGTTGCTGAGTACAGTTATTTCTAGGTTTTGGCTTGTGTGTGTGCATGTGGTGTACAAAGGTTGCTTCCAGCAGAAAGGGTAGTAAAATACAGTCTTAAGAATAAAATTTCTTGGCACTTATATAAATGCCATTAATTGTTAAAGATTTTAAAGCAAGAATGAAGCTGGTACTGGCTCTGCTACTGCAATGTAACTGCTCTGTGGAAAGCAAGAAGGTAAATAACAAGGCAGAAGGCTTATGATGTTTTTTTAATGGCAGCAGTAAAAATACTGGAACTCAAGGATAGGTGTTGGAGAAAAGAATTCTTTAGACGCTGAATGTAGCTCACCTGAAAGCTTGTGGACTTGAGAAAAATCTCATCACCTGATTGACCTCAGTGGTAAATTCTGGGAAGAAAGTGAAATCCTGACTGAGCCTCAAATACTTATTTTACAGTATGGTAGTAAGTGGAAGGTGTTATAAATTGTATCAATAGACATCGTAAAATCATATCAATAGATATAGAAAAAATACTTAACACATATCCTGGTGTAATGGTTGGAGGATTTTTTTTTGATGGATTTCTGTATGATCTATAGTTTCTATAAATTACATAAATCAAGCAAAACCTAGTAAAATCTCCAGCCCTCTGAATGTTTGCTAGAAAGTGATGTTATGCAAGTCTGCTCAAGGGCAAGATCTTGGTGAAGAACATATTGCAATGAATGAGTTGCTCTACGATGTGGAACAAAAATTCTCAGTGTGAGGGGCCCACTGACAGCAAACCTGCAGATGTAGGTGTGCATTGCAACCAGCAGTACTGAGGTTTAGCAGCAGGTCAAGTTAAGCAGAGGCTTAATGCAAGGGAAATTGCCCTTGGAATTAAGCATATTTTTATGCTTAATTGTTAGATTGGGATAATATCAAAGAGATGTTCATTGTAAAGGATGTCCTTAAGTGCTTTGCTGAATCCAGGCCATAATGGCCAAGATCTTCACCTTTCTTTGATATGATGGGTAGCATTTAATGGGTGAGTTACTCTGCTTGAAACACTGAGCTTTTGAACCAGCCTTAACTGTGACACAGATTTTCAGATGGATACTCTAGCTTTTTCCAGAGTCCCTTTGATGCTGTCAGTGAATCCTGAGTAATTCATTGACCCAAGGAGGGCTCCAGAGAACTCTTGTTTTCTCATCTTGGAGTGGGTTTTTATTTTGTAATAACTTCTCCCAAAATTTTGACTCTGATTAGCAGTGTGTCTGCATTTTAATAAATGATCTTAAAGAGCTCCCTTCCGTCTTCCCCCAGCACTTAATTACAATGTGTAAATATGCACACAGCCCTATTACTGATGTTAATCCCAATGCTGATAAAGCTGGATAGGAGAGAATAGAAATGAATTGGAATAAGGATAAGCACAGGTCTTTCATTAGCCCCACTAAAAGTAATCACAGATCTCTTGCTGGTAATATACATCTTCCAGATAGAGTACTAATTACTTCTGGCAGTGCTGTGCTACATCTCAGAGATAGCTTTATTGTAATCCTGCAGTGATCTAATGCTTTCACGTACCAGTTGCTGCTTTTCCCTCTTACTCTCCTTGATGATGTGACCTTACAGACTTTGAACATTCAAACCGCACCTTGTAGTGTCAAGGCTGAGGAAATCTGACAAAGTGTTTTATTTGTTTGTCACGTTTTGATTTGTCTCTTTTTTTTTTTCCCCACTCAAAATTTTCCTCCAATGTTTTCCATAAAGTAAAGTTGTGCAGAATTCAGGGAAATAAGCTTGTACATTACATGTGCCCAGGGTAATGTTTTATGCAGCATCCCCTGTGTTTACAAATGTGTCACTGACAGATAAATCTACTGCTTCTTTCTGCTCCAGGAACCTGAAGTGCTTCCACATAAGTTTTGTATTCTCTATTTATTATGGGCAGTCTTTTCAGACTGTGGTTCTTAGAATGGTGAAGTCCCACAGTTGGGATCAGAATCTCATCCTCTGAGTTCTTTTTAAGGGATACTAAATTCCATAAATGAAACCTGTTATGTACTTCTAATTAGTACATAAAATTCTGATTGAAATGATTGAGAAAGTTACTGGGACATGGCCCATGAGGACATATGGAATTTTTCTGGGTTTTTGGTGCTTTGGTTTTGGGGGTTGGGGTTGTATGTGGGTTTATTTTTGTGTTTGTTTGTTTTTTTTCCCAAGGCAGTGGGAGTTTTACACAGCAGTGCAGCTGCATGGATAACTGATGTTTTTGTTTAGTCATCTTAAAGGCAAACAACAGGGAGAAGAGCATTTTATGGGGTGACTGAGAAAGGACATTAGGGACATTAAAAGGCTGCAATGTCCTTCCCTCAAAATGCTTGCTATCCAGTTAAATTCTTGTTTGAATTGGACCATGAGACTCAGCATGAAGTATTCATCATCAACATGTTAATTAGCAAAACTGCAGGAGCTTTCAAGCCAAAGAAGAAATTTTTATTACAAAAACCATTCAATATATACCATTTACATGGAATTCCTCCTGCATTTTTGGTACTTTATTGAACCCAAACAGTTCACATGAAAATGGATAAATGACATAAATTCTTGTCACTGCATGTTTGGTCCAAAAAACACTGTCAATGACAAATTGACCAACTTGTATTGATGGTCCAGTTCAGAGTCCTTTAAAACACATCTCAGGGAGCACTAGGTTAGAAATGCCAGAGGTAATGAGGTGAGCAAGTGTAGCTGTGTGGTGTTCTCATCCTGGTACTATGTTGTTGTCTCATCCCCTCACCCCCAGCTGGTCACCTTCACACCACATCAGTTTCTGACTAAGGAGATATTGTGGACTTTGAGAATCTGAATGGTCCTTTTGGCTTTGAGCATATTGTGTTGTGTGATGTGCCAAATCCAGTCAGCAGAGTTTTGCCACTTTCCTCCTGGGGAATGCTTGAGATCATGTCATTTATCCTTCTCAAGATGTTAGTGCCTTCCTCTGCTGCTAGTTATACTGTTACTGAGAAATGCTGTCATTTAGAGTAACATATTTTTGCCTGCAGACTGAAGTCCTTTCTGCGAGTTTGTGTGAATAATTTCTGTAAGTACTTGAGTGTGCAGATGAAGAATGTTGCCAGAACAGGAGGCTGAAGAGTATGTGCTGAGATGTTGTGTGTGAAAATCTCCCAGAGATTGACAAGGTTTGGACATAAGTGGCCCATTCATACATACAGCTTAATAAAAGTTTTTGAAATAAATACTGCTCATGATTTGATGGCCCAGCTTGATGCTGTATCGTGGAAAATGGCATTTTATTTATAAAACATTTAATTTAATTTATAAGCAATTTTTTTCTATGTCCTTGACCTGTTTTGCCTTTCTTCCTGTGTGATGTGGTCTCACGTGCTTGCATTAGGTTCTCACTGTTTTCTGGACCTGTTTTCCTTTTCTGGCTGAAATAAAAAACTTACTTGTGATTTCCTGAAAGCACAGCAGGGCTTGTTGTATGACAGCTCCTTGGGCATAGCATCACACTGAGACTTGGCTGCTTGCTTTAAATAAAATAGTGCCTAATATTTTATTCTTGCTCCAAATAAAAACAAACAATCTAAAGGAGTTTGTGTCTAGTTTGTAAACAGTTTACTTCAGTTACAGTTTATAACATCATTTACAAACCATACACACTGGAATGCAATTTGGTGAATTATTAAAGACATCAGTCTTATTCTGTGATAAACATGAACCTGTAAGTATCAAGAACTGAAAAACTAAATCATAAAGGATGATTTATCTTTTAACTAATACCAAAAATTTAATACCAAAAATTTAATATTGTCCATGCAGTTGGTTTCTGTAGAGTGGTTGCAAAGTCTCAGTCCAGAGGAAATATTTCTGAAACTGTATAGGATTTTAAACTAACTTATTTACATGGAGCTATATTAAAATTTCTGGAAATGGTCTATTTTAATTCTTATGCAAAACTTCTGGACTTTTTGGATAAAGCACTTACAAACTGTTGCTTCTCTTCTGACAAGGGCAACAATAATAACATCAGTAGGTGAGGTGTGAGGTTGCAAAGAAACAGATGTGCAGAAAATAAAAAGCTGGTTACTAAGAGACACCTGTTCAGCAACGCTGTGTAACTACAGAAATGTTTCTGGTGTGAGATCTGTGAATGATTTATCTGTGATGCAGAGGGGGTTGGAACATCTGGTCTGAGATTTCCAGTTCACAGTGAAGCTTCCGGGCTTGTTCCATGGGCACATCAGTTCCACCTGGTGACTAAGGGCAGTTAGATAATGTTTTACCTTGCACACTATGGTGTCTAAAATAAAACTGGGAGCAGATGGCAGATGCATGTCTACCTTGTAAGCAGGGGGCTGACTAGGCAGCTCTATGATATCCCCTCCTGCATTTTTTCATGGTAGGCAGCACCACTTCCACACACCTTTTATGTGAAATAGCTAAAGATTATAGGAGACTTCCTACAGCTCAGTGCCTGTAAAACTGCAGCTCATGAGGTAGAGCCCAAGCTAAGCACCGCAAATGTGCACATGAAAACTTATTTGGCCATAAAGATGTACAGACATGTCTGTCTTTCTTCAAAACTACTAAGTACAAGTCCTCTTCTGAGAACCATAGGTTTGTGTTTTAACAACTGCATTTCAAACTAAGGATTCAACAGAATGTCCCGCAAGAGACTTGCAATGCCTTGGTGGCTAATGGAAATAATTAATATTATCCATCTTAATGTGCAAATGATGAGACTCAGGTAATGACTGCATCCTATTTAGGGAGGATGACACAAAATGGGAATTGAAATGCGAGCTTATGGTGCTGGCAATTGATTTCGTATTGCTGATTTTTAGACTATATGGCTGCCTAAAAATGGCATTCTTGTGTTAATCTAATGATGAATGATGCTGCAGGTCTGAAGATAACTTGCTTCCTGCAGTCAGCTCTGTTCTCAAACCTTGCTTGTGGAAGAGGGGCTCTGGCACTGCTATATAGATTCTGAGGTGATTTCAGTCTAAATCAGGGTGAAAAATTACTTTTGATATCTGATTCTAGGGCTGTGGTAAGTCTTGTGTCTGCTTTACAAGCCAAGAACTAATAAATGTCAGTGTTCTAGCCAGTGAAAATATCATGGCATGAAACACAAAGAAACAGTCCACAAATACAGTTTAATTTTCCGTTTGATGTTGCTGCCTCCTGTTTTCCTTGAACACCAGCACTTAGCAGCTCTTCATCTTGCCTTATCTTTTGCACGAAGCTTGAAGAGTTCAAAGTCACGTAGGAGATGTGATATGCCGAGTTCTTACTTTATATTTTTACTTTTGGGCATCTCCATCCTTCTGTTTACAGATACCTAAACCTATATTCCTTTAAAAAAGGGAGATAGGAAGGACTATTTGGTTAGATTTTTTTTTTCTTTTCAAAACAGATTTCTGAGACCTCATTCCTTCATTCCCTGAGAAAGACAGAGAACAGCTGCCAATAGAAGGTGACTCATAAGTACAAATGACAAGCTTGCAGAAGCTCGATTTGGACAGAATAAAAAATTACATGGTCTTACATTCAGAATTAAAGGTGAACCTATTTTTTTGTGTGCCTTCCTTTATTTCTTTAGCACCCTGCATAAAATCAGATTTTGTGTCCTGCAAGTAGAAAGCAAAGGGGAATAGCATCATTCCTGATTTAACACATTAGGGTAAGGTGGAAAATCTCTGTTCTCCAGTCACAAATGTTTTCAATTGCGTAATTCACTAGTGAGAGTGAGGGACTGAAATCCTGCCAAGGACTGGAGCTGTCTTACTGTGGTGGCTGGAGTAATTCATGCTACCTTGGAACAGATGAGTGTTTGAAATGCTAAGAATTAGACAGCTCGCAGGAGAGCTTATGGTGAACCCCTTGCTGTGGGGGATTCTGCTGTGTCTTTTCCTATTTTGTTTGTTTGGGGTTTTGTCTGGAGGGAGAGGAGGGAAGGATATAATAGTTCTAAAGAAAGTAGATAAGTGGAAAAAACAACTGTTTGGAGATTTTTTTTTTTTTAATCTGTTGAATAATTCAATTTGACTTTCTTTGGGAATAGTGAATGAGACCATGCCTTTTTAATGTAAAAATAGACAAGTTCAGTTGAGATTGAACAGTGCACTTGAAGGGAGTTTGGATTGCTTATTTCTATTCTAGCTAAATAATCAGCATTTAAAAGCAATTTAAGAACTTGAAGTTATAATAGCCTATTTACTTAGGAAGAAAAAAAAAAATAAATAAATTAAATATGACATTTTGTTTAGTAAGTCGAAAGGATTTTACTTAATTGTAGAGCAGTTGCCCTCAATCTAGAGACTGCTGATAGTGTACTCACATAACTGAGGCTGTAAGTCTGTGCTAATAGTCCTTTGCACATGTAGGTATATTTATGTATTGTGCTTGTAAGGTACTCTCTAAACACATATGGCTGTGTTGACAACACAGGGATTTGCACTGCTGTGATGGGAGCAGCCTTGCTGTTCCTTGACCAAGTCAGACCAAAACCATCAATACACCTGTTCAGAGCTTCCTTGGGGACCTCTGTCCATGCAGGGTCACATCACAGGTCTGTATAGGTAGGCAACCATAAAGATAAACATATCTGACACTCTGCATTAGATCTTAAGATAAACTGAGAAAAATAATGGTTTTTTTCACTGCTATTTTTATGTGAAAATTCAGAAGATATAAATGTCTTGATTTGCACCCAAAAAACTAACAAGTTGTTGGTTTGGAATACTAACACTTGGGTTTTGAAAACTTTTCTCCTGCACATTGTATGCATTTGGTGCCTTTTTTTTTTTTCTATTTTACTATGGGGACTTTTCTTCCTTTTCCTACTCCTTTTACTCTGTCTTCTTTTCTATGAAGTAATATAGGAAAGAGTTTTAGAAGTACAAGCATAGTGAATAAAATTTTTCTATTTCCTCTAAGTGGTGAGACTCATTTAATACCAAATACAGATTTTTGTTTCATACTATCTTGACCTTCTGCCCATCCCTTCCAAAAGGGATGTATTAATCAGCTTCACTAGTCATCTAGAATTGAAGCAGTAATTTGCTCCTGTAATAATGCAAAATGCTTGTCACCATGATGCTATCTCCCCTTGCTGTATACACTGCCCTTCTTTTTTTTTTCCAAAGTACTTAAAGGCAGAAATAAGAATTTTGTTCCTCAGAAAATGAGAAAGAAGTGAATTTGTTATTCAGTAAAACAGCAGTGTCTCTATGAAATGAATGCACACGTCTAGAAAAACCATGGTCTACTACTCTTCCTGCTTACCAGTCTCTCAATATCAGCCACTAAAAGCTTTAGGGTCAGATTAAAAAAAAGTAGTAATATTTGGAAGTGCAGGTTACTGTATAAACAACATGCTCGTGCAGTGCCGTGTCTAATTTGTGTGTGGGATTAGTGTAATTGCCACTGCAAGGCAGGTAATTGGGTGTGAAAATGATAACCATGATTTCCTCATCTGCACAAGCTGCAATGAAAACAACTTGTGCTTTATTTACTTAGTGGCCTTTTCCAAACTAACTTGTCCTTTGGTGCAGGTGAACTTGGTGGGACTGATCACTCTTTGTTGTGGCAATGTGCAGTTTCAGAAGTCCAAGGATAGTGAGGACTGGATAGTGGGTCTGGAAAAGACAACTGAGTATCAGAGAAGTTGCTTCCTCAATAATCAATACCATTCAACCAGGAGCTGTACTATTCCCTCCTGACTTTTTTTTTGCACACATCCTCACAATTAATAGAAAAAGGTATTTTCTTGAGTAATGCCAGCTTGTTTAACTTCTCACCTGTGAACGATATTGGTATTTAAATATTTCTCTTTGAATGAAAGTGAAGACAAACATCAGTGTGTTGCAATTCTCTTGCCTGGCAGTTCCTATGAGAGCTGATCCTCTTGGGAGGAGCACAGCATTGGTTGGGATAGGCAGTGGGGGCGATTACTGGAGGGTTTATGGGTGCAGCTCTACAGATTTACTTGTGGCAATCTAAAACAAAATTCATCATCAGGCTGCTGCTCATGCCATCCCGTGTTCCCAGCACTGCTGCATCCAACTGGGCTGAGCTGTGCTTTGTGCAGCTTGTGGTAAGGACTGCATTCACTTAGTGCCTTTCTCTCCACCAGCGTAGAGTTTCTTGTCACTGTGCTGGTTTGACATGAACTATCGCTTTGCTCTGCATAAAGACGAAGGAAGGAATAGGAAAAACTGTGAGGAAACAAACAACAAAAAGCTCTTTGGCTCTGACTCCAGGTTGTCTGCCTTTTCCTAGTGAGGTCAGTATTGGTGAACCAGGGTTACTCCTCTTCATCTGTTTCCTCTCTTTGTGGTGATATTTGCGGCCCCTTTTCAAACTCTGCTAGAAATTTAACACGGAGATAACACTAAGTAACGTATTTTCTGTGAAGGAAATTAAGCCAAAGGACTATCATTCTTTCTTGGAGAAACAATGTGACATTTTTCTTTTTTTCAGCCTGGTTTTGCTTTAATCATCTTCTAAAATGCTTAACATTCTTTTTTCTATTGAAGAAGAAACTGAATTAAAAAGGATAAGACAGTTTTTATGAAAAGATTTTACTGGTTTAATGACATGTCAGTTGGTTTCAGCTGAGTAGTCTTTAATCTTTAGATGCATTTGTACAGTGATAAACCCTCTTAAAATGATAGGAAGCTCATTACTTGGAACTGAATTTTGTTTTGGGTTGTCACAACTAAATCTGTAGAACAGATGCCTTTTCACGCTGGCTGTAACTTACCACAGAAAAAGGAGAAGCCATCGTGTGGTGATGCTGTGTCTTGGTATTACACCTTCACTATTCAAAAGAAATCATAATGACAGTTTATAAGTTTATGAGACTCTTTCCAGATGAAAGGTGTATATGCTTGACTCTGCTTCGTGAGATTTTTTTTTTTAGTCATAGTTTCTAAATTTTTAACAAAAATGAGAAAGCAAGTTTTTGTTATTTCGTAGAATTACATGTAAACCCCTCCTGTAGTGTTAGGTACATCTTTAATAAAGCAGATATTGCAAGTCCAGTGATAAAACTGAGGAAGCTTTTTCACAGTGAAGGTGATGTGCAGTGTTGCTTCCTCAGTCACCCTCCACTATCTGGTGTGGGTTTTGCTAGCATGATGCAAATAGCATCAATGTTGTCCTTTCCGAATTATGAAGTAGCTGTCATTAGTTTTCCTGACAAATTTAATTTTATGAAGTTCAGTCCTAACAGAATTTCCTTCTCTGTTTCATTTTTGGGAGTGGCCTTCAAATGTATGCATGAAACTTTCTCTGCAGTAGAAAAAGAATAAGGGAGAGCCCTTGGAGAGCTGAGCTTCCTGCAGTTTATAAACTCTTTTTGGGGAGGCTTCTGAGATTAGTGCAGTGGGGGCAAGAGCTGTAGCCCTTGCTTATGTCATTTTTCATTTGGGTTTTCCCAGCTGTGTATCTTTCCTAGTGAGGCAAATCTTTCAGTGAAGGAAGTTGGAGGCAATAATTCACGATGTTCTGCTGCTTTCCACTGGCTAAGATCTGCTCCTCAAAGTGCACTATCCCAGTTGTAGGAATTTCTCAGAATGCCTTGTCTTCTCTGAATGGTTTCCCAAACTGATGGAAATTGTTGGTGCTCCACTGGAAACAACTAGAGTAATACCAGTTTGTTTCCTGCCTCTTTAATCTCTTTGGGGAATATACACTGCTAGTGGTGCTTACGTTACACCACTGAGCTACATTATTAATGGCAAGCCAAAGATAAAGGCTAATAATCTACTTTATTTAGTGATCTGTATGGAACAAGCAGCTGAGGATAAAGGTGGTAGGTGACATGATGAGAATGTTTTTCTTACGTAAGACCTATTCATTCAGTTGCTTGTGTAGCTTAAAGGCAGAAATAGGGAAATATCATTCTCCTCAAGGACAGGTGTTGAGCAAGCAGAAGAGGTGGTGGAGAAAATATTGTGCTTCCCTGGAGGCACACAGGTCCAATGTAAAACATAAGTCAAAGGGAATGGAATATAAAGCTTCATTTCATAACTGTCTTGACAAATGGCTGACTGTAAGTGTAAGACAAATTTAGTAGATGGGTCAATGAATTGGTGACAGGGCTGAAAATTTCTGTTAGAAATAATTCAGGAGGATTCTTTGCTATAACAAATCCATGCTATTTCTCTGTATGTTTTGCGGGTAATAGCTTGCAGGTGAGACAGATATGGAAGCACCTGCAGTATGTTCAACTTTGGTGCAAAATTCAGATCTCTAAAACCCCTACTTAGTCAAGGCCAAGGGCAGATTGGTTTGCTATAGGAGGAAGCTTAATAAAGATGAGTGAAAAGATCAGTGGACTAGAATTTGGGAATGCAATGCTGAAAAATCAGAAATGTCCACTGGGGAGAGATGCTTATTTTTGGCTGCAGGTTTGCACTCAGAAACAAAGTGTTTGTTTTGTAGACAAGGAATACCTGAGGGTAGAGAATAATTTTCAAGCTGTTGAGTGCTTCTGAAATTAAATCTCTAAACCAATGCTCTAGTGCTCCCAGGTTATCTGTGACTTGCCGGAGCTTCAAGTGTTTGGATCCCTTGTCAGATTTTAAGGGATGGTTCTTGCCCATACAGTATGTATCTGTAGGATGTTATTTATGTAATATTAGCATGCTGTGGAAGAATACCCTGAAATCACCTGTGGAAGAAGTCCTGAAACCACAAATTTTCAGTCTAAAATATTTTTATTAGAGTCTGAAATTCTGAGAAGAACTTAAAATGTGTTTCCTCCAGCTTTCACTGTTGAATTGATACAGTTAATGAAACAATACATTTCTCTGCAGTCTATTGAGAGGGATAGGCCATTTTTTTATGCTATACACTTCAGTCAGGGTGGATAAGCAGTAATAAATTGTTTTGTTGATAAGCAGTAATAAAATTTTTTTCAAGTTATAGGAATTTTGAAAATGACAGTCTGTACACTGCTGTTCATTTTTAATAAAGGGTATATGGCAAAACCATCAGGGAAATTGGGATGTGTGGGCTACTTCAGGGGTTAAGATGTTTCCCAATAATGAAATCCTCCCTGCACCTTTTTGTTAGTATGATTTTGTTTAATGTAAAAGCTGGGGGGGTTGGCCCAAAGCATAGCTAAGAGAGTTTGAAAGAAGTGATTGAGAAATAGACAAAGGAGCTTACAGTTTTTGTGGGTGTTTTTTTAGTTATCAGAGATATTCTCACTAGAGGAAATGACCAAACCAGAGTTGTTTCCTATGTCTGTAGTCTAAAGGACATCTGATTCCACAGGATCATTTTAATCATCATTGTTGCACCTGGGTGACTGTTGCATCAACTCTTCACTCCCAAAAGACCACATGAAAATCTTAAACTTAAGTGGTTTACATATAGCAAAATGAGAATATCTCCCCTTACATCTCACTTGACAGTGAATGAGGAGGAAAAGGAGGAGAAATGAAGATGAAGGTTGCCAGTCACTTGGGACTGCCGTGCTTCTCCTACTCTTTCTGCCAAAGCCTGCGGGATGTAGGCAGAAGGCAGCTTAGTTTTGATATCCTTCAGATAACAGGATCTTAGTCACACATCTTAGTGGGTTAATAAGGTTTCTGTGTGTTGGGTTGTAATACACTTTGACTTTCCCCTCCTTTGGAGATAACTTCTTGATAAAATGTGTGCCAGGGGAAGGAGGAGATGTGAGGTGCAAGTTACTGTCCTGCCCATTAGCTTTAAGAGATGAAACTACTGCAGCATAGACACGTGCCTTTCCTTTTATTTTATAACTAGGAGGCAACTAACATAGTTAAAAACTGTAGGAAGAGAAATATAAGACTCAAGTTTGAAGGGGAGGGAAAGATGTAGAGAGCAATGAGAGCCTTTCTAAAGAATAAAAACCTTGATATTTTATTTTTTTTTTATTTTAACTGGGGGGGACTGTCATTTTGACCACAGTGCTGCTAAAGGTATCTCAGGCCTAATAGCATCTGTAAAGATATTTAGCATTAGTATGTATTGTCTTATATATTCATTATAAATAGTATTGCCAGAACAAATTTCATGGGGATCCTAGGTGGGAATGCAGCAACAAATGGGTGCAGCTTTCCAAGGTGAAAACTTTATACTACTGTTACACCTATGCTTGTGCTTCTTACTAGTCCTGCCCTGGCTGGCTGTCAGAGTTGATGACAGCTATGGGAGCTGTTTAATCTTTGACTGATGGCTGTAAATGGGATGGGGTAGTGGGAAGAGAAAAAGAAACAACCCATAATTCATGTTTTAGTTACTGGGTTTTGTGTATGTATTTGGTTTGTTTGGTTTTACCCTCCAAAAGAACTGAGGGAAGGACCTTACTTTGAATATATCTCACTTCATTTAACAAGTTGTTTTTGACTAAGTCCTCTTCTCTTTGCTAAAAGGCAACAGTTTTCATTCTGACAGCATCAACGTGTTCTATAGAATATAGAGCCCCAGTGAAAATAGACCTTTAACAGCAATTTATATCCCAAGTCTGAAATGTGCACTTTATGTCTGTTATGATCCCTAGGTACCTGTTAAGGGATTACTTACATCTTGCCATCCTAAGTTTCTTTCCATAAACAAATGAAACCTTTGAGTCAGAGGTTCAAGGAATATGCTCAGATGAAGCAATGTTTAACAACTCTTCAGGGAGAAAGAGATAAGGTGGGAAAGTGAAGAATTGATAACCTATTAGCTGTTTAAATTTTCCACCTTGAATTATTGACAACACGTGACATTACAAACTTACAAATTACTGTCTATAAGCAGCTTGGAAAATATGACCTTTGCTTTATAATTGGTCTCCAGATGCCTTCTAGCTTAATACAAAGAGCTGCTGCTGGCATATTTTGTTGCAGCTGGAGTGGGTGGAAGAATGCAGGGAACTGTATAATCAGGTATATACTCAGATGACAAAACATACTAGGTAATGGCTGAAATGTCTCTGTTTGAGACTGGGCTCACTCCTCCGGAGTTCTGGAGTGATCTGATTTTCAGCAATAAAGATATTGTTAAAGTTTGTTGTCCTTACCTGCTGCTGTGTCTCTTTCTAGAGCAAGTGGTGAATGTTCAGAGACTCTAGAAAGCCCTATGTTACTTTCCTACTTCCATGTCTGTGTTGACCAGTGAGTGCAAGCTGAATTGATGTTTTTTCTTATTTTTTATGTCAAATGAGGTGCACTAAATTATTGCTTTGTAGTGTTGTTCATGTGATTAACACACAAATTTGGCCCTGAGATTTCTGCTGATTTGGGAGAAGCTGAGAACACAAGGACTTGATTTTTCATCTTCTCTTTCTATCAGTGTTGAGGAGTAACAAATGACCAAATTAATTTTAGCAACCAGAGACCTCATTAGGCACTTTATAAATCTTAAGACTGAGGGAAATTATTTTGTAATT
This sequence comes from Corapipo altera, assembly GCF_003945725.1. Lineage (NCBI taxonomy): Eukaryota > Metazoa > Chordata > Aves > Passeriformes > Pipridae > Corapipo > Corapipo altera. The sequence goes on along the minus strand of NW_020884896.1, from coordinate 8,435,750 downwards.
TAGGTCCATTAACAGCGGTTGCCATAAGATGAGACCTACCAAGTTTGTTGACAGAGTGATGCATTTTATTGTCATTTGTTAGTGTAAGATGCATAGGGAATGCTAGAGAGTATTTCTGCATGAACAGGTGTTTGGAAGAATAGATGTCCTCAACACAGTAGCAAAAGACTGTGCAGAATAAAAATCATCTTTGCACAAGGCTTGTTTGTTTTCTCAGCTTCTGGGAAACATACCTTGTGTATGTTAGGGTAGTGTTGTTCATCACTGACTGATGATCAGGCTAAAAAGAGTATGTTCCCGTCTGGATTCAAAAAGACAGTAGAATTACCGGAAGGGGAACAGAAAGCTTTTACTTATGTCCTGTTAGAGCTAAACAAGGTGGAAGCTGAGACTCAGTGTTAGAGCATTGAGTCTTATGAAGCCCATCTCTCCATCCATTACAGGACAGGAAAGAATGTTTTCAAGAGCAAAGGCCTAAGAGTTCATCAGAGTAAGTATTCCTACCCTGCCTTCCATAACAAACTCTCTTGAACTGTTCATGCTTGATGTGTGTAACAAAACCAACCTACATCAGAAAGCTGTTGTTCAGAGTGATCAATTAATGTTTTCAGGGCACTTTTAGGGCCTAAAACTAAAAGACACTTATGGTCTTAAGTTTCACTACGCCTGCTGCCCCAGGATGAAAGTTTTATTTTTAAAGACCCAATTCTGCCCTGGAGTGAGGGAGGGGCAGTCTATTATTAAAGGACATCATCCTTATCTCTGTTGTAGTTGCCTTGTGGCCGTGCAACATCACTCAATAATACTGTCAAATATTATCTTCTGCTTGTAACAGAGTGCTAAACAGTGATTTATTGCTTGAATACACATTGCTTTCATGAAAGTGGGTTGTTTAAACAATAGCAAAGTGCTAAATAAATTATTCATTGCATGCTAATTTTTCACTTTTGTATTCTGTAGTAAACTCCAGAATAAACAATCTGGGTATTGTATATACCATATGAATCCCAGTTTTTTTGTGTTGTGTATCCCCCCACCTCCAGTCTTCCCCCAGGTCATGATTCCTTTCCCAAGGAAAGGTCTCTTCAGTCTTTCTCACATTAGTTGCCTTTTGTGATATTTCTCCTCTTTATTCTTTCTTCAGATAGAATTGGGTGAATTATGTTCCAGTAGAGGCTTGGATTACTGGTTTATGGAAAACTGTGAGTTTGGAGTTCATGGGTATCTCTAAATCCTTCGGGAACTTCTGGGTCTTAACCAAAAAAGCACCACCATAGAGCTTGCAAAGTAGGATCTTAATGGCTGACTGGAATGTTTCCATGAAGTCTCTTCTTGCCTACTCCCTTTTTTTCGAAGTGCTGCTCTCTTTTAGCAGCCAGTGGTTATGCTGCAGTCCTAGTTTGTACATAAGATCAGATGTGTGAGAAACTTCTGAGAAGCAAGTTTTTACTTGCCTGTAGATATGCTGGCTTTCCAAATTTCCTTCAGAAATGACATTTCATCACTTAAAATCTTTGTCCTTTGGCAAAGCCTGGAGCCTCTGGAATGTCTGAGTGTTTCAATAGCAAGCCCAGGAGCACACCAGGCACAGAACAGCTGAGTGCTTTTCTCCACTTGACCCTTCCACCCTTTCTGGGTGTCCACCCAAAATCACTGGCAGTAACCGTATGTTTAAGAAAGAGCTGCTGATTGACAGCAAATATAATAGGGCATAAGAGAAGAAATTTCTTTCCAAGCACTCTTAGGGCTTTACCCTCCTCTGGTCTTAATTCTGAAATAATCCCCTAAAGGCCTATATGAGTATTCAGTGACATGAATAAACAGAAGACTGTATTTCCCTCTTGAAGCATGCATAGGGCTCTCATGCTAATGGCTTTTAAGCATGAATGCAATTACAGCGTGTAATCAGTTCTCTCTATACCAGCTTTTGTCTTCTGAAATGAAACCTTGTCTCTTTCATCATTATTTGTCTTTGTATTAAAACATTTCAAGATGATAAGCAGTCTTTTCCCTTGTTTTTGTCCTCCTTCCCCTCTTTCCTGCCTAATTCTGCCACTGGAAGAAAATCTACTATTACATTTACTTCGGAACCTGAGTATCTGAGTTTTTTTCCTGCAGTAATTTACTCCCTGGAATTTACTTTTACTCCTTTTAATATTTTGAGTTTGTGTTTGCTTTTTGGTCTAGCTCATTAATCGTGTTTGGAGCTACTCAGAAATATTTCCATGAAACAGATTCTTACTGAATGAAAGGGGAATTTGTGAAAGGGGATTTCAGTGCCGAAAAAAGTATTCAAAGCAGGGAATTAATTCCACTTTATAAGTTAATCAGCATGTCAGTGGCCGAAGTGGTTTTTCTGGAATGTGATAGGCCTATGTTTGGGTCCCTTTTGGAGCCAGGAGAAACAGCAACTCAGTGTCTTGACCTTAGCGATTACAGAAACACAGTTTCCTTCTCTCTGATTTGGTGGTGGTAGTATCTTAAATTCTTTTTAGACTGTAACAAATTTCTATTCCATCCTGTTGACAAGCATGAAGATTGGGATTATCTTTAAAAGATTTGAGGGAGAGAGATGCCACATTTTGCCTCTCTTTATTATAATTCGTGTTGTTGTCTCCTGAAAGTTGTCACCATGCCAGGGACCCCTGTAATCTGAGTATAATAGACACTGCCATACATCTTGCTCTAGTGATTGAATTATAAAAGATTAAGAAAGAAAATACTAGTATCCACTTTTGGCAAACATTGAAATTTCTGCCTACAGGTGGTTTGTATAGATGCCAAAAATAGAAATAACTATAAACAGATTTATATAAGTTCATGAGTGCAAAAGCTACCTATGGTATCTATAAGAACAAAAGGATGGGCCATATTCTCTCTCCAGAAGTGGCTAAAATTGCATACCTGGGAAAACGTGCAGAAACATTGCTAGATATATTTTTATTTCATTGACCTCAATGCATGTTTTTTTCCCTGAACTTCTGTCTCCCTTCAAGCTGATAGTAAGTTTTCAGTATCCACAAAATGCAGTGGGAAGGAACTTCCCAACTCACTTATATGTAATATTTTGAACCTCCCAGTTTTGATTGCTGTCCTAGGCCCTGTGTGCTGAAAACTACTGAATAATCAATTCAGGACACTCATGACTTTACAGATGTCTTTCATATCTCCTTTCTTAGATTGAGAGTTGAAGTAATTTCTCTCTAAAAAAAAGGTCATTCCACATCTTTGATCATCCTTGGTTGCTCTCTCTGATCCTTTTATTATTAGGCACAATAGTTGCAATAGTTTTGAATTAGGAAGAGTGTAATCTGCTGACTGCTGAAAGTTATTAAGGGGAAGTGTCACCCTCTACATGCACAATTTTAATGCTTTTTCTCTAAACTTCGGCTATCGCTTCTGTCACAGAGAGGATTAGTGGGCAGTATTGAACCTTTTTTCTGTTCATTGAAGGATGCAGAAAAATGAAGGGATTTTTAATTTATAGATTTTTCATAACAAAGACTGGTGAAATTATGAATTGGTAATTTAGCTGTTTAACCATATGGTTTCAGTTCTTGGTCATTGCACGTTTGTTGATCTGCAGTCCAGGTGGAAAGCAAATCACAGAAGTCTTCATGACTCCATAGTTTTTGTTACTTGCATAGTTAGTAGAGGTCCTTATACCTGCTGAGTGGTATAAAATTGCTAAAAATAATACAAAGAACAAGATTTGTATAAGTAATTTGCTCAAATAATGAGTTCTCTCAAGTTTGGGGGTTTTTTTTATTCATGAGCAGCCTGTAAAATTTTAAGTCATGAATTATTCAGGCTTATTTGTGAATTTATTTGAAAACATTTCCTCACATAGTTATCTCACCAAACAGTTCATTGAGAATATTCCTCCGTTCTGGTTCTGTTCCTCCTTTTTTACAGTCCTGAAGTCCTGTGGTTGGTTGACCTTGGCTGGACTTCAGGTGCCCACCCAGCTACTCTATCACTCCCCTTCCCAGCCAGACAGGGGAGAGAGTAAGATGGAAAAACAGCTCGTGGGTTGGGATAAGGCAGTTTACTTAAAGCAAAAAGTGAAGTGGAAGCTTGTGCGCGCAGAAGCAAAAGGTCGCAGGGTTTATTCTCTGCTTCCCGTGAGCAGCAATGGTCGGCCACTCCCGAGAAGCAGGGCTTGGGTACGTGTGATGGTTCCTCAGCAGGCAGCCGTTGGAGACAATGAATGCCTGCCTTCCTGCTCCTTGCCTTAGCTTTTATATCTGAGCAGATGTCATTTGGTCTGGAATATCCCTTTGGTCAATTTGGGTCAGCTGGCCTACTTGTGTCCCCTCCCAGGATCTTGCCCTCAACTGAGGAAGGAATGTCACAGTGTTGGTGCTCTGCTCAGCAGTACCCAAAACACTGGTGTGTTATCAACACCCTTCTAGCTACCAGTACAAAGCACAGCACTGTGAGGGCTACTATGGGGAAATGAACTCCAGCTCAGCCAGACCCAAAACAGTGTGGTATTGGGAAGGTAGAGATAAAGGGAACAGATAGGTGCCCAATTATTTCCAGTCTTTGAATGTGCATATTCTCAAACACAACAGCCTGAAAAATACAGTTTATTGACACAGAGTGCATAAGAAAGCTTAAAAACCTTTACTTTCCTGCTCAATTATAGCAGACCAGCAGGTTTGTGAAAACTTAATTTAGTGCTTCTTTGTTATTGACTTATGTTCCTACTAAGGAGGCGATGGAAAGGATCTCTAGAGTTTAATAAGGGATTCATGGATCACTGCACATTGAGGTGTACTTAAACTGTCTTGATTGTGCCTGGATATTTCTTTCTCTCTTCCCAATTAGAAGGCAGTGTGACAGTTTCATCAGGAGAGTCTTGTAAATATAGTTACACCATTAAATCTATAATTTTTTTACATGGCTATGTGCATTATAATACTTTATTAACAAAATAGTTATATTGAAGACTGCCAGTGTTATGTGTGGGACAAACCTTATGTCTAAACCTTTTCAGCTCATAACAATTGAGCAACCAAACTTCAGATATGGTGTGTTGAGTCCCAGAACCTCTGGATGTGTTGCATGCTCCTCTTTTTTTTTTTTTCTTTTTTTTCCCCTGGGATTTCAATGGTCAGTAGGGAATATCTGGTCACCACATTAACAGTTCTCACAAAAAACTGATTCAGAAAGCTGCTGTAAATGGCTATCAGTCAGGTATTAGAAATATTTTACCAAATATACCACTTTTAAATGATTTCAACAAAATGTTGAGGGGCAACCTGTACACAGTCAGTGCTGAGAGCTGATAGTGTGCAAGTCAGGAAAGTGGACAAATGACTATGTATTTTTTAGTGCTGTGGTTTATCCCAGGACACCTGCAGTCTTGACTGAAACACAAACAAACATACATGCAAAGCATGAAAGTTTGAAAATATTAAAGGAGCGGTGCTGGTTTTGCCTTCATAAACAAAACCCTGTTGTGATTTTGAAATCAGCGCTGGAATCCTGTAGGGCCCATCTTTCTGGCACAGTTTTGGGTCAGTCTAGAGGTAACATTACAAAATTCAGAGCCCAAAAAGTTATAGTGAACACCTTTAGAAATTTGATTGTGGCATTCTGTTGGAAAAATCTCTTGTCACTGCAGAGCTCTGCAAGTCATTGGTATGAATTTAGTACTTTATGCTGCATAAGGTGGAAAGCATTTGCAGAGGGAACCTGGGGGTGGTGGTGAGAATGAAACTGATAAAACATATCCAAGGTGAGCTGTTGGTGTAAATGAAATTGAATTGGATTATCACAGACCACTTTGTGTAGTGGGTCTTTAGAGATTGTGATCAAACCTGGAACACAATGATTGTTGCAGTCCACATCCTTGTTTAGCTGAGCTTGCATAAGTATGGACATCTTTTAATGCAGTGCTCAGGTAGCATTCCCAGGGGTAAATTTGCAGTTGTCAGTGAGTACTGTGGAGTGTTACAGATCCCTGACCTAGTGTGCTATTAGTTGTCTCGGGTGCTGATTTCTGTGTAGCTGTGGCAGTGTGGGCTGGCTTGCTTTCTGGCCCCACATTATTAACAGCAGGTGAGTTACACAGCCACAGAGTGCAGCTTATCGCTTCCTTCCCGATATGTTATGAAGCTGATCAGCAGCAGCATGTAGACTTCCATTCACTACCTTCTTTGCCAGCTAGTTCAGCACTGTTTGATCAAATGCAATATCTTTTGCCAGGGGAGAAAAGTCAGTTTAAATGTAATCCTTTGGAACTAGTACTGCAATAAAGGACAAACTCTGGCTGATACCCTGGGGGAGCTTCCTAGATGCATTTGCAGAGCAATTGAGAACAGGGTCAAGAGAAAAATGTAAGCCAGTTCTAAGCCTGGGTCAGAAATGCAAAGAAGTATACGGTGAGATATAGCATGGATCAGTTAATCATGAGCCAAGGTAGATGTGGGAAAAATTTAGCCATGTTTACTCTAGAATTTCTCCTGCAATAGCAAAGACCCTGCTAGGGCCTAAACTGGCAAGTTTGCAGAGCAGCCTCTTCTGCCTAGCCACTCACTGATTGCTGTTTTGAATCCTATAGGTAGGCTCTCACATCCCAATTCTTAAAAAGCAATCACAGGTCGAGAGTGTTTAACAAAGTGTGTTTTCCTTGAAAATGCTGTCTTAGTTTGAAATAAAACTTGATGGTGTACAAAGTGCAAATACCCTGTTCTTCCTAGAACAGCCATTTGGAGCTGGTTTCCTTTGGCAGATGGGTGAGCCAGGTTTAAGCACCCCTTTTGACAGTTGTGCCAACCCACCAAGGCTTCTATCTGTTTCCTGCCTGCTGGGGCTTTTCTGCTTTTTATGAGTAACTAAAAACATTTTTAGTGCTGTATCTCTTGGTAGGTGTGCTCACTGGGGATGTGGTAAAACCCAGGATCAAGTGTCTTTTAATCTGAGCTATCAATGCAGAAGTGATAAAGTTTTGTGTCTCCTTCTCTGTCCCAGCTGCTGTGGCAGAATAATCCACTTCAATTGCTGATCCTAATGAATAACAGACTTCCTGAAGTCTTGTATTTCTGTGGAATAGGAAGGGTTATCTGTATTCACAGCAGAGCTAGCATAAGGCTGGATTTTCAGCTCCTTTTCATTGTATTTCTCCTTTGCCTGCTTTTTGCTTCTTACTCTTGTTAGCTTGCATTGATTGGTAAGTGGTAAAGGAGAAAAACACACGGTTCCAGAAAACAAAAACAAAGCAAGAAATAAGGAAAAGGCAAGACAATGTTTTTCATTTCATTACTGAGCTTCTTCACAGCCCCTCTTCTGACATTTAGAACAATATAATATGCATGTCTCTGTTCATTAGGTTCCTCAGTACTACACAGTGACAGCCACAGAGGGCGGGGAAAAAAAGAAAAAGAAACAATCTTAAACATGAACTAACCTTTGCAAGCTAAATAACAAAGAAATGAGAACAGCAAAGGAGAAAAATGTTTTCTGAAAAAGTAAATATATCCAAACCCACGGCCTTATGTAGGTTATTCAAGTATCATTACAAAGGCGAAAAGAGAATACTGACCTCTACATCAGAAATAGCTAATTTTCTGCCCAATGATCTGTTTGTTCTGTACATATATGTTTGAGCAGGTCTGTTACTGGTATTTGAACAACAGTAAATGACACAGGGAGACTACTGAAACTAAGGATAATCTTTAAGACATTCAGGAGTTGATACAGATTCTCAAAAATGAAAAAGCTTCTAATAGAAGAGCTCCTAAGCGTTCTCAAAATAGGGTATCTGCACCAAGTGGAGATATCTAAATGGGTGCATATGTTCACCACAGCATGGTGTCAAATATATATATTAGCTCGGAAATCTTAAATGCTAAGATTTAATCCTAAATTTACTAAGAAGTCAGGATATAGGAATATTGCTTAAGATTCTTGATGTAGCTAGTCAGCAATTAAGATGTATATTTGGATGGGTCCAAGGATGCCTCTGCAGAAGGATTGCTAGAGCTATATAAAAAATAATTATGTTGGAATGCAGCTGGCTTTTTTCCCCCCAACAATTTCAAGGGAGCTGCAGAACTTTAAGATTGTGTGGGTTTTACTGAAATTTCTGGAGGAAGAAAAAAGAACAAAAGAGACATTTCTACTCTCTGGAAGATAAATATTTTGATTTCTCATATTGGCACTTTTAATTTTTTGTAATTTCATATTTATTTTGGGATGTCAGTTGCAATATTTTTTCACCCTCAAGTGACAAGATTAAAAATCTCAATGGAGTTTTCTTTCGTGGTTGTTTTAGATTTGTAAATCTAAACTAATTAGATTTGTAAATCTAAACACTGCTAATTTTAGTATTGCATAAAATAAAATTAGTCTGATTCTAATTCCTGTATTTTACAGTTGGGGGAAGTGTTTCTTGATTCTTGTATGGTCTTCCCCAAGATTACATCAGCTAGTGGCAGAGAACAGGGAGAAAATCACACTGGTTTTCCTATTTATTCTTCCCAATTTCTATACCTGTTATCTTCAGGTCTGCTTCTAAAATTGCCAGATGTCAAAATATTAATTAGGGGAAACATTCATTAGTCGTTTGCATCTCTGGTACCTCTGGCAAGTGCAGCAAGAGAGGGACAAGAGAAGAAAACAAGACTTGGAAAGACATACAAGCAACTGTACGGCTGCTTTGCAGGTCCAAGGGAGGCTCAAAGCTGAGGGTATGTACAACTCCCACAGAGTGTCTGCAAGCAGGCTGGCACTGCACATCATGGAGTCCACTGCTACCTTTCATTGGGCGAGTTGTTATTTAGAAAGGTTTTACGCACACAAGGAGTTTGTCTCCCCCCTTGATTTTTATTTGTTTACCAAGTAGGGGATTTACAGACCCATTCAGAGGGTGCTGTGAGGGATGGCAGCGGCACAGTTCTGTATCTGGAGCAGACAGCTGCCCTGCTGTCATTGATAAGCATTCCTCGGAGGGTGGTGATTGAGATTTAGCACTTACAAAGCGCTAATTGGTATGAGCCTTGGTGAACCATATGTGCCCTCCACAGCCTGGCCATCTGATGCCTCGGTAGGCGGCTGGCGCTTCACACCTTGGCTACCTCTTCAAAGAGGGACCTTCCAGGCGAGGGGAAAACACCTCCTGGACAGCAGTGGGGTTTTGGGGAGCAGAGGGGATGTCCATGTCAGGGTGCCCTGGGGAGCAGAGGAGGATCATGGCTGTTGTGTAAATTTCCCCATGAGCTACACATGACATGTGTTCGTGCAGATAGGAAGTGCTTTGGGCAGCCTTTCTTTGTGCTACGAGAGATTCAAGAGTTGTGCTGTAGAAACAGATATCTGTCAGACATGTGTCCTCTGTCCCCTATACCTTCCTCTATAGCACTGTATGCCCGCTTATGCCCTCAGCTCCCACATCAGCTTTTTCTACCGTCTCATATGCTGAGCGTATTGGAAAGAGACAATTCCCACTGTGGCTGTTTTAGGGCTATCAGTGTGTAAGATGTAGAAGGGCTTTTGGCTTTGGAAAAGGCAGTGGTGAGGTCTCTTCCTCCCCTAGTGCAAGCAGCTATGTGGTGACTCCTCTGCCATGCTGGTGCCAGCTGATAGGCAGCATTGGGCAGATAGGCACTGAATTTCCTACAGTCCTTTGTTGCTCTGACAAAAGTGTTGAAGTTGGCAATTTTACCAAGGGAGCAGGGGGATGTGTGTCTGTGTGCCTCGTTTCTTAGGAACCCAGGCTGAGATATATAGATCAGAGATTTATATATGAGATATATAGATCAGAGTTTTGTCAGATAAGTGTTGGGACTCTAATTTACTGCTGTTTTAATGGGATAGGGAGGAGGATAAGATATACAGCGATCTCTCAGGGAGACATGCAAAATAAATTAGTAGTAATAGTAATGGTCTGGTAGTTTGTCCCAAATGTAGGTCTTCTTAAAGGAGCCCAACATCTTGAAAGTCAGAAATTATTTTTTGAAGATGTTAACAGAAGAGCAGGCTGAAATGTTTTGCTCAAAATGCTTTTTGCTAAAATTGCATTCCTCTTCATAGTACAATAATTTTATTCTAGAAGTGTCTGTTTTGGCAGGAGGGAAAGGCTGTTTATCAAAAGAGCTGATAAAAGTTCTAAACTTGGAAACACTTCCATTCTGAATAAATCTAAAACTTTTCACTGAAGTCATAGAAACATTGGTTGTTAGAGGTATTTGGAGGTCCCCAGTTCAACCTCTTAGTCCAGGCATGGTTATCACCAGTTGCAAGTCAGGTCAGCCATGACTTTGTCTAGCCAGGTCTTAAAAAACAACAGGGATGCAGACTTTACCCATGTTCTGGGTGGTCTGTCCCAGTGTTAAACTGTTTTCCTCATTGAGATTTTTCTTGATGTCCAGTCTGAGTCTTCCAAGTCAAAACTGGTGATCATTTGTTTGTGTCATGTCATCTGCTACAAACTAGAGTTTGACTGGAGGCAGGTCAGTGCACCACAGCTGTGAAAAAAGTCAGCAGCTTCAATGCCTGTGAAACAGAGCAGAAAATATTCACTATTTCTACTGCATACAAGATCTCATCTTGTATCCTGAAACTTTAGTATTTCAGCTCCTTCCCACTGCCTCCTGGTGGTGATAACATGCAGAGGAGCTGAATGAGGAAAGGTCCAATTGGCTAAAGGTACACCTCTGCAAATTCTTTCCATGTCAGTTTAGGCAAATGCTTTTAACAATTCATTCAATTATGTTAAGCACCCATTAAAAGAATTCTAAGCCCTCTCCGGGGTTATTTCAGTTCTGTGAGATTGTAATTGTTTGAAACTAATCATGATTTCTTCTTTTGCCTTCAGGTGATTCTAATTCTGACAAAGCTGTATGACTACAACCTGGGAAGCATCACAGAGAGCTCTCTTTGGAGGTATGGAGATAAATTGAGTTAATAATTATCACCTTACTTAAATAGGAAGAGCCTGATGCAGTTCTTTTATTGAATTTAATTGGATTTCTTTAAATGCGTTGGAAGGTTTGTAGCTAAACCCTCTCTCCCATTTCTTTCATACTCAAGGACAAAGAGGCTGAAGTCTGATTGTCTTGTTTCAGCTAGATAAGGTACTTCATGGATATACTGTCATTTGATTTACCCTTCCCTGTCTTATTCAGATCGAAATCAGCCAATTTGTTTAATTTTGGGAAAATTTAACAGCCTAAAGTTCTTGTTTATAATGAAGGATCTCATGGCTGTCTGCCCAAATGATCCTTATGAAAAGCCAGTACTGCTAAGACTGGGGAAATACCTAAGAGTGAGTATTCAATGTCTGTTGACTAGAACTGATGGTATTAGTACTAGATAATTGATTTGCACTTGACTGCTAGATTGATTTATAGGGAATGTTTCAATACCTTCATGATTTCAAAGCATATCATGCACTCTATGAACCAAAGGAAGGAGCTAGGCCGTGAACAATTTCTTAGAGCTGTTACTTGGATTCAATGCAAGCAGATGGTGCCTCTTTTTACTTCTCTGAAGAAGGAATCTAAGAAGTGTTTACTTTACCTGTCCCTCGTGTTACTTTTATGAGCTGTAATGGATGAAAGGGAGGTTTTCTTAGGGTTTCATCTGTGAAACTTTGGTGGGAAGTTCAGGGGTTTTGTATGCAGGTCACTGATGGAGGTGAATAGGCTACTGTCATAGTAGAAGAAAACTTTGGGTATTTGAAACTGAAACTTCTGGTTAGAATGACCTTGTTTTGATAAGCTTGCATGGGAAAGGGGTTTTCTTCACCAAGAAAGATTTTTGGTGTGGAAATAGAACAAATAACCTTTTTGTTCAAGGAACTGAGCAGGTTTTAAGAGAATGACAGAGGAGGGATTGACATGAAGTATATTCTGAACTCAGGCTTTGCCCACTGGTCTGAAGGAATGAAACAAAACCAAAACCAAACGAACAGGAAAACCAAACCCAAGACAGAAAAACTAAACCCTAAAGAAACACAAAACTCCTAGGATTTTTTCTGAACAGCAACAGGAACACTCAAAAAACTAGTATTTTTCAGGGTTGAATAAATATTTTTTTCATCCATTCATATACCTTGCTGCTATGACTTTCTACTCCCTTGTCTTTACTGTGGTGTGTGCACACATAAAGGGTCTCTCAGGCATGTGGCTTTGGCAATGTTTTATAAAGGGAGTTTGTGCTAAATTGTTTAATTTCACAGTGGTTTTAAAAAAGAATATTTATAAATATGAAAAATACTATTTCTATTTCCTTTTACTAGCATTGGTCATTTCACCCTGAGAAATACTCATCTCTGTTTCAATAGTCATTGAGAAAGATACAGCCTTTCAGCATGTGAAGATACCTCCTTCCCCATTGCTGACAGTGCTGAAGATCTGCTTATGTGATTGTGCAGGACTGTGTTAAGATATGGTTCTCTGACTGAAAATAGCCACATCAGAGTGGAAAACATGATTCTTGTTGCCCCTACACTGTTGCCTGTTTCAGAATTAGTTTCTGTGGGGCATTCCATAATGGCATAAAATTTTGCCCTGATTAAAAGAGAAGGGACCATGGGGGTATCTCTGGAGGATGTAGCAGATAGCTGGGGCCTTAGCAATGTAGCAGTCCTAGAGCTAGTGAGTGCAGTGCAGTCCTAATGTCAGAATGTGATTAACAACATAAAATAACCTGATTGTTTCCTCTAGGTTGGTGTCCTATTACCAAGAACCAGTCTATATGAAAGACTATATGAAAATTATCATCATAGCTGACACTTTCTCCTAATATTTTCCTAGCATTCCTTCTCAGGCTTAAAGGTTGGGGTCCTTCTTCAATCTTAAGTGTAAGGTGTATCAGATCAGAGTAGTTATTTTATATATATATATTTTAATATATATCATGAGATTAATATTCCATGAGCTAACTTTCTCAGTATCTTTTAGAGTGTGTTAAAATTTTTAGTACCTGTGAGCAAGAACAAAGAATTCCATAAATTATTAGAGCAAGGAATTCCATAAATTATTTGAGGAACCACTTGTCTTACTTTGAACCCATCAGACTTCACTTGGCATAGGTCACATGTCAGGACTTGATTGCTGTTGTATGGCCAACCATTCAGAATCCATGGGTGATTGCTTTGGACTGGGAAATGTTGAAGGAGAACCAGAAAAAACGTATTTGTCTTTGCAGCGCTCCATTACTCTTTGATTGGCTCTTCAGTGCTCATGGCTGCCCTGGAAGCTGCCAGTGCCCTTCCTTGTATTTTCCTCAGTCCTGTTGCCTTGTATAAGCCTTAGGTGGTCACACTGTGCTTTGTCCTGAGTCTAACTCTGCTATTAGATCCCTGCTCACTGTGTAGACATGCCTTCAGGTCACTAATAAATATGCCTATGAAGATCCCAGGACAGCTTCTCTGCTCTTAGTGTGATAAATAGAAATGGTGAGATGGGCATATATTATTATTCAATTTACCTGATAGAAGTTATTAGCTGTTGTTCCTCCTGGCTGCTTAAGTGACATGTTAATTTAAATCTCTCTGCTTGTTTGAAAAGGATAGGAAAAAATAGGTTTGAGAGAGGGGGTGAAACATATCTTGCAATTTATTTCATGCCTCTAGGTTTTATTCTGGGGAATGGAAGAAAACATGATCTCATGTCTGGTTTCCTTTCTGAAGTTCTGTTTCTGAAGGCTAGAGGAGAAAGGTAGTTCTGCAGGTACCCACAGCTGAAGTGGAATCTGTCTTGAATACATGACAAAGAAACACCACTCTTGCCTGCTGTGCTGAGTGCATTCTCAAAAGGCTGATGAATGATGAAAGGCTGTTTAGAAGCATGTCACGGACACGAGTCATTTATGTGATAGCTGGTTATAAGCACATCTGTCATTTGAAAGTGTAGTTGGGTGACTTAAGCAGTTTTATGACTGATGAGACTGTAACCACCTATAACCCAACTATGCCATTGCCTGCAGTATATGAATCTGTCGTCTTTATAAACACACTAGAACCTGCTAGGATGACATTTCTTTGTAATTTTTCAGCCAGTTTAACTACTGGAGTTACAACTGCAGTTGGCTGCAACACTAGCAGATGGAGATCATCCTTCCAAAACTACTGATGAATTAAAAGACCACTGGTGACAGACATGAAGAGATGAAATACAGTAAGAGAAAAGAGATGGAAAGAATCTGTATTATCTACTAGAGTGTTAAGGCTCTGTGCTCAGTGAGCTTTGGATGGCAAGTGAGGTGCTGCAACTGTACCTGGTAAATGAAATTTTGCATCAGACTGTGCCTGACTTCAATTATGCCATTATCCTCTCAGCAGATTTTTTCCACAGTTTTAGTTGAGGGCTTTTTATTTACTTTTTGCTATTCTTTTTATAGAAGAGGACGAAAATGGAGGAAAAAAGATTATCTGTCACTGAGCAATTAACTGAGTGTATTGGATTTATTTCTCTTCCTCTCATAGATATCTCTCAGATCACAAAGAGGATTAGGCTGTGAGAGTTAGGAGAAGATGTTTTTTACCACTGGAGTAAGATAAGCTTACGTTTCAAATAAATAAAAATGTCAGAATAGTGTATAGGGTATCCATGAACTGTAGACAGCTGTGGGGAGGACTAATCTTTTTCTATTTGTGTAAATATGATGCTCTGGAAAGGTGTTTGTGCAGGACACTTTCAGGGCCTTGAGAAGCTGACAAGCCATGAGTGCTACCATTCACCTCTTTGCCTTCTTATTGCTCTGTATTTGAGCAGTAATCAGTAATTTCATGGAACTTTGTATAGAAATAACAGTAATTAAACTTCTGTTCTCAGCCAGAAAGTAGGAAGATGTAGAGTTTGCTTAGTGTGAGAACATTCTACAATGTGATCTGTTGCTGTTTTAGTTCTGGAAGTTATTGGTGATACTCTTGACACTCCAATACTGTGCCTGAACTCTGACCTCCCCCAATCAGGAGAGCTTATCCCTTCCAACCTGTCCTTCACCACTCCTGGTTTCTGCAGTAAGGAAGCTTCAGCACATATGCCATGAAGAAATCTCAAGGATGCTGAAAAATACTTATGCCTCCTATAGATCAAGATTTAATTTTCCCTGTGTAAAGGAGGGATTTTGAAGAGTTGCTATTTTTTTTTCCTTCCTGGAAAGCTTAGAGTGGATCTATTTCTATATTTTACATGGCCTTTTTGTTTAACCAGGAACTACTGTCCATCAGTTTACTCATCTGCTCTTTCCAACACCACCACTGTAAATCAGCCTGGAACTGTCCTTTCAAGATGGGGGAAATGGGGTATGTAATCCAGAGAAGAATCAGTAACCTTCATTTATTCCATGAGATAACTTAATGAAATAAAGAATTCACTGTCCTACTCTCAGACACTGCTAGAGACAAGATATTGGGCTCAGGCAGACCAAGGTACTTGGTACTAAGGTCTAAGTACCCTTGTGTTGTGCCTGTATGTTGGGTAGTCCCCTAAGCATCATTGTGTATGGGAGTGTGTTGGTGAAAACACTTATTGTGTAAGATGGGTTATTATTAGTATGTTAGATAATGAAAAGAAGCAGTGGAGAAACTGGAATGTGTTCTTTTCTCTTGCGGTTACTCTAGGGATAGGAGCCTCAGGAAGAGAGATTGAGGATCCTATCTGAACATAAACTTGTAATGTGGTAGGACAAGGGGGAACGGCTTTAAACTGAAAGAGAGTACATATAGGTTAGATATTAGGAAGAAATTCTTTACTGTGAGGGTGGTGAGACACTGGAACAGGTTACCCACAGAAGTTGTGGATGTCTCATCCTGTAAAGTATTCAAGGCTGGGTTGGATAGGTCTTTGAGCAAGCTGGTCTAGTGGGTGGGCAGGAGAGTTGGAAGTATATGATCTTCAAGGTCCCTTCCAAACCATTCTATGATACTAGCCAGATGATCTCTGTTAGACATCTTTCTCTCCCTTGAATCCCATTGCTGGAAAGTTCTTGGCTATGAGGTTACCCCAGCCATGTGGTTATAAATACTGTAGGTGCTTTGAAACCTCCCATACTAATGTTTCTGCTATTTTCTGGCTCCTTGCTACGTAAGAATGCCCCTTCTCACTCTTGTCATGTTCAGAATTATTGACGTGTTTGTGGAGATTTTCTTCTCTGTACTAGAGTGTTATTGCAACAGGACACTTAAGAGTTTGTCTGTATTTGCTTACTTCCTTTGAGGGGAATTTCCAGGATATGTCTGTTAATACAGTAATTGTTCTTCTTGAACTTTTATGCTGGCTCCTTACTTCTGTTTTGCAGATTGACTGTTCTCAACTCACATTTTTTTTCTACCTGCTGAATCACACTAATAAGGTCATAATGTGTGGCTTAGTGACATAGTCTGCTCTGCAACAGCAGATTAGGGTTTTTTAACTGAAGTAGGTAGGAGAAGCAAATCCATATGAGAGGAACTGACAAAGTGAGGGGAAGGAAAGTCTCATTAAGCACATTTTAACCAGCAGTTTTGTGGGAAAAAGGAACTTGAAAAGGACTATTTGAAATGCTTTTATCTATAAATACAGTGCTCCAGTTGCACAGTGTAAGTCACTTTTCTTAAATGAATATCAGAGCTTGATAAATGCTGCCACATTATCTCCTATGGGCATTTAGTGAAATTGTAACAATGACATTTCCTTGTGTCTTTTAGTTTGATTCTTTTTTTCATTTTCTCTCCTGCAAACATAGCAACCTCTGTCTGCTCTGTGTATAGATGCTGGAGGGCATCTGGGGGAAGGGAAGAATGAGTTTGCACACTCAGCTATTTGTGTAGGAATCAGTATCTTCTTATGGTTTGATCACAGCAGGAGATCTGCTTGCGCTGGAAGTGGGCTTAGAACATGGATTTTATGCACTGTGTGTGGAGCTCAGTGCAGCCTTTTTCTCTGTGATGGGACACACTGTTCAGCCATCAGGACCCCTAGGGACCTAATAGTTCCTATAGCTATCAAGTTTTTACACGAAGGGGCTCATTTTACCCTGGTGACTAACAGAAATAAAAACTTCTACCACAGTCAAGTCTTCTGTCTCTGGGATGTTTTTCGTGTTATCAAAACCAGCTCAAATAAAGCTGGAGGGCAGGTATGGGGATTGCCAACCAATCAAACAAAAAGTGCACTCAAAAAGCCAAAAAAGACCTACCTAGGAAACAACTCACAGCAGATGGTTAAATAGATCCTAGTTCGGCAGGAAAATGAAATTTTATTGAATGTTACCAGACTTTTATGTTCCCTGAGGAATAAGAGCCAGTAAAACTATTGCATTTTGTGTCATATGTGTGTTTATTTAATCAAACTTATGTAAGTTCTGCCTTTACATAGCTGGAAGAATCATACCCTGATATTTTGAAGGATCAGATTTGATTGTGGATTTAGTGCTGTGCTGATTATTCCCTGGTCTGTGTGGATAAAATATTCTGCACTAATGATGATGTAAATTTATTAAGCATATTAGAAATGTGTTCTCTGTTGCAACCAGTCATGAAATGTAGGAGTGTTATCAAGTAAATCAGAAAGGACTCAAATCCATTTTCCGCATGAAAGAAACATGTAAATCAAGATAATGAATATTAATGCGACATATATTAGCAATGTACTGTAAATAACAAATGCACCACGTTCATGCCGTTTTACAGACATACAGTGTTTAAATGCAGTTTTTCTTTCCTGTTCTGTAAATTAGATGATGAACTTACATATCTCTTTCCTAGACCGTACCTGTTTGTGCAAATGATATTGATAAAACATAACAGAACTATCTCTAGTTCTGGTCCATGGGGTTCATCCGTCTGTTGTGGATGTGTAATAACTGCAGACAAGCTAGACTGGAGCTGATACCTAAGAGGAAAAATAACACAATAGTTACCAGTTCATAAACAGAAATCAGAACACCCTTTATGTTCTGATACTTCCATTCCTTCATGTCTGTGCAATCATTCTTCCTTTTGCAGATCTGGGTAAAATTGTACTTATCTCTTCATAGGGATTTAACTGCTACTAATCATAAAAAGGAAAGTGTCTTTGGGGCTGAGCTTGGGTTAACAAAAAGCTAATCCGATTTAGTGCCTAATACTAGCTTGAGATCTGAACTCTAAGGTCTTCAGATCCAGGCCCAAAATATTTCTGCATCTCCACCTTGGGAATTATCCACGCCAACATTTACAGTTTATTGTTACTGCAGAAAGGGCCAGGCATGTGTCATTAGGTCTCTTATGAAGGACTTAGTGAAGCACCTGGAAACTATGTGCTGTAAAAATGCATAAGGTATATCAATAGTATGTTTGTTATGCAACATAAACTGAATACCATTTAATCCAAAAAATAGTGGCTAACTTGGAAGTGTCCTCTTTTTTTTTTTTTTTTTTATTTCACTAACCTACCAAATAATAGTTGGGCAAAACTGAAGAGGAGAAATAAAGCCTACAATTAATCAATTTGTGCCTTCAATAATGATAGCAAAGCCCACTTTTAGGTGTGATCCTACCAGTGGCTTCTGTGCCTTGGAGTACAGTGGACTTTGTGGACGGCTCTGTGTGTGTAAAGTGGGACACCAATGCATGAGCTGTTCATCAGGAAGGCACAGAGTCCTTTAGGAAGGCTGAGGGCTACTGGGTGAGACCACAGACCTGTGTGTGTGCACAGAATTGTTGGTGAATACTGTACAGGTCACTGGAGCAACTAGGGCAAGGAAGGTTCGTTTTGTGTCCTGTCATTAGGATGTGCCATGATGGCTTCTGTGTACTCAGCACTGAGAAAGTTTGTACTTGTATGACAGAGACAACATGAGGGACACTTGATTCCTGGTGAGCCAGGAATTAATTTGCATCTTGACTTCCCCTTATATAGGCTTGGAGGAGGCATGGGGGGATTCAGGAACTTTTCTATCCATTCTATCAGCTTCCCACTGCTACTGCACTGAGGAATTTCACTGGTGAGATGCATTAAGTGGTAGAGGAGGACGTGTCCTGTTGATTATGAATGTCAATTGTAATGCAGTCTAAACTGATGCAGTGCTTTGCATGGTAGTGGGAGGTAAAACGCCTTCCTTTTGCCCATTATTTTTCCCTATCCCCCAAATGAGTTTCTTCTGTCAGGAAGTTGCATGGATTTCCCTAGCATGCATTTTACTGTGTGCTGTGTAGTTGGGTATGAAGATAAAATCTCTTTTCGTCTGGATAGATAGTATATCTATGAGAGATGCTGAGTTGAAAAGTAATAGAAATTCAGAAACACCACATGTATTGTTCATTAAATGACTTCATGAGGAGAGATAGAGACTGATATCCGATTTCTCTCCAAGGCAAAATTCGTGCAGAAAGAGTGTTGTTCGTTCTACTAATGTACTTTTTACTGCTGTATATTATGACTCTATATACATATCTGTGTATATGTTCCCAATAATTTTCTTCTGGTTTTCCTTCAAGCCTGAGCTGCTGGAGTTGGGTGGTTGCTCAGAACCTCAGCTTTTTCTGTGGTGAAAGAAAGCCCCACTTCCTGGTTTTCTTGTAGTGAAGAGAGAATTGAATAGCTCAAATTGCTGTAAACATGGGAAAACCCAACCGCAGATTCTTCACACTTGCTTCCTGAGAGCTTTTTCTTAATTGCTTAAAGTATCTTGGCTGCAAAGACGAATTAGGATAGGACAGAAGGGGAATAAGAATGGGGTGGATAACTCCGTGAACTGAGTATGTAGATGCTTTGTCACGCTAAAAGCTAAGGTTCATATGACAGCTCTGGTCAGGCCAAGCAGAATCTTGAGACTGGCTTTGCTGCAAACCAGCTGAATGTTGGCCATTGACTTACATGGTTACACTGTCCAGCATTAAACAAAACAAAACAAAAACCAACAAAAAACAAAACCAACTTTTTGTTCTGTTACTATTTACTGTTGGTAAAACTGGAGGTGTTTTTCATGATGCTCTCTCTTCTATGGCAGAAGAGGAAGAAAGCAAACACTCCCTCAGAGTTAATCAGGAACCAGGTATTTCCCATATATAAGGGAGAAACAAAGCTGGGTGGAAAGGACACAGACACTGGAAGGCAGTCTAAGGAGATGGCAGGTTCCTTGTCACTGATTAAAAGCTGCCAGTCTTCCCCAGCAGGCTGTGACTGCGTGTCTAGAGCTTCTGAGAGAATTTGCTTAAGCTGCAGGCTTTAAAATTTGCACAGCACTCAGCTGCCAGTCTTATGGGCCTTGAAACCTCTGGAGGAAAAGGGACTGAAATCAAAATTAGACCAGCTTTTTTTTTTTTATATTTGAATACATAACCTTTTTCAAATAAGCTAAAAGGGAAATAGGAGGCCAGAACTTCTCCTGATAGAACTAGATCTGTTTAATTACCCTTCAGTAATACAGCAGAATAAAAGGAATCTGTAGGGAGGTCTAAGCTCTCCTTGTGCTTTACCAATAAGTCACTGTTTTCTTACTGAAAGTTTATGTGTATTTACATTGTCTCAAGCTGTCCCTGCTCCAAAGGATCAGTCTAAGAGGCTGAAACCCACACATTTTTATCTCCTTTATTTCTGTCCTTTCTGTTGTAGGAAGCAACAGATCTTCTGTTTAGAGCTGTGGAATGAGGAAGGCAGATGTGAGTCCTAGCCTTCCTACATATAGCTTTAGGCCAGCTTCTTCACCACTGCATGTATGAGTTAATGGGGTTGTGTTACCTGCCCATCGGCAGTAAATGAGCTGAGAGTTTTGAATGAAGCTGGCTAATAAAACCCCGTCCTGGAAGAGTGAGAGCAGAAACACAGCTGCATAAGCCTACAGTCTTCATCCATAGCTGAAGCCTGACAGATATTTGATCTATGCTTTACCGAGCCAAACTTCTGCTATATTCTCTTCCAATACCTAACAGAACCTTGAGAAACTCTTGTACTGATTGTCATCTTGGAGTCAATGTATGACGACGTTAGTTTGGATTTTACCTGAACAGAGGCTAATCTTTGCAAAAGGGTAAGAAACGAGAATCAAAACCATTCCTTTTAAACAGTCAGTTCTCTTTCCAAGGAAAGAAAATCAACACAGAAGATATGACCATGGACTGTGTGCCATTGCTGGTAAGAACTACTAGATGGGAGAAGCACTAGAGGTAGTAGCAACGTGAAATTTTAATGCACTCATTTGTAATACTTGTTTCTTTATGAATATATGAAACAATCTTTTTTCCCCAGTTGTGTTTGTAGCTTCTCAGCTCCTCTGTTCTTGTGTTTTCTGGGAGTCGAGGGAGGCAGTACTAGAGCCTTTTTTTTCTCCTTACTCTGTGGTAGCACAGCTTAAGTGAAAGCAACATCATCCTGTGGAGTAGGTAAGAATGTAAAGTTTTTCTGCAGTTCTTCCTCAAAATGAGCTTTCCTTGCTAGAGTTTTCAAGAGGTGATCTGCTTTTTTTTTTCCCCTAGCCTGCCTCCAGCTAAATGACAGCTATTATCCGTGTTAAACTCTCAATAAGCTTACTACCTTTGGGATAATTTGTATTTCTTGCTCTGCTACAGAAATCAGTTTATGCCCCGAAACATGAGTTTAGATGACTTGCCATATTAACTTTAATATCTAGTTAAAAATGTAAGTTATATCAATTATAGACTGTTGTCCCTTTCTAATAGGTGCATCTGTGGTTTGCAAGACTCTGACCTCCTTTGCCTGTGAGCAGTGTGCCCTGACTACAGGCACTGTGGAAATATAATTTCTCTTCGCTTCCCTGCCAATGCTCGAGTGACGATGTGCTCTCTTGTTATGAGGCAGCATAAAATTTAGAGGCTAGTCACGATGAAAGTAGTAAGAAAGAAACTCAAAGACCTCAGTAAATTTTCCTCTAAGTATTCCCTTTTAAAAGGTAAATGGTTTTATTCTTTGTAATCTCTCTCTGTATGTTAACAGCTTTCACAATGCTAACTCTTTTGTAAGAAAAGCTCATTACAATCCCAGCAGACTTTATCTCTGGTAAAGAAGCCAAAGAAGGAAGAAACCAATACACTTTTTTTTTTTTCTTTACAGTCCACCAGCTACTCAGCATACATGTACTGTAAATTCAAGACGTGGATGTTACTCAAAGAAGCAAGTGTGATGTCACAAGTGTTTTAATAGCCTTTGATTTATTTCCCAAGTGCTTTATTAAGATGATAAACAACAGTGCTTGGAAGCCAAATGCTGCCTTAAGGAGAGACTTGGAGGAGTTATTTTCAATCTCCTGACTTTTCTTCCTCAACACAGTAATTTGTTTGATTGGAGCAAAAGGGCCCTGGATTCAGAACAGGGATTCTACTTCTTATTTAGTGTTTCTTTGTGAGTTAATCAGCCCAGTTTGTAATCTGAGTGAGCAGGAGTATGAATGAACTTATTGTGATATGAGAGAGCTGCATGATTCAGAAAACAGGATACTGGCTGTGGTTGGAGATTTGTGTGCTATCGCTGTATGGGTTTGCAGCTATTTGATAGTGAAATATTTGGTTAAGCATAATCAAGAATCAGCAAATTCATGTGAATCAAAAGTCATCTGAAGAAATTCTCTCCTGGCAAGATATTTCTAATGACATTCTGGAAGGTTTGTTCCAGGTGCAATGATATAGGGCGTCTTTGCCATTAGTCTGGTAATAAATCTGGTAAAATTTCCAAGTTTGAAGACAGGCAGGGTAGTGAATCAAAACGAGAACCTGAGGTAATCACAGTGAGCAAATGGATGACTTAGTAAGCAGAGCTCACTTGAAAAAATTTATTTTAGTTCAGCAAAGGATAATAGTAGGACAAGGGCTGAGGGTTGTACTTACAGGACTATGTAATATCTACCTACAGCATAAAGAGCTGTGATTGGACAGTGCATAGAAGCTGGAATAGGGAAAGAGCTGGACTTCATGTCCAGTTGTGAAAAGGCAGAAATGCTCTTATTTGATCAATGACTCTGTAAGCTAAGAAGCCAGGGGTTGAATTTTTAAAGAAATTAGAACTCTGAAATATTTAAGATACTGATGTCGCATGTAAGGCTTTTTGAGACAGCATACAATTTTCAATAAAACTCTGACCAGGATGGGATTTCTGGGCAGAAATAAACAAGAAATGCAAAGTGCAACAGTGCATTACACTGTTTAGGAAGCTTCTATGCTCCAGAAACAATCTTGGGATGCCATCTGTGGCCCAGAAAGGCAAAGAATCCCAACTGCTGAAGACTGGGAGAGTAGAGGAAATACTAATTCATGCTTCCCAAGGTCTTACACAAATGTTACTTTTGTGATATAGTTTCATCTCATAACCAAGTTGGATCACTTTCATTTTGCAAAGATGAATATTTTGCATTAATTCATTTCAAATTATCCAATTCTGCACAAGACTAACTGAAATGCTGAATTGAATTAAAGGATAGACATAAAATTAAACAGATCTGAAACATCGCCCTAAGACCATGCATATAGCAAATGCTTAAAATGGCAAGTGAACCAAGTTTGTTGTCTATTAGTGACTTGGGAGGTGTAACAAAGGGAAGAAAATATTAATGGTGGAATAAGGTGGGCAAATGATTGCTCAGGCTGAGTAAACGGTGACAAAAAGTGATAAGAGATGGGGGAGGAAATTTGACTTTTGGAGCAAAGAAGATTAGACATCGTTAAGTGAGAAGAGCTTCAGGAGGAGTCAGCCCTTCTGCTTGTAGAAACTGGTGTTTAATTCATTGACCTGAGTGAAATGGCACCACTTTCCACTAGCTCCAGAAATTACTTCTGGCCACTGATGTAAAAGCAGCATCACCCTTCTTGTTAGGCTTTTCTTTTTACTATTGGTATTATTTTGATGGCTGCTGTTACACTTTAGTTTTTTGGCATCACCAAAATTCAAAGTAAACAGAAAAGATGGTTGAAAATACAGTTAGTGTAGCTATAAAGTCTATTCAATCTATGTCCCATTAGAAAATAGTGGTCAGTATTGTAATAATTCTAAATGCATTGTTTGACCCCTCTATTAATGTAATTATAAAAGCATTGAGTTTGGCAGTTGGATTCTTTTATATTTAGTTGCTATTTTTTGTTTCAGAAGAAACATGCTAAGTCAATTGGTTTAGAAAGAAGATGGAATAAACCTCTCAGAGTAAACAGGGCTTGTTAATTTGCAGAATTTCTGTTGAATTGGCATGAAAAGAACACATATAGAGATATAATAGCCTTGTTTGTGTGTGTGGATTACCTCTGATGTGCAATAACTCCAGGAATGCTGGTTAGTGCTCTACAAAAAAAGAAAAAAATGTAGGGTTTAGTTTGGTATTGAAGAAAATGAAAGATCTAGAATTATTATGTAGAGGAGCTGCATGTTGCAACTTACCCCCAAACCAAATCCAAAATCCAACTGTGTCTTATTTAACTGACAGAAGGTCCGAGGCTATTTACTCGTTATAATAACTAGAACTCTAGCCTTTCTTATTATAAGTAAACTCATCAAGTCAGTAAGAATTTATCATTGAATAAGGAAGGTCCATTTCAGTTGCACAGAGGGTTATTTTGGATTAAACCAAAGATCCATTTGGCTGAGTATCTTCAATGGGAACCTGCAGCAAATAAAAACAACAGGGTATAAGAACAAGACCAAGACATGTCTGTTAGTTTTCTAATGTAGCCTTTCAGCTAATACTGACTTATGGTTCAACGACTTTATAAAACAGCAAGTGTTTAGTAGAGGTATTTAGTAGCCCTTGGTGGCTGTGTTTTTGTGTGGGTTATTTTCTGTTCTCAGAATGTAACCATCATTTAAACTAATACAAACTTTTAGCATCCAGAATGGTGGACAGCTGAAAAGTACCAGGTTGGCCTGTGTCAGCTGCAGAGAGCTTAATTAGTACTTGAGAAGTTAGAGCTTTTTCTGTCCCTTTAACCATCCAGTTTCTTTTTCCTACACCTCCTTATATATGTGAAGTCAAACTCACTCAGCTGTATTTTATCTTCTAAAATGAAGTGGTTGCTCAGCATGTTCAACAGAGTACCCTGTGGAAGTAAAAAAAGAATAAATGACATAAAATTTCACTTGTGTGTAACTTTTAGCCTTTATGGCAGTTGGAGAACAGTGTCCATGAGTTCTACTGATTGGTATATAAGCATTGCCTTATCCTTTTAATGAATGGAGAAAATAATAGGGATAACTTTGGAAAGGTCCATTAAGTAGTTAGGAAAAATTCTGGCTCTTCAGTAAACTTGTGCTGTGTAAATTTTCATCATGGTACTTACTAGAGAATGGAAGCATAGAAGAATAAAGTAGTGGTGGTTTTGGATGATCTTCAGCTCTGTATTGCTTGCAGGCTGGCTAGATTGTCCTGCCACCTCAGAAATTTTTCTCTTCAGAAGAGTGGCAACGACCCTGACTCTGAAGAACCATTTGCTTGGGACATGTGATTCAAAATATCAGGTATTCTTATTTAATTTGTGGGCCTAAACCTACAAGGGGAAATTCATTGGCTTGCTAATTTAATTTTCTGAAAGAACTTAGTGGTGACTGCCCTGCCTTCTTCTGGTTGAACGTGATGTAGAGAATTGAATTTACCTTCTCCTTCCCTGTTTGATAGATCTGACTTCCTGTGAGTAAGAGCTGCTGCGAAAGTACCTGTAGAAATCTTGGTCAGAAAGGAAAAAGGAGAGGGAAATAAAATTTTAGCAAGCTGTGTCTTCTCTATTCTAAGAACAAAATACGAAAGGCAGCATTGCCTTCTGTAAGGTCTGGAAGTTAACCATCTGATGGGATGGGTCAGCCTCTACTGGCTGCAAAATAGAGGAAAGCTGCCAACAGGGGGAATCATGCAGTTATTGCCAGCATTGTCCTCAGGGGCAGGAGGTATTGTCTTGCATAGGATGACATCAGCATTCAGTGTATATCTGCCCTTATGCAGAAATTCCCCCTCTCTCTTAAAGATTGAGCATTGAAACCTGTGTTAGTAACTTTAAGGATCTATTCTCGATGATGGGTTTTCTCTAAATTTGCAAAACACAAAAAGGCCATAGCTTAATCTGGCACGTAGGGAAAATACATGAGATACGTGGTCTCAGTCTGGCTGGATAATTCCATTCCTTTTGGCACCTGTTTTATTTTGCATAGGAACTGATGTCTTTTGGCTGCACCTAAGGAGGTCAAATTCATCTAGGAAGGGGTAGAGGATACTGAGTGAATCAGCAACATCTCAGATGCCTTAGAGCCTTAATTTACATGTGTATTTGGCCTACACTTGGTAGTCATCATGTATGTGCTTTTACAGTATTCCACTGGGCATTGTCATCCTGTCCTCCCACGTAGGTTTGTCCCTTCCTTTCCTTTCTGAAATGCTCCTTCTCTGGCCTCCCTGATTTTGACATTTTCTTTGTTAGTTTCAAGAAGTTTTAAGTCTTGCTCTGAAAGTTAAATAATACATTTACATTTTCTTATGAAACATCACACAAGAGTCCACAACTTTACTGAATGCAGATGTCATAAACATTTGTCTTCTCAATCACTAAGCCTCTCACAGGCTTTTACATAATTATATAGGATAATTACACAGATTCACCTGTCATTAAGTCTTTGGAAAGGCTTTCAGATTTCAGTAAGGTTTGGGTCAGGTTCATTTTCAGTTTTACCTATCCAAAAAGACAGATTTTGTTTTGTCTTTTCTTTACCATCTATAAGAGCACAAAGTTCTTTTGAATTGGTATTTGTAAAATGGTATGCTCCTTTCTGTTTGTTTGGGCACCTACCATAACATAACTCCTATGAATGCAGTCCTTACACTACAGCTGTTCCAGAGTATCTTGTGATTTGGCTGGATACAGCAAACAGGTGACCCCAGTGCAGTGGGGAAGGAAGTGTTGCTGGCACATCAGGCAGTGACTCACAGATTGCTGCCCTAATTCCTGGAGGAGTAAGTTTGTGCTGTTGGCATCTGATTCCTAGGAGAGATTTGAAATGTGTGAATAGGGGCTAAAGTTAATAAGAGAGATTAATGAACCCAGAGGGCTCTATGGAGAATAAAAGTCAGTTGCCTCAGTAGTATGAATAGGCTTATTGTCCAAGGGATTGGAGATGCTAAGGCAGAGGTAAATTCTAAGAAAGAATCCGACTAAGGCTAAAGGACTTTTTTTTTTTTTTTTATTTTTAATATCTGATCGGCAGCTGCTGTGCTGTGTCAGGGATCAGATGGGTGTGAGTGGGTAAGTTTGATCAGTGGTCAGCTGAGGCTGTTGTCCTTGCTATGTGTTATTTGGATCACTGTGCCCTCTCTGGGAGACAAAAAGGAAAAAAACTGTCAGGCATTCCACAGTAGCTGTTACACTTTCCTGACCAAACCTGGCTCCTCCTTTTCTGCAGCAGGGTGCCATGACCTCTCTCTTGCTCTGCGGTTCTGTGTAGGGGGTGCAGGTTGTTGTACTGGTTTTTAAGTCACCAGCTATGGTCAGTGTGTGGCTGTAGCTGTGTACAGCTGTGGCAGAGACCTGTGGGAGATGAATCTCATCTGCTCAGATTATGAACTGGCAGTAGTCCTGTTACAAGGCCCAAGCTTGCTGCTCCTGATTTACAGAGCCAAGAGGCCTAGATTCCTTGAAGGAACAGGACTGGCACCATAACTCTTCTACTGACAGAGTCCTGCAAAACTAAGGTAGTTACACTCAAGTTGCTGAACTTACCAGCCTCTAAATCAGACAGGACTTGTCAGCACTGTCAGCTGAGTTAATGCCTGGTGGTACAGTAAGGAAGATGCACTCTTAGTGTTGCTTTTCTGTCAGAGTCATAGAGTAGACAAGTAATAATGTCTTCATTCAGCATAAAAAGCCTGTTGCATTAATTGAAATAACAGACTAGGACTGAGTTTGTCTGGAGGTAGAGAGCAGACATCTAGTCCCTGTCCCCAGGCAGGAGGTAAATGTGATTTACATATTGTTCATGCTCCAATGCTGTCATTTGCTGCACTCTAGGCTGACTTTCTGGGATTAATTGATTATGTTTTCTTACTAGTGCTTCCCCTAAAGTAGACTACTACTCAGTTGTCACCAGTACTGCAAATCAGATGATCTATCAATTGCCACAAGAATCACTTCTTGTGTGACTTGCCTGTCTTCACTCCTAATTTTCTAAAGCAAGCTTTACTCTTAGCAGCTACTTCATTTCCTGCATTTTTTTGCTCTGTCAGCCGAAGATTCCTATTCCATCAGGTCTAAAGGTGTGGTTTCTTAATTCCGTGGTTAATTTTGAAATAATTCCCTAGCTGGCACCAATAGCTGGGATGGAGGTAGATATACTGATCAGCTGCTGTGACAAGTATGTCTAATTA
The DNA here is from genome assembly GCF_003945725.1 of Corapipo altera. Classification (NCBI taxonomy): domain Eukaryota; kingdom Metazoa; phylum Chordata; class Aves; order Passeriformes; family Pipridae; genus Corapipo; species Corapipo altera. The sequence continues at coordinate 8,407,493 of NW_020884896.1, read as the reverse complement.
GCTGAACTGTTTCTCCCTCTCTGAATACCCAAAGGAGATGTTTCATTTCAAGGTTTTATTTAGATGAGCTGGGAGTTAATCATTACGCAAAGGTCCAGTGGTTGATGACAGATCAGCCTCTGATCTCACTCAACAGCATTCATTTGTGGAGGCATAAAAAGTCCTCATATTTCAGGGGTGACAGTGCAATCACTAGAGTTGTCCATTTGTCCCTCTCTGTTTCCCTACAGAATGATTCCTTTACCTGCTCACCTTTCCACAGCCCTCAGAAGATACATTTAAGGTCAGTGAGCTTCATGCTCAAACACAACAATGTGGCAAGAGGCATTTTGCCTTTGCTGTCCATTTTTTTTTTTTTTTGGATAGTTGAGCAACATCATATTTGGGAATGGTGACTTTACTTAAATATCTGTTTTAATTAAATATCTCCTTCTTTGTGAATCGGAACTCGAAATAGTCCACAGCAATTTCCCAAAGAGAAGGACTGTAAATATGTGGAATGTGAAAATGGGAATATAAGAGTTTCACAGTCCCAAGACTAGCCTTATTTCTACTTCCTGGCTAGTAAGAACCCCCAGCATTGATGGCTACATCTGTCCTGCAGAGCTTGGTTATATTCCTGAGTATTGGCCTAAATACAGTTTATATTCCTCCATGCTTATTAACATAATTGAAGAAATTTGGTAACATACCCTCTTTTCTTTTGGTGTCTGTAAACCATTTGTGAATACAAAGGTAAGCTTCCTGAAAATTAGGAGCTTTTTTCCCATTAAGTCTTAGCATGAAGTAAAAGGATAAATAAAATAACAGGAGTTTTATTTTATTCCCTCCAACAATTCTGTTTTACTCTCATAAATAAAACATTTCTACAGAAAGACACTTATTTGAATTTATTCTCACACCGCCACCCAGACTGAGTTTTTTGACTCTCAGTAACCTCACATAGTGTTGATAACTTCATGGGACCACTGCTGTGCTGTGTGTGGATGAGTCAGCTTTCCATTTCCAAAGTAGCTTTGCTTTTTTCTTGAAACCACACATTTCTCATACAAAACCTAGCTTACTTTCTGAAGTTTGTCATGATCCTCCCTCAGAGCCACAGTTGTCTCCATTACTACAAGAAAACCTGTCGTCTTCAACTGCTGTTTACAATCACCTGACCTAAATGGTTCTGTAAGTACTAGGGCTTTCTTTGCAGATTCTCTTCTTTGCAGATTTTGTTTGGTGATCCTCTGAAATGAAGCTAGAAGAGCCAATCCAGTCTTAGCTGCACCGTATACCTGAATTTTATTATCTGTATATTGCTGTATCCAGGCTATTCTCTTTCCTTCCCTTTTATTGACTGGTAAATCTTTTTTGTTACACTGGAAATGTGCAGAATTTCATTTTTGTTTTAGTGAACTGCTGCTGGGAGAGTCCTTCCCTTTTTGTTGAACCCAATCGCTTTGTCAGCTTGATTAGTCAAATTGCTGGTGAATCTATTACTCTCCTCCATAATCATGAGTGTAGTTGCATTATTAAATATCTCTCTGCCCTGCACACAAGCAGAGTTCAAAGGGCTGAAGGAGAACATCATCCACAATAATTAGCTCTCTTCAGATAAAGGAGGCTCCTAAACTGATATTTTTTATCATTTGAGAATGGCTGCATCCCAGTGTTTGCATTGCTGTAAAGGAAGATTTACTTGAAACTAATGTCAGTATGTTGGTGGTTACTGTAGTAACAGCCCCAGCTGTTGTTTTAATGCTTAGATATATACAAATGAATCAATACTTTAGCTGGCTATTTCTCTTTGTGCGGTCCTCTCTTTCTACCAAAGCCTGGACCTTTCACATCTCAGGTGGATATCTTCCCAGAACTAAATAATCTGTTCCTTCTGATGTTCTACCAGGAAATTCCATTCAGTATCTTTTCTGAGAAGTTCTGCTTTGGAAGGTTGGCATTTTCTAATGTGAAAACACGTGTCTGGAGCATTTCCAAGTGACCCTGCAGATGACTGAATTACATTTCAGTTTTATCCCTGAACTTTCAATGTGTGTGTGGTTTTGCTTTTGTTTTGTTGGGGAGTTTTGTTTGGTTGGTTGGGGTTTTTTGTATTGGTTTTTTTATCCCAGCCACTCCTTCTAGGCAGAAGCATAAACCTGTGAACTAATAATTATTGTTTTAGGCAATGTGACAGCACAGATGTCAAAAATACTCCTTGAGACCTCTCCAGGACTCATGGAGAACTTGGGAGTTGTCAGGGAAGATTTATACCATGATGAACTCACTTAGCTGTCTGGAAAAACAGAATTTCTGTTTTATACAGAATTTTGTGTTTCTGAAACTGTAGTAAAACCTGATAGTGAAAAAGACTGTGAAACCTGTCACTAAATGGATGATGTCATTCAGCCAGCTGGCTAGGAAGGTTGGATAGGTCCCTGGAGGATGTTTTGATTTTGTCCAGAAACTGTCATCTGATGGAGAACATCCTTAGGGAAAACTTTATTTTCAGTGATCTACTAAGACATGTTCCTTCTTTGCATGGGTGACGCAGTAACAGGAGGTCTTAATCTCCTTGGCTCTTAACAGTGAAAGTCACATCAGCAGTGTGGAAGGACCACAAGATCTCATGTCACTGTGTTCTCTAGAGATACCGGTTCAAGAATTCAAATGCTGCAGATTATTTCTTGTGTTTTATTTGTGATGATGCCAACTGTCACCAGCTGTAGAGTACATGGAATTGGGCTACTGCTGAGAGTGCCACTGACACAGCATTGCAGGTATTGCCCCTCTGCTTATTGTGCTGCTGTCCTGGAGAGCCAGAATGCCTTTGACACGCACAGGAGCAGTAATGAATCCTCCTGGGATGCATGCACAATAACCCTTCTCTGTAGCACACAAGGTTGTTCCCACTGCATTCATCTTGCTGCAGCAAATAGAAATGAGAAGTCTGACTTGTCAGAGGCTTGTCCAAATTCCCTGAGCTCTACCATCCCTACTATCTGTGGGGTGATCTGGCTTCAGTCCAGCCCCAGTCCTGGAACAGTGGGGCTGGAATATTTCAGTTTTGCCCCTTTCTGAGCAGCCTTTGGGATGGCAGTGTGGGGAGGCATCAGTGAACCTTCTCCCTTGGGCACCTGACACTTTTCTCTTTTGATTGACATGCCTCTCTCAAAGCCAGCTTGAAAAGTGTTTGCACTTGAAGCAAGTGGAGCAAATTCTAATTTGTCTGGAATGGGTCCTCCTGCTAAATGTTAAACTGACCTTTTCAAGAGAAATTTACTTGATAGTTCTAAGTGAAGCCCTGCTTTAAGCTAAACCTGTCACTACAACATGATTAAAATCACTTAAATGTACATCAGTTGCACATATTATTAATGGAAATTGAAATCAGCTTAAATGGTAACCATAAATTTTAAAACAGGGGGAAGAGGATGGAGACAGAAAAAAACCCCATACATGATGTGAAGGTTAAGGTGCCTTATTCACCTGAAAATCAGATGGACTGAACAGGGAACTTTATTCTGAAGCAATGAAAAATCACTGACTACTTTTTTGTGTATTTACAGTGCTCCAATTCTTATCTACTGAAACGGGGAATTCAGTGCATTTGTGGCAGGGACTTGATCTGTGTAGACTTAGAAGAGTTGTTCACAGTTGTCTGGTCTTATTTCACCTCTTACTGGACCTTTAAGCAACAAATTATCAGATTTCTGGCAGCCTGATAGATGGTGGAGGCATATGTGTGTAGACGGTGCTGAAAGTGGGGTTTGGGGCATACCTGTGATACATGAATGTCTGCTCCCCAGCTGAACTGCACATTTAAAATCTTGCACCTGTTCTTGTCTCCTTCCCTCCCCCACCATCCAGAATGAGAGCTCCAATGTTTGGCTATGGTAACAACTGTTACTTAAAGTGTCTGTTGTGATTGGGTGCTAATAAATCAAAATGAAACTGAAGACCTTCCACTTACAGTCATTTATCAGAGACTTTCCATCACGCAGAAGGACAGGACTTGGCAAGCATCTCCAGACAAATGTCCAGGGACTTAAGAAGGTCCTTCTTGAGGATATTATCTTTATGTAACTGTGTGACCTTTGTCATTCCAAATGCAAATTTGAACCTTTTGTAATTAATAACTCTTACTCTACCAGAACTGGCTTTAACACAGGTGAAATTAGTATGGCTTGGGACCTGTTTTGGGACATTGAGTGCTTCCACGTGGCACTAAATAATACTTCATGGATATAACCAGATAAGCTCTTCTTTAGGTTTGGAGCTAAGTAGGCTGCGTTGCCCACATACTGGAAGTAAACACAAAGATCTTGTATGGCCAACATCAGACTGATATTTTTCTTATCCACTAATGCCACCTCCACTTCCTAGTGTAGGAATGTAAGTGGTCACACACAGTATGTATCACTCCAGAAGGGAGTTGCATGACTATGCTAACATAGAGCAGTAGTGTGCCTGGAAGTGATGGACTCTAGAGGTAGGATATGGCAGTACGCATCAATTTGGGGATTTATGTGGCTTTTGTGCTCAAGTGTGAGATTTGGTCAGCAATGCTGAAATTTTCTTTTTCGGTGTGTTAGAAGACACACCTTTTTTTTAAGGGCACTGGTGATGGCTGAGGATGACAGGTCTGTTGTATGAAGGTAAAAAGAATTCTCAGTGACTTGGCTGAGTTCCTGTTGGTAGCATTATTTTAATGACTAGATTAATGTCTTTATACACCCACATTTTTGGAAAGACCTTCCTTAAAAATTTAATTCCAAATAAATTAAGAACAGGTGGCTTGTGGGAAAAACAAATCTTCTGGTCAATTTTTCTTGGAGGGGACTTGAATATAAGTTTTGAGTAGTGGATGAATATAGCCCATTAGTAAGGATTTTAGTATCAAGGAATTTTTTCAAGGTGTTTCAATCTGCAGTCTTTATTTGCTCACAAACAGAAAATGTAATTAATACAAGATGTTGCTGCAGTGCGGGGCAAAATAGTAACTTGATCTTGTGCAAGATGTTTCTGATACAGAATATACAGCCAAGCTTTAACTTTTATCATTTACTAGTAACATAAAAGCAAATCCATTTTATCTGTAGCTGGTGCTGACATAAAGATGACTTTCAGCATCAAAGAACCAGAGGAGCTGAGCTCATTTCTATACTATCAGCCTGCAATTCCTCTATGCACAAATGCCAGTGTATTAGTTTGCTAATAGACTACTTGAACACCTCACCTTGACCACAGCCTGCTCTATTCTTAACACACAGCACATGCTCCTGACCATTTTTTCTGCAGAGTGATTGGGAGCGTGCATCCTCCGCAGGCCTGGGAAACGGTATTAATCTTCTACTGTGTACTTTCATTTCCTGTAAAAATCCATCTTCTACTACCAGAGTTGACCTAAGGTTAGATGTCAGAGGAACAAATTACTATCACTTGCTCGATACCCCAAGAGTAGCTATAAATAGTAAGCTTTATAACCCTACTGATCCTTGAGATACATAGTGATAAATATGCTTCTATCAACCAAGAGAAAAAAAATAAAGCTGCGTGGCTCTGGGTGATGTACATTATTTGAAACTGGCACAAATGGTAGAGCTACATCAGTCAAATGGCTTTAAAAAGAAAAAAAGCAACGCTTGTATTTGCCTGCTTTAAAGCATTAATTGCTGGTTTTTGGGTGCGGTAATCCAGTAACACATCTTTTACACCCAGCAACAACAAATTCTTTCTTAGCTACTATGGTGGGGTAACAGTGGAGCTGACAGCTAGATTAGGGTAACAGTTGAGCTAACAGCTTAGCCTGCTCTCTGCTTGGACTCACAGAATGAATTGAAAACCTTTTTAGTGGAACAATTTTCTGCTGGGAAACGGGACATTATTCAGATAAATCTCCTGCAATATTTTAAGAAAGAAATCTTGACAGAAAATGTTGGAATTATTTGAAACTTAAAGTGTGTTTCATTTTGATTTTTTTCCTTGTTTCATTGGAGCTTTTTTCCTGTGGAGTGACAGCCACACTATGTTATAAAATATTCAGTTGAATGGATAATGGTACTGCTGGTACAAGTGAAATGAAACACTCTGAATTATTATTTTTTTAATTTAATCTTTTTCCCTCCTGTATTCTTATTCCATCCAGATTTTGGGAATAATGATATTTTAAAACAAGGAAAAAAAAATTTGTTAGTAATGCCTAAGGGATGAGAATTTCATCTTCCAACTAACTTTAGTATGAATTAATGCATGAGGCACATTTTTAGCTGGTTTTAAAACACTACTGGTCCATGGGAGTTAGTTCATTATAACAACTAAGGGGCTTGGACAGTGATTTTGAAAATAATGTCTTGGGCTGTCTGGATCTTTTAAGCTTTCTAGCTTTTGATTTGCACTGGCAAGATAGAATGAAGGTTGCATATTGTGTTGCAAATTCTTGGATGGTGCCAGCTAGAAAATCTTTTCTCTGGCAGTTAGTACGTACCCTGCAGAAGACCTGCAACATGTTTATGACATAATAAGATTGCTCCTTACTCTCAATTGGAGATGGACTAAAGCACCTTTCTGGGTCTGTAATGTGACTATGATGCTAAGGTAGCTCTGCTGAGCAAGTGTATCAATCCCTCTACCTGAGCTCAGCCTGCTGTGAGAGTTTTTTGGTTTTTTTTAAATAAAGCTGCAATGACCTCAGTGCTATGATGGGGAGGGGAGTGTAGGGCATGTATGGTTGTCTCATCTTGCTGATTAATGGAAAAGCTTCCTGTTGCTCTGCCCTCAAGCTACAAAATCCATTAACCACCCCTTGGGGTGCCTGAAATTTATTCTGGCCATTACCATCAATTAGAAAGTTAATAGTGTGATGATTACTGGGCTACAGTCCTAGCTATTTGTGTGATTTACACCAGACTGGTGTGAAAATGGGAAGCATCAACACTTGAGGAATCACATTTATGAGCGACAATTTGGCATTAAGGGTGTGGTGATGTCAATATGCCTCTGTAAACATATGTCAGGAAGAATCATTAGTCATTCCCAATTCTCCAATTTAAAAGGTAGCTATTAATTTAAATGTATGGAAGCACAATTTTAATATCCATCACAGCTAGGCTGAGATTTATTTTACTGATAACCATAAGCCTTGAGTGAGGCTGGGCCTGTGGGAATGGCTGTGTTCTGAGTTACAGTGGTACAAGGTATTCACCAACCTGATGAAGGAAGGGTAGAAATTTGCATCTTAGCCTGCTTGTTTGTTTTGACAAACAAGTCAGGTGGACAAGGAGATCTTCCGGACTGGTACTTTTCCACTTATTCCTCTGATTCCCCAAAATTTCCCTAAGGTAGCAAGGAGAAATCCTGTTGCCAGTAAACTTGCCTTCCTTTCTTCAAAGTCTTTCACTAAAAAGAATGTTGTGATGGCAAATGGAAAACTATTGAAAAACAGTACTGTGGACTTAGAAGAGAGAAAATGCTGGGAGTGTGCGTACTGTCAGAGTCACAAACATCAGTAACCTGTCAGCTTTTGGTATATATTAATCAGCTCCAAAAATTTAATAGTCCTACTGGAGTTACTGGTTCTTCCCATGTGCATTCAGATGCTGCAGCACAAAATGACTTGTAGAGAGAACAGGAGAAATTTCACTAGTTTCAGCCAGAGCACCAGTAGTGCCAGCCTCTTGAGTCTTTCACTGAGAGGGTCAAGTGGAGGTCTTGTTTTGATGACTATTCCTTTGTTTCTCACTGCTGGATTTCACCTTGCATTGGATTAGAATGGCTAAAGTAGTTATGATCACAAGTCTCCCTACAACTCTTCTTGACTTTTGCTGCTTCTATCAGTGAGGGACTGGAGATGAGTCTTTGAGGCTATAGGAAGATAAGAAGCTGAAAGGGAGATTTGAGGGTCAAGGTGTTGGTGAATCACTCTCTCTGCTTCTCAAGCAATGGAGATGAAAGATTCAGTTCCTTCAACTGCCACTTTACTTTGTCCTCAGTGGCAACCACCAGCCTTTCTGGGAATCTTTTAGCCGGGCAAAATAAGTGATAAGTCCAGCTATTTTGCCACTAATGCAGTCCTCTGCCCCAGACATCTCATCTCCTTTTCCAGGGCTAATCCTGCAAATAGTCTTTTAGCACAGCAGAGAGGGGTTCCAGAATGTAGCTATGGCCCCTGAAATGGGGTTGTCTACAGCAAAGCCCTGCATTTACAGTCCCTTCCTGCAAAACAGTGCCTTGGAAATGCTGTCAGAACAGGGTCCAGTCAAATCTCTGTGTGTTATTTTTCACACAAAAACTTGGGAATTGTACACTTGGAAGAAAAATCTTCATGTCTTGCATTCTGACAGCAAAGATCCTTCTGATTTCCTGGAAACAGCTGCTTGCAAACCAGGGCAAATTGATCGTTGAAGCTGTCCAGTTCCATGTTTATGGTGGTGCATTTCCATAGTAAATACTTCAGATTTGCATGAGTGTGTGATTGGGATCTCATCTTGGATCAGCAGGCAGAGGAGTGGGGAATCTGAATATGGATTTAATCAACTGCCAGAATCCTCTGTTCTTAACCTGCTGACATGAGAAGCCATTACACTGTGCAGTAAAAGGGGGGTTATTTGTCAGTCAAGATGGGACAGACATCTAAAATTAGAGAAGTAGTAAAAGGGAGGAGGAGGAAAGTGCATTTTTCCCATCTAATCCAAATTTGATCTTTTTTTCTGCTAACATATTTGATGTTGCTCTTTTCTTTGGGTATCCAACCTTCATGCAATAATGTTTCTGAAGCCTGAAGGTTAAAAAGCCCATCTCCACAATACAACAGAATGTTACTTCCCCTAAAAAAGGCAGTGGCATCAAAAACTGGTATTTAAAAAATCCTGTAATGACATCTTGCAAGCACAAAATGCCTCTGAATTTTCACACATGAAAGTTTGGTCCGAATTATGCTCTCCCATGGATAGTTTGGTAAACTGGGAAGATTTGAAGAGAAATTATGCAAAGGGATACAAGTCACCAGAGCTGAAACAAATACCTCCACACTGGTGTTTTAGCTTTCCCTCCTTTTATTTTTGGTTCTTTACTATTTATTATCTATGCCACAGACTATCTCCTCCCTAGGTTTTATCTTCTAGTGAATTTACTAAATGTCTCCAAGAAGGAGCTGACTGAGCAACATGGGTTCTTCACCATGGCTTATATAGGTGTGATTGGTTTCTGCAAAGGATACTGTGCTTTAGCACAATAGATATGAGCTAGTCTTTAGCAGTTCACAAAGAGACAAGTTTTGCATCATATCAAGGACAGTGTAGATCAATTCAGGTGGATCACTTTGATTTCAGGACAAGAGTACTTAAACCCATTCAGCACAATTCTTCCAAGATTTCAGGTGATAAAAAAGCACTTAGAGGACTCAAAAGCACTTACAGGACTTAGAGCTTCATGCTCTGCTTGGGCAATTGAAGAGACTTTGAAGTTTATGTTGACTTTCAGTCTTGCCAGTCTAGTGTTGTGGTTTAACCCCAGCTGGCAGCTAAGCACCACAGAGCCACTCGCTCTTTCCCCTCCCTGTTGGGATGGGGAGGAAAATCAGGAAAAAAAGTAAAACTCCTGGGTTGATATAAGAATAGTTTAATAATTGAAACAAAGTAAAATATAATAATTCAAGGAGAGAGAGAGAGAGAGAACCCAAGAAAAGCAAGTGATCCACAATACAATTGCTCACCATTTGCTAACAGATGCCAAGCCCTTCCCTGAACTGTGTTTGGCCCCTCTTCTGGGTAGTTCCCCCAATTCATATAAAATGGGCATGATAATCTGTGGTATGGAATATCCCTCTGACTGGTTTGGGCCAGCTGTCGTGGCTATGCTTCCTCCCAGCTTTTTGTACGCTTCCTCACTGATAGAGCAAGAGACACTAAAAAGTCCTTAACATAGGGTTAGCACCACTTAGCAACAACCAAAACATCAGTGTGTTATCAACACTATTCTCATACTGAATCCAAACCAGAACACTATCAGCTACTAAGAAAAAATTAACTCTATCCCAGTCAAAAATCAGGACCATGCTTGGCACTCATGTGCTACCCTGATTGTTAGAAGAATTCTTCTTTTCCTTGTCTTTGCATTAAACAGTTGTGAGTCTTGCTGCTTTCTAATGTTATACATTGTGGTATGAGTGGATTTGCTCTTTTGTTTTGTTCAGCTGGGAACACTTGCATGTTCATCATAATTGACCATTCCCTTCACCTTTCACTTGATAGAGTAAGAAACAACCTTACCCTAGTTGCATGACTTCCTTTTATCCCATACAACCTGTCTTCTCTCCTGTTGGAATATTGCCACCATCACCATCCCATGACTTCTGAAGCTATTGACCAAATTCTAGTTAACCTTGACAGAGAAATTCAAAGCTTCAGACAGACTGAGCTCCTACTTGTTTTCCTAAAACCTTCTAAATTGCAAAGGTTTTTCCTTCTCCTCAGCCTTTTGAAAGGTACAGAAGATGTGTTGTAGGGTGAAATGTGAGGTTTGCTGAAGCCGTAGTGGTTGGGTTGTACTGAAACCTGTGTATGTGCTTTGTGCAGCCCCAGATCATAACAGGAGTGTGGATGGCTAAGAAATGGTGACCTGTGCCTGCAGCTTGTGTAAGAGGTTTAGTCATGTGGCTACAGATTTTGGAAGGCCCTCTACTAAATATGTGCAAAGGGATGGATGGTCCTTATTTTGTATGTGATAGAGACAGAGGGACAGGTATTCTCTGTTTATGTGTGTTGGTAACCTGGGTGTTACTAAATCTCAACTGAAACAGTAGAGAAGGCAAGTTAGCCGAGTTTATTTTTCTTCAACCATTATTTGAAGGAGAAACAAGCAACTTACCTGTGCCAGCTACAGATAATATCTTGTGGCCCTTCCACTCCCGTATTTCCTTTGTTTTGTATTTGGGTAATATTTTGAATAATTATCCAAACCAATATGTAAACTTGTGATTGGATGATAAAATATGAGTTGCTTCTCCTGCTTGTCACATCTTTAAATTATTTATAACAATAATCATCTGAACTGTATTAAGCTGAAAATTACAAGGAATTTGAGTGTGTATACTTCTGTTCATGTAGATCACTCCAAATAAAAGTTGATTAAAAAGGAAAAGAAGAAAACTGAATTACTTTAACTGATTATGCAGAGAAATGTCAATTTCATGGTTTCCTATTGTTTCTTTGCAATTTTTTGCTCCCTCTCTAAGTCTTTTTCGTGGCTTTTGCAGGTGGAAAGCTTTATTTTGTGATGAGAAAATTCTTTCCATAAGCAAAAAAATACACTTTTCATTAAATTCATAACTTTAAATTCATAATTTATAGTTAAATCCATAGTCACAACTCAAACTGGAAGTAAAATATCTTCAAAAATGGAGTTTTAAGTCTGTTTTAAAATGCCTATTTAAACTGTATTTAATTTTGTCCTGTTGACACTTATATCAAGACTCTTTCCAATCCTTATTTACGCACACAAAACTCCAGAAAACTTTAGCTGTCAGGGTAGAGTGGGAAGATGGTGGAGCCTGAGGGGACATTTGGCTCTGTCACAGACTTCCTTCAAATGTAGGATTAGTTATCTAGTCTTTCCCTCCACTTCCTCCACATAGAAGGTGGGAACAATACTGTTTGCCAGCCTGCTGAGGGCCTCATGAAAAAGAGGAATCATAAGCGTGTTCACTAAGGGAGTGAAACATGTCGGTCCCTCAAGTTTCAAACTGTTTTATTTTTCTGTACCCTTGAGATGTCTATAAAGATAATTTCAACTGGATAAATTTGAAGTGTTTTAATGTTGTGACATATGCTGTGCTGTTACAGCCATTTAAAGAAATGCTAACCAACTGTTTGGCTTGTCAATGCTGTAAGACCACTTAACACTGCCCTCTTGAACCAAACTCTTATGAAGGAAAAAAAAAAGCCTCTCTGAACTAGCTTCATTTTAACCTAATCCCTGCTGAAAGTAAATGAACTATAGTTAAACATCAGCCAAATTCATTAATAAAGTGAAGAAGAGGAGTCCAGGGAAGGCTTAAAGATGCAGTAGAGTTGGTCCCAAACTGCAAAAAGGCCTTTGGCAGAGGCAGTGTCAGGGACATGAATCAGTTCGGTATTGAAAGGCCTGGGCTGCTCGGTGGGCTACAGGAGTTTTAAATAAAAATTCTGTGTCCTGTTTTCTAAAGAACAAATATAAAACTGTGTGTTGGGGAGGGGGACTGATAGCCATTCAGAGTGTGACCTCAGGAGAGAAACCAATGAGGGCAAGGTCTGCCTCTGCTACATGGAAATTCTGTCCAAGGCCACAGGATTCACTGTGTTTACACCTTGCAATTGTTCTTCAATGTGGAGTTCTAAAACTTTTCAAAATGTATCATTTTCTATGAGCTAGGCAAATAGATCCCATTAGAAATAGGCAAAGCCTTGGAGAATTATTTGTACAATGAGTTAGAAAGACAGACAGTGCTGAAAAGTATCCAGATGAAGCAAGGTAATTTGCAAAGCAAAAGTAACATTCTAAGAAAATAAGGAATGGAATTTAAAAAAAAAAAATCACTCTGAGAGAGAAACTGAGATTGGGGTCATTATTACTTTCTGATAAAAATACCAGAGTTACACATGAAGGAGTTAAATCAAAACAGGCATCAGACCAAAAGTGATATCTGTCAATGCCTAGTGAAAGGCTTAATAGGAAGAACATGTGAACATAAATGATTAGCTGTTGAAGAAGACTTTGACATTACTAGCTGTTGTGAAACATGGTGGTATGGTAAAAATCAATGGGAAACTTTAGTACCTGGCTATGAAACCAAAGTAAAGAGTTTCAATTTAAGTGATGGGGGAATAGCACCTCAACCTAGAAGCATCCCCAGAAAAAAAAACAAACAAACAAACAAAAGTCAACAGCTCTACAGCAGTTTACAAACAGGCGGAAAACATTGCACATAAGAATACAAATACTCCCCAGAATTACCAGCTCCAGTATTTTTCACATTCAGACATGAAAGATCATTTTTAATGTCTTAATTATTCCTTTATTTAAAAACTTGTTCAATTGAAAGCCCTTTGTTAGTGCAGACTGCGGCTCCACAGCTCTGCCTTCTGCAGTCTGAAAGGCTTCTTTCCAAAAATCTGCTCGTGTAGAGATTAATACAGTAGCAACTGGCAAATCTTGTGCTCAACTGGCCATTCCCTTTGGAGCCAAACTAGGTGGCAAACTTAGTTATGTGGGAGGTTGGAAAAAATGATCTAATAGTCATTGCTGTTCCTTACTTAAAATACTTGACTTCTGCCAGAGGTGAATTTCTGTGCAGAAGGAGAAACAGGCTAGAGCTCATCTCTTCACACTGCTCCTGGTCATGACAGGCTGCCCTGCTCTGCTGCTCCCTAACCACATTACAGGTGTTTCTGGTCCTGCCTCCCAGGGCCAGCTGCCACTTGGACCGTGGTCAGAACAACAAACTAAACTGTGGAGGAAAGAGGGTAAGGACATGAAACACAGACAATGTTCTCATAGTGGAGGTGAGGGAAGCAGTCGAGTTAATATGTGAAAACCAGATGTAATGGGTGGGAAAAAGAAAAAAAAAAGTAAATGGTGCCAATTAAAGTGATTGCTTCTTAATGATGTGTGTTATAACAAGAAACTTAGTCTGTTAACAGGGAAAGAAAGCTGTACTCTAATAGGCAGGAGGCATGAGACAGCTTAAGATCTGCAAGTAATCTTTTTCTTTTTTTCTCATGGAGTGTTCCAGAAAGATCCTGAGCAAAAAACCCCACCTTGACCACATGATCAATTGTTTGATTCTTCAAATCTTCAGCAGCTTATGTAAAATAAGTACAGGCAACCTTAAATTTGTAACAAAGGAGAGTAAACAGCAACTTGCTAGGGAATTTATTTAATCTATATATTCAAACTGACAGTTCTCTGAATGGCAGTCTGCACTTCTTGAGAAGCATAGGGTTCATGTTACTGGTTGATTCAGAATGCCTATTATAATTGTGAAATATTGGTAGAAATGGATTGAGATATATTCATGACAGTAGGTGGACTAATGAAATTCAGTGACTTTATTTAAAATGTGTAGGAGTTTATTATAATACTGAAATAGAAATGTCATTTACCCTGACGGGAGGGGAGGGAAAAGCCCTGTCAATGAATAATAATAAAGTTATTTAAATGTCAGCTTCCTTGCGAATAGTTTGCAAAATATAAATTACCCTACCTGTTTCTAGTTTTGTTTTAGTTTATTACTGGGAAAGACAGAGCTTCAATCGTAGAATTGGGGTATTTTTTAATACTGTGAAATGAGCTAGTAATAATGAAAATGTTTATCTGCTTGGGTGTTTGCAGAAATCATTCTGCTTTACTGAAAAAGTAGGGAGTCGGATTTTAAACAGCTGCTGATAAAATTTGGGATTTAATGGAAGCAATTACAACTAATATGGTGGGACAGGTGTGAGGTTCAGAACTGAGTCTAAATACTTTTTTTTCTGAATATTATTCTTTTAGTGTCGTCTGCATTTCAGTAACATCTGCAATCTCTTAACATAGATCTGAACATACTCCCCCACACAATTTGGGAAACCATTGCATCACACATGTCCACACTAGGGACAATAAAATAGGGCTTACTGTTCACCATTTAAATATATCTATTTCAGTAGCTGTGGCTATTCAGCAGATGGATCAAAGATAGAGTTTAATTTTTGTGTTTCCAGCTCCACAGGTCCTGGGTTTAATCCTTTCCCATGATTTATACAAACATTTGCTTGCTCAACTCACATTACAGAGAAGGACTAAAACTGACTTCTCTCTACAGAACTTCAGAGAAGCATTGCCTTCCACAACAAGTGTGGGAGATGTTGTTTGGTACCTATCCATTCCCCTTCAGATGACTGGGATTGAATTTGTTGATCCTACACTGTCATTAGTGCCTACACCCTGCTGAGGTCCATATGTCTTTTGCAGCCCTTCCCGGTTAGACTGGCTTCCTGGATTGTCAAACAGCTGATATGTTTGCATAGGTTAGGATTCTCTTGCTGCTTTATACACCCATTTAATAAGACAAACAAAAAACTCATTATCTAGGCTGCTAATCAATGCCTGCTTGTATACATATATGTATATTAGGAATAAGATGAATGCAGGTTGGTGATACTCCTGGGTTAGATCCCGACAGAGGCTTCACATATGTGCAGTGTTTCATTTGATACATTTTTTTTTTTCTGTTCCACTGCTCTGTGTGTGTATCTATTACCATTTCTTTGTTTTAAAGCACTACTGGGTTCCTATCTGCTGTTGTATATGTAGCATTTACCTCCCTGTTAAAATAAAGGGTAACTGTAAAGTGGTGCAAGAGAAACACCTGGTAACTAGGAAGGTAGAAGGACTGGCTATTTGTCAGTTTGGAACTTCATAATGAGAGTAAGATCTAATAGTAGCTCCTTTGATTGCTTGTGAATTTGTTCTTCTGCAAAAAAAATGATGTTTTTCTAAGCTTTCCAATCTTTCAGTTTCTTTTATAGATGTTGACAGAAGCACATACTTCATCTGTATATAGTGTTACCTGTAAATAAAGCTATGAATGCAAAATAATTGCCTAGAGATTTGAAGAAAGAAGTGGCTGGCAATTCTGACTAAGATTATCATTTGCTGTTGACATCAGTTTGCCTGTGCTTTGGCAGGGGTTCCGGCTGCTTTTCTTGAACAACTTCAAAGCAAGTTTTATGTCTCAGATTTTCTTTGCTCCCATCCCCTTTTGAAAGATCCCATTTTGAATTCACTGTCACTGGTATAAAAAAGAGCTGTAATATTTCATTAATGTATTTTTCCTAGCTCTGCAGGTCAGATTTGGTCCTTACAGTCTTTACATGTCTTTATCAGCTCAAACTTCGCAGAAAGGGTAGGTTTTGGGTTTTAGGCAGGCAGTAACAGAAATACTAATTTCTGAGAAGACTGGGTGGTGAGGTAGGACAAGACAACAAAGTGAAGCAGCAGTCCTTGGCAAGGCTGTGTTCAGCATCCTACTGTGGATCCCTTCGCCTCAATGCTGGAGCATCTCTGAAATATTTGGTAACAGCAATGATCATAACAGTATCCTACTGCTCAGTCCACTAAAGAAATAGCTCAGTTAGTTTACATCTGCTCTGAGAGAGATGACCTTATAAAGGGAAAGATCAATCAGCGGGTGAGAATTTGACATTAATGTTCCAAACACCAAAGGTCATATATGCACACACGTGCATGTGTTTATTGGGGGGAAAGGAAAAATCTATGGATGCAAATCATATGTCAGTTGTTATATGAGCAGGCAGATATGTGCAAAGGCTTCTATAAAATTGCTGAAGAGAAAGACTCAATTTTAATGCAAATCTGCATTTTAGTGCAATTCATCTTTAATGGGTAAAGCCCCAAGCTGCTGCTTTCTTGTTTTATTCATGTAGTGATTGCAAAATCTGAAATCCCGGAAGCTGTGGTATGAATGTAGATGTGGAACCTGATGCAGAAACTTAACACCCTCCATATTCAAACAAACCCAAAAACCCACAAAAAAAACCCCATTAAGTGTCTTAAATACCTTTGTAAATTTAGCCATTGTTGACCAGATAGAAAAGAACTTGCAAATAATGGGTGCCAAGAATTTACTTTAGAATGTGTGGGTTTGGAGTGCTTAGCACAAAGGATGTAACTGCTTGGAAGTGAAGTTCGATATGGAGCCATTTGTACATGTTACAGATGAGATACAGGAATGTTGTGCTTTTAAAAGTTGCTGCTACCCAGATACATGTCGTTTTTCTGCAATTTATGGATA
Organism: Corapipo altera; assembly: GCF_003945725.1. Lineage (NCBI taxonomy): Eukaryota > Metazoa > Chordata > Aves > Passeriformes > Pipridae > Corapipo > Corapipo altera. The sequence goes on along the minus strand of NW_020884896.1, from coordinate 8,390,683 downwards.
CAGTTCAAACTAGTACAGAGTACCAACTGTACTGGTTTGGACTGGTTATCTAAATCCCCAGGATGCAGGGACAGAATTCAGACAAGCATGAGCTGCATAACGAACAAAACCTCTGCTGATGATTGTTCCAGGTTCCAGTCACATGTTAAGAGTACGTGTTACAGGAACTCTGCACAGTCTTGCTTGTTCATGTCTTTTGTTCCTCCCCAAGCCATGTAGTCACTGTCTTTATGGGAAACCCTCATACTAGAAATATTTTATTTTCTCTACCAAACAGTGGCTTTTAAAGGAAGAATAAAGCATGTGTTCATGCTCTCTGCTAGTCAGTGTGAAAAAAACTCCCACAACAAGACCAACAACGTATAAATTGTACGTCTAATGTTCATGCAGTTAAGTTTTCAAAAGGACATTGATGATTTTTGCAGAAAACAGAATTGTAATTTCACTGAACAATCAGGTGGAGCAACTACTTTGGAATACAGTAAGACATCTTAACAAAATTTGTCTAAGCTTGGAGTATAAGATGAATTGATAACCTTAGTCTCTTGCTGTCTGCTATTTGGCATTTCTGACAATCATTGTAATCTTCTGTATGCAAAATTTAGCATTTCTTATTGCACATGTTTATTTTAAAATGCTTTGGGAAGATGCTGGTTTAATTTTTCCTAATCTAATTTAAATGCAAATTATAAACACTCACATGATGCTATGTGTATATAATTAAGTATCATTATATACTACATGAATCATTGAAAAAGCTCTAGAGAGCCATTCTGCTATTTAAAGCATGACTTATATTGAAAAGCTGCCAAGTGACTTGTGGTTTTGTGATTAAGTGTTTGTACTTATAAAAATCTCTTTTGAATTGTAGGTCAACAGATTATGGGACAACATACGAGAAACTAAATGATAAAGTTGGTCTGAAGACTATTTTGAGCTACTTGTACGTTTGCCCAACAAACAAACGTAAGGTAGGTGATAATGTGGTTGGCTTATTTTGACTTAATGATGCTATTTCTGTCCTGGAGATCTCTTCCAATTTCCTCAGTATCTGATAGTATTTAAATGGCAGGAATCTCTCTCTGTCTGTCTTGCCTTGAAAAGTTGTGTAGCTTTATCAAGATATAAACCAAATTGTACCACGTATGCTAACTACAAGTATATTTTAGGGAAAATACTTCAGGAAAAGGTGGCTATTAAATGAATAGGTGTAATGGGCATTTAATTGTTTCCTTACCTTCTGGAAGGTGATGATTTTGTTGTCTGAAAGGGAGAGAGACTCATTAAAATGGCAGAAATGCATCTACAGTGGCCAGATTTTATGTAACATTATTTGTCTTTTAAGTGCTCCCAATAGTGAACTGAACAGGATTTGACAAATTCCTGCAGAGAAAATGCCTTCCAAAGCCCAGAAGGTTTTAATCATCTAGACACCCTACTGAATAACAATTTACTAAGAATTTATAACACTGACATATTAATAAAAGGAATCTGGATGCCTTCTTTGAGATACATTTTTGACAAAATTTTTGTAATTTGGAGGTACTAGGAAGAGACGAAGGACAGTTCATAATGATAATGATGACTTGTACTCTCACATATGCTGTGTAATAGGCAATTATTACTTACTGGAGTTTTGGTGTGGAAACTAAAATGTATTTAAGTCATCATGAAATTATTAGTAAATTAATTTCAGATGTGCTCATACATTGGTTCAAAAAAAAAAAAAAAGAAAAAAAGAATGAAAAGAAAACAAAAATGTGATTAAATAAATGGCAGTGCTGGCACCCTTGTCCCCTTGACTTACCAGCAGTGCATATGCAGTGCTTGGAAGGCCCTATGCCAGCTCATTTCCAGAGGGAATATGAACATGGCTAGAATAGTTTTCTATTCCTTGATTTCAGTCCTTGTGCATGGTTTGGGACTGTGAAAGGAAGAGGGAGCTGTCCTAACCAGAGAGGACAATGCTTAGCAGATTAAATTGATATTAAATGGTTCCAAATTAATGAAGAGATGTCATCTCATTGCATCTGACCCCTGATGAAGATGAAGCTCTCCTCTAGAAGCTAAAGAATGAAATTATCAGATCACTTGAATGTCCTTCAGCTCTGAGGTTTGAAAGGTGGTCTCCTGAAACAGAAACTGTGGTGTGGAGGATTATGTATCTCTCTCTATTATCACACCTGATATTTGTTGGAGAGTGATAATACTGTTCTCTAGAACTAAGGGTTTCAACTGGGAAAAATCTGTAGGATCCTTTAGCTATGGTGCTGCAGAGAAGGCTAAGAAGAAACTAAGGGTTTTGCAAGCTTTTTAAGCCAACTGCCTGGCCCTGAAAAGCCTTCATGATGTCTGGCTGCACCTTCCTGTTCCCTTCCTTGCACAGCCACCTTTGTTTGTGTTGCCATCTGGTGAGCTGGATCGAGGACTGATCTGCCTGAAAACAAATCCCTTTCCAGCTCAAAACCTAAATAGATGAAAGAAAAAAGCTTTCAGGTGGAAGTGTGGAACTATCTGTTCTGGCAGTAGACTGCACTAAAGTTGGCCTATAATCAATATGGGACAGTGCCAGAGGAAAGCTGCAACACCTGGGATGAGAGGACCTATGTAATGGTCCAAGATTGAATTTTTCAAAACTTCTTTCAGCAGGAGCTGAATTAGTCTTGCAGGGAAACTTTTGGAGGCCTGGTTTATGCTGTCTATTTCTGTAGAACATCAGGCCATTCCTTCAACAAACATTTGACTTTAGGCACTTAGCTAGTCCCACAGGTTAAGAGGGCACTGGGGAGAGAGCGTAGAGCTACATTATGTTTCCACACTAAAAAACACTTCTATATTAAACCTCAAGGTTTTTATTATACCCACTGTGGAATGAAAAGCTGAAGGAAACATATTTACAAATTTTACCACCAAAAACATTTTCAATAAAAATCTGTGGATCCTGAGACCTGATTCCCTCTTCTCCCCTGAAATTTTGGTAACAGTTTCAGAAACTTTGGTCACTGAAAGTTGCATCTTGTTTCACTAATGTAGGCTGGGTGGGTAGCTGCAGAAATTGTTTTAAAATGTGGAGCTCAACTATTCTAAACTCCCTGAATTTTATAACACTCAGCTCTTCATGTGAAGGGTTTATACACTGCCACAGTTAATACTGGCAAATGCTAACTGTATTTTCCCTAAATATGTGTTGTATGTGCTGATTTTTCTGACTACACCTGCGGCCTTTGATGTCATTTTTTCCACAAGGCATTCCTTAGCAGAGAGAAAAGGCTTCTTCTGTAGTGGATAAGAAATGGTGCATTTTTTATCTTGAAGTTATTGGATGTGAGACCTTGCTACAGCAGTGATCCATAAGTGGGGTCAGCATGTACTTAACTTTCTGAAGCTTCCTTATTTTGGAAAAAACAAAAGTCTTTTAGTGTTTAACTTTTAGGAATAATTCCGTTGAAACAGAAGGTAAATTTTGAACTTAACTGACTCAAGGTGATTGCTTCTAATGAAAAAAACAAGTGTATCATCTATGTATGTCTTGTCTGTGCTTTGTAAAGAAGAGCAGTAGGAACAGTGAACTGTAGAATGCATGTAATTCGATTTATTAAAATAATTAATAGATTTGTTAATGAATTTCTGATTATTTTCGCATTTTGGAAAACAACAAATGACAACATGTGTTAAATATATTTTTTGTTATAATTTATTTCTTCTTCTACATCTAGGGAAAAAAAAAGTGTCTATAAATACCCAGTATTTGCAAAGCTTCCCACAGCCCATGAATGCCAATTTATTTCTAAAAGCTTCTGACTGCCAGTTCTTGTTTCTTTATTGAACAAATTTAAATCCTTTAACCAGACATTGTAGGCAATGTCATGTTGCAAAAGGGTGCTTTGAAAACAAAAATCAGAACAAAGTCAACTGTTATTTACAACTCAAATTGAAGATATATTGCTGTTGCTTGGTATTTTTCTGAATTGCAGTATTTTCTGAAGGAAATGATAGAAAATGGTGACTAACATAGCAACGTATAAGTGGCAATGAGAAGTGGAAACAGTTTTTTAGTATTCTCTCCTTACACTGAATTACTGTGCTACCTGGTCTTATGACTGATGGCACAGATCAGGCAAAAAAATGTTACACATGGATCTTGCCAAAGACACGGAGCCTGTCTTGAGTATTTGTCAACAAGTCTTCAGAAGAGAGAATCCCCAATGTGCAATAAATCCCTAGGCTTAGGTATGTCAACATTGGTTTATTTGTTAGGTTCATAGAGCCTTTTGTGAAGGAAAAGAAAATTATTTACATGCTTCTACGTGAAGAAATACTGTTTGGGCATAATGCTGATGGGTTAAAAACTAAACCAAAACAGAAATCCAAGTAGATATCTTGAAAATCTGTTTTCACAGAAGTGTGTCTGTCATTTTCCTAGGAGCTCACATGCACTAAGTTTTACAGTCTTTCTTTGTAAAAACCTTTTCAGATAGGTTGTTTTTACCAATTTCATGGAAAATCATAGACATACACACATAAAAAGTGAATGAATGGTGGTGGGGACTCTACAATTTGTTTAACTAGAGATTTTCTTTGACTCAGAAAGTGCTGCTGCCTAATTTAGACACTGTATCCTTGTAGGAAGCACACTGCGTTCTTTGCAGAGAACCAGTTTGTGCAACCCATTCGTTCTTTGTACTTTCAAGCCCCTTGTATCTGTGTATCTTCAGTTAATTAACAAAATGCTGAGTGATAGTATCTGCCAGTAACTTTTATGCTATTAATAGGACTAGTGCATCAGATATTTCCTGTGGGTTTGAATTTTTGTGGTATGTTTTTTGTGTTTCTTTTATTTTCTCTCTTCCTTTCTTCAAACTTGCCTTGATTTTTCCCTTTATTCCTGCAATAGTTCAGATTTTAATTGCTGTGCAGTACAGTGTCCTCTTCCCCCCCTCCTCCTTTAAAGATGAATGGACTACAGATGCCTTCCTCTTCCTTTATTTTAGTGCTTGAGTTTAGCACCTTGATCACAGTGTGTTAAGCACTGTCCTGTTGTGTGTGTAGCTCCAAGATAGAAGATATTTATTGTAAATATAATTGTATGGGTTTCAGTGCTGGCTAGATCCCCAACTACTTAAAGTTTATTTCTATTAATGAGTTTTAAATTAAAGGAAATGAAGGGAATGACAGCCTAACCTTCTGTTCTTTCTAGCATTGGGGGGGGATGGTGGTTCACGGAATAGTTGGCAAATGTTTCTGTTAGTCAAGACTGTAGAAGATTTACCCTTATTAGCTGAAATAGAAATGATTGAGTGCTACTTTCTATCCTGTGGTAGTAGACGAGTTGATTTGCTTTAAGGTACTGCTGGTTTTGGAACATAAACTACCCATTTGTTTAAAGAGTAAGACCCAGAACTCTGTGCTTTACACTCGCCTTTGCACCTACTCTTCTGAGAGTTAGGGCAAATGTCTGTAGAGATGAACAGTTCTACCTAACGTTGCTCTTTCTCTACAGTCTGCTACCCTCAGTTGCTAAAATCAGATTAGGAACGCTTGTAAGTATCCTCTCTCCGACCTGTCTCACCATGGAAGCTTTGAGAACTCTGATGTGATGGCAGGTCTTGATTTTTTCAGTCAAGGAAAAACAGTTATTTCCAGTGGTGTCCTCCTTGTAGGTCTCTGTAAATTGTAGTGTGAAGGCTATCTGTTTGTATTGGAGAGCTTAGAGCTCAGCAGAGCTCTAAGCATGCCTCACTGTAGAGTGAGATCCTGTGGTGGTCAAGGGATGGCAATCCTTAGCAAATTAGGCACAATGGGAAACCCAGGTCTATCCATCATGCCAATAACCCAATGTGTGATTGCAGTCCACTCTTGCTGAGATAAAATCACTTATTTTCTTACTCTCTCTTTTCATTTGGAAGGAAAGGCCCTTGTTAGCTGCAGGCTGTAAGTGCAGCCTTCAAAGAGACAGTCATAAGAGACCAAGAAGGTATTGTCTCACAGATGTGAATTGTTGGAATTGTTTGGGGTTCTCTGGCTGTGGGGTTTTTTTGAGGGGGGTTTTGTTTGGTTGGTTTTTGTTTAGTTTGGTTTTCTTTTTGTTGTGTTTTTTTTATTTTGGTTTGTTTGGGGTTTTTGTGGGGTTTTTTTTGTTGTGGTTTTTTTTAATGTTGTAGTAGACGTTTAATGAAAGTCTTCTCATACAAAAGAGAGGAACCACTTTGTACTGCAGTATTTTGCAGATCAAAACAAAAATTTGATCAAATAAAAACTTCTGTTTGGATTAAACCTTGTTGTATAGCACATGAAAAATTCCCAAGATTTGTTTGTCTCCTAAGCTATGAACACAAGTGATGGTTACTTATAGCCCTCTATTTACTTCAGAGAGAGTGTTTTGGAGGGAGGGAGTTGAATGTGGTATGGGATTTATCTGCTGGTTTTGCTGATCTAATAGGCAGTTTGTGTTAGTTCGTACTACATATGCCTTTAATCCAGTGGTCTTTCAGTGGGAGAACATTTCTTTCTTTTCTCTAAATATGGAAGTCTAAATCTCTTTTGTTGAGCAGTTTTAGCTTAAAATTTCACCTCATCAGAAAAGAGTTGAAATCTTGAACCTACAAGAGAATTATTTTGGATTGCAGAAGTGATTCAATGGACTTCTGATAACACTATACACATGTAAAGAGTTCATGACCCGTGGGAGGAAAATCTTTAATTTTCTTCAGTTCAGCAGTAATGAAGGATTAAGTCAACTGCTATTACAAGCCTCTGGTGGTGGTAACTGGAAAATCTGATACTCTTGGGATGTCCTTGGGTTAATGCAATTACAGTTTTCACTTTTGCTTGTAATATCTTTTGGTTCAAGGGTACCTACCTGTGAACCAGATAAACAAATGTAGACTTGATTTCCATTTCAGAAGACTACCTCCCATCTCATATGAAAACAAGGATAAAGCAAAAATTTTTCATTAATTTAGAAAGGTAGATTGTTCCTCACATCTGTTGGATATGATCTAGCAGAGCTGCAGTTCCGTAGTTCCTCTGAAGTCCATGAAGACATGTAAACTGGAGTGATCGTAAAGCTAGTGCTCTATTTGTTAGTCTTTCATACTGGGTTCATGGGAAAACCAATAATTAGCAAGTATTTGGTCCATGTTAACAAAGTGAAGGCAGAGCCTCATCTTTCAAAGTGAATATTTTTGCTTTTGAAGTGTCTGCCAGTATTTGCTACCAAACTTTCTGATTCATGGCTACAGTATATGACAGCTCTCACAATAGCCATTTACACACAAAGCCCTTGCCATTATTCTACTTCCCTATCTCTTCTTGTATATGAAGTGAAATCAAAAGCCATTTCTTCCACTTCTGCTCTTGTAAGCCTATCAAAAATAGTGGCAGTTTTGACATTTTCCCACTCAAAGTAGCACTACAATATGCCATTGTATCTCACAGAAGTCTCCAAGGGCACACTGAGTGTTGAAACTAATGATAGGGAGGTATAAGCCATGGAATTCAGCTTTAGAGCTAAGATTCACCCAGACTGAGGAGGGTTTTAAAGATATTCTTTCCATTCTGACTCTGTCTCCTGTTTTCTACAAACTGAACAGTTAAAATTTATGCAAGGTAATCTCTTGTTGAATTTCCTTCAATTTTTTATCCCTTTTTAATTCCTCCATGATTTACCAATATTCTGGAACAGATGAAATACCTTCTGGCTAGGGAGGATATATGCCAGAAGTTTAGAGAGCAGCGGAGTGATATGTTTTTAGTTGCAGATCAAATACAGGCAGCTGAGATTGATGGTAGTGCAAGAATGTGTCTAATTACAGAGCAAACCTGTCTTATTGTCAAACTTGTAGCACCATGCATTTCAATAAGTAAGACAGGCTGTTTAAACCAGGAAGAAAGCCACTTGCCATAATATTGATTTTTTTTCCTTTGAAAAATAGACCCAAGTAGTTGAAAATCAGTTTGTCGAATGTCCCATAAAGTTGGGCTAAAAACACGTGCAGCGGGATTGCTTTCAGGTACCTTCTGGATTTTGAGCTATTGAAGATACATAACTAAATCTCACTTTTATATCCTTTCGCTGCTGTGTTGTGGTAGGAACATACTTCTTTGGTCATGAAGTGTGGAAATTGTCTTCATATACTATACAACTTCAGAAGTTCACCTTAAAGGGATACTGTGATAATCATATGATGGCTGTTCTCTTGTGCATCGGAAATGATCATGTAAAAAATAATGAATGTGGTATGAGTATTGAGCACAGGAGCTCTGATCTCAGCCATCCCTTGCTAGGCTGGCAAAAAAGTAGTATCTGTTAACTGGCAGATAGTGTAGTCTGTAGGGTGTGTTTATCAGCAGATTGCAACTGCTCACTCCTGTAGTTTAGATATGTTGTTATGAAGAAATGAATGACTAAATGACAGGATGCTTGAGTGTTTTGCCTTTTGTCTAGCTGTACTTGGAGTACAAGCAGAAAAAAGTGAAGAAAATAAACAAGAAAAATATTCTTGATTATGAAATTTCTGATTGATAAGTGCTAGTAAATGCAGAGAGGGGAGTGATGGCAAAGATTAATGAGTGTAATTATAAAGTTGTCTACTGCTAAGAAAATGTGGAATTTGACTTGTATGCAAATAGCATGAGAATTAGAGACCAACAAGTGATGACTCATATATCATATTGAAAGGAAGAGGTCCTTGAGGAAGCAGCCAGGCTTCTTGGAGAAAATGGAAATCATTCAGTGTCTGGTATGAAAAAGATATTGCAAAAGCCATAAATGACCTTTTCCTTTTAGTGCTACTAAATAAAAGGCTTGGGTTTCTTTTGCAGGAACAGAGAGAGATTTCCCATAGCCAGAAGAATAAATAAAAAAAAAAGACTCAAGGTTAACACAAAACAGATAATTCAAGGGTCAAAACTTACTGAAAATAAGGCACTGTAATGTGTATCTTTTCTATTACATCTTTTGATTCCCATCTCTCCAACTCTTCCTCATTAGTAAGCAAAAAAGGCATTAAAACTTTTAGAAAGGGCATATAACTTGGGGAGCAAGGAAAATACAATGCTTACCACAACTTTGAGAGTAATGGCATAGAGAGGGTGTGGGTAGGAACACATAGAATTATCCTTCTATTTGTCACGATGTGGCTTTCAGATTGGCACGAGTCTCCCACAAATGTGCACAAACTCAGTGTTTTTGTGGAGGAATCTCTTCTACGTTGTTCAGAAATATTGCCAGTATTTCTGTAAAGGGAAATGTTTTAGGCATAAGTGAGAACAAAGGAGTGGAAGCTGTTGAGGTAGCATAGCACTGATGATGGCAATCATTGGAGATAGTGCTAAGGGTGATGTAGAGAGATTAACAAAAACCAACTAGACCAAAATATGTTCAAAAAGAACTATCAGAGGAGTTCTAGCTATGTATTCTGATATAATGGATCAAGCCCTAGAGTAGTGGTCTGTTTTTCATCGGTAGCGGAGGGTAGTCAGACTATGGTGAATGTTCAGGGCACACTCGTACCTTCACAGTGTTTCTGTGTGTGTTTGCTAAGAAGACCATGTGAAGATTTGATGAGAAATACTTAATAGTAAATTCTGAGTGCAGCCAACAGTTACCATAAATTTGTGAACCAACACACTTTTGTTGCTTTTTCTTAAACTGATAGTGCAGTTTGAAAACTGGAGGTGGGGAAATAGTTTCAAAAGAAATGAAACACTTAACACATTATTTGACAAGAAAGGATCAAATTTGCAAAGTTTTCTATTGCATATAGAATATTACGAATAATGGATTTTGTTATTTAGAGAAAAAAATCATATTGGTTGAAAGCACTTACTCCTATTCAAAACATTAGGTTTTTTTCTGCTGGGGTGATTTTTTTCTGTTGTGAAGAGATTGATGTTAAAAAGCAATGTTTGAGGATGAAAAGCTAAAACCATTTTGTTTTGAAATGTTTCCTTTTAAATTTTTAGAGGTTTGCCAAGATAAACTCTTAATGAAAACAGTGGAACACAATAATGGTACTTAAATTACATTCTTAATCACTTTCATGATTCTGTTTTTGTGCCCAGACCCCTGTGTGTCTAACACCAGTGTGCACTGCAGTATTTCTTTTTAATCTTGAAAATAAATTTCTCTAATACCTTTTGAAACTATGTCTGACATTTCAAACCTTGGAGCCAAGAGCTATCTTCCAAATCATATAAAAAATGTTACAGTGTTTCACTGTTTCCTTTCTGTAATACCTCTACCAGCAAAACTCTTCCATGTGTTCTGGGATGCCAAACCTTTCCTTTTGCTGCTGTTTCCAAGTGTGTTTCTGACATTTGCAAGCTCTCATAGGAGCATTCACTCAATTACCACCAAAGACCCCATTGTTCCAAAGAGACTGACCTTCCCCCTTGGGCACCAATTACAATCTATTACTTTTATTCCCATGGTACTTGCTGTAATTGGAACCCTGGCTCTTTGCCTGGTAGAACTTGTTGGGTTTTCATCTCCTTTCCTTTATTGCTGAAACTTTGCTAAAGATAACAAGAGTGACAATTCCAAAACATATATGTATACACCTTGGGGACAACAACATCATTTTAATGAGACTTTTAATTTAATCTCTTTTTTGCTTGTCATCAGGAGGATAAGAAAAATCCAAGGGAAAGAGTAGATATGTTTCACTTGATGACATGACTGGCTTACTTCCTCTTTTTGTTTTCTTCCTTCATCTAATGTGCCCCAATTATTCACAGAAAAGATTTGCCAGCAACTGAAGGAACAAATATGCTGTAGGCTTGCTAATACTTAACTACAGTGCTCTGCAAGTTGACGGGAGGAAGAGCTGTACTTGACAAGTCTCTTGACCCTCAAGGCCTGTCTTTGTATTACAATCCACTGGAACCAAAGACTGTAAATACTACATTGCTAGTAGCAAAGCTACACATTGTGATTCAGACTCTTGCTGTAAAATTATACTTTTGTGCTTATTAGTTCTTTCCACCAACTTGTTTCCTTTTTCAGCTGGAATTTGTGAGGGTAGAAATGATTGCTGATTGAGTGTGGAGGGGTTTTTCACTATTGAACATACTTGTTTGGAGAGCTGCTCAGACATCTACCAGAATATGTTTTTTTCTGAAAAATAAGGGTTTTAAAGAAAGAGTTCAAGTTGTCTGCCTTTTGTCTTCTCTTCTTGTTTAGGATCTTTAAGGTTGTATGAAAACTTTCTGTGTTCAACCTATTGCCAAACCCTCAGCTATTCTAAAGGAAAAAAAGTGTTATCACAGAAAGCAATTCAATTTTTAGTCCAGCATAGTACACAGTCTTATGGTACAGATGGCTAGCTATTAAACAGACATTGCTAAGTTGTCCAGATGTTTCTAAATCGTTGCATTGAAGAATTCTAAAAACTCTAGTCTATCAGATTGCATAAGCCTAATTGCAAAAGAATTTGACTTGCTTAGAAAATGGCCATGTAGTGTATAAGCCGGTGTAATACCTGTTAATATCTCCTTGTCTAATTAGTGCAGAGCAAATTCTGATTCCTCTTCCTTTTTGTTTTTGTTATAAGGCAGTCTGGTTTGGTTGCTTATTCACTCATTTTACTAAAGTCTTTTAATATTCTAGTAAGTTAGTGGACCATACTTGGACATTTTTGTGCAGCATGATTTCCATGCCTTCTTGTCTAAGTAAAATAATTATCAAGATGTTAATTTACCAGCTGGTACCAAATGACTTTACACTTGGTGACTTATATAAGTCACAAGTTGTTCTAGAGATGTGTATGGGTAAGACCAAGAATTATTTATTATTTTTTTTTTAATGTTCAAAACTCTATGTGATATCTGGAATAACTGGAATTATGAACAATGCTTTTCCTGCACCCATATTCTTCCTTTAGTAGAATTTGATGAAAGATTACATTTCCTCCCTCACAGTGACTTGAAAATGGCCTTATTTGCTCCCACTAGATGGGATTTAAATGAGCCAAACCTGTGAACAGCCACTGAGTAGCTTTACTGTTGAGAAGTAACAGGAGATACAACCTTTATTTTCTGGTCCAAGGAGGATCCTTGGTCCTAGGAAGGAGTTGCATGTACATTTTGGTTTCACCTTTAGTTCTGTCTTTATACAGATTCAGAGAACCACTTTTCCAGTATCATCCCTAGAACAAGGCTACAAATAATTCGAAATTCTGACAGTCCTTTGTACCATGTTGGACTTTAATGCTCTTTTTGTTTGCTTGTTTGCTTTTGCAAGTTTGAAAAGGTTATTTTAGATGTGAATCAGGCTCAAGATTGATTTTTGTGTTTAAGAAATCTGGAAAAATAAAACTTTCTTAGCTGGAGTCTTTATTAAGTGCAGGAATAGATTCGTCAAACTCTGCTAGATACTATTTCATACATTATGGGAAAGTAAAAATAAAAAGTCTTTTAAGAAGGAATTGAAATTTCCCTAGAATAAACTCAAACCTCTTTATGTAGGGGGTTTTTTGGTTTGTTTTTCCCCCCCTCACCATCAGAAGACGTAAATAAGAGTATGACTTTGCATTCATACCTGGTAGGTTGCCTCCTAAGTTTCTATCACTTAAGAGCAGAAGGGGGCAACTGGGTTTGTGTGATAAAGAGGCAGTTTATCATCTGTGCCATTATATGCTTTAACATCAGAAATCTACAGTTACAAACCAACAATTAACACCAGTTAATTTTTGTCTTTCATATGGGGGATAAACCCCTCCTTCATTTATTATACCCAACATAAATTAAAACTGAAGTATTGAGGCTTTCCTGAAAGGCTAAGAGGTAGAACTTGGTTCAGTCTTTTTGCTTGCAAAAAGTTTCCTACATAGCTGAAGACAACCACTGAAGATGATAGTGGAGGAGGGAAAAAAAGGTCCAAGAACCACTTTCTAATGAACAATAATAGAAACAAAATATGTCATAGGATTTATGGAATTCAGTAGCACCTGAATTGAGGTTATCATAGAATCACACAATGTCCCAAGCTGGAAGGGACCTACGAGGATCATTGAAATCCAACATCCAGCTCTGCATAGGACCATGCCCAAGAGGTCCTCTGCACAGGACCATCCCCAAGGACCATCCCCATGTGCCTGAGAGTGTTATGCAAAAGCTTCTTAAACTCTGTCAGGCTTGGTGCTTGACCACTTCCCTGGGGAGCCTGTTCCAGTGCCTCAAACACCTTTTAGATGAAGAACTTCTTCCTAATATCCAGCCTAAATTTCCCCTGACACAGCTTCATGTCCTGTCACTGGTCACCACAGAGAAGAGATCAGTACCTCCCCCTCCTCTTCCCCTCAGGAGGAAGTCGTAACTGCAATGAGGTCTCCCCTCAGTCTCTTCTCCAGGCTGAACAGACCAAGTGCCCTCAACTGCTCCTCATACAGCTTCCCCTCAAGGCTCTTCACCATCTTTGTAGCCCTCCTTTGAACACTCTCTAATAGCTTAATATCTTTCTTATATTTTGGTGCCCAGAACTGCACACAGAAGTCGAGGTGAGGCTGCATCAGTGCAGAGCTGAGCAGGACAATCATCTCCCTTGACCAGCTGGTGATGCTGTCCTTAGTGCAGATTATTAATGTCTAAAGAATGTTTGACTTTGACCTGAAGCTTGTAATCACATTTTAATTATAGAAACATCACCTTCTGTAAGCCTGTCTAGCTGTGTTGGTCTGAGTTTGGGTTTTCGCTTAAGTTTTACATCTTTCTGACAGGAGCTGTCATTGGCAGCATTAGGAGGAAGGTGGCAGATACTGGATGGCACAGGGGTTCGTGCTGTATTGAGACAAGTATTTCCGTTTAAGACTTTTTAAAGGTCTTAGGAGTGTATGTACCATTTTCTTGGTTTTGCAGACAGCCTGAAGAGTAACTCTAAAACATGTGAGTTGGCTTGTTTAACCCAAATGTCTATTAATTCCAATTCTAGGTAATCAAAAAGTCCCTTTTCAGTTTTAACCTTACTACGAGTGCAGGTGTATGCTATGTATTCACTGACATCACATATCTAAGCTGATGGTGTAATTTTCTTCCTGCAGTATCTCTGCAGCTTACATCCTCTAAATAAACTATCAGATAATATTGATGGAAGCATTTTTCTCTCCTGGTGGTTGGTAATGATCAAACAGTGTATCTCAATGAGCTAGCAGCATGTGCTATGCTTGTCACAGCAGAGACCCACAAGCCCAGAAGCAGACAAGTAAAAAGAATTGTATGTATTATTTTTAAGATGTGCCAACCTACCTGTTTACCCTGTAATTAGGATCCTGCCATTAGCTGTTCAGATTGAGGCTGTGGTTACAGATGTAGTAAACAAGGGGTAGATATAAAAGCAAAAAAAACCAACCTGCTGCAAAGCAGTAATAGAATTGTAAGTAAAAAATGTCTAAGGCTAGGTCATTTCTGGAAGGGTTCCAGATTCCAGCATTTGTCCATTGCCCAGCCTGCTTCTGTGATGTTAGAACTGCTAAAATTGTGCAACATACAGCTGTTCTTATATGACTGTCACTGCAGTCAGTATCTTTCAAGAGTGAATCTAATCCCACCCTAAAGGTGAGATTTGGAAACATGATGAGTCTGTGCTAAAAGGAAACTCAGGGAGAAAAAAAACCACTTCCTTGGGCCTCAGGATTCCCTTGCTTTCAGTGAGGATATTCTAAGCTAATAGCATGTGATTGGTAATCACCAAATGGTTGATGTTGATCAGAAAATTCAGCCACGAAGTGGCTCTTTGAGGGTGTTGATGCTGTTTGCAACCAGGCAGGATCTGCAGGCAGTATGAGTTTAGTGGGTTTTTCACCATTTGGACAACAGATGCAATGTAACAGGTTTGCATATTCAGCAATGTAGCCTCATGGAGCTAAGTCAGTATGAGTCAAGGTTTAGCTTCTTTCTTTATCCCTAAAGACATGTAGTTATAACCACATCTGTGTATAGTTACATTTTGCTAGAGCACCTCCATGACAAAACACCCATGGGTTGGTGAGTAGGATCCCAACGTGAATAAAGCTTAGGCTTGGACTTTGTGTGTCTTGTGTCCTACAAATGATAGGTTGGCACAGCCCAGGGCATCCTTCAGCTTAATTCAGCTACCACCAAAAGGAGCACAGACTTCAATATAGATTAGAACAGCCTGTCAGGAACTTGGAATGCTTTCCTTATGTGACTAAAACCTGTGTCATTGCATCTCAACAAATGTCAGTATTCAAGTAAACTGAATTAGATTCATATCTGTAGGAGTTTTATTTCCCCAAAGCAGTGAAGAGGTGACTTTACAAATGTAAAAATTTTTAATAATCTATAATTTAAGTGTTTATTTCTTTACCTGATTTGGCTTTCCAATTTGCCACATAACTTTGAAAAATCTGTATTGAAGCTTTGCACTTGAAAGTGGTAGCTCTTGACTTCTGTAAAACAGAAATATATTTCACTGAGAAAATCCCAGAGTTTTTTTGGGTGAGGTGCTATGTAAGTGCAAACAGTTTTTATTAATAGTCAATTCATGTGCATAATAAAAAGTAGGTTCCCACTATAAAGAAGGTTAATATTATTCAATATATCTACATTACAACCACAGTAAAGCTGTGTGTGTATGTTCTGTTTGGAATTATATGAATAGGTACTACATTATACTATATACTCTTGTATATTATTATTATTGTGTGAGAGATATATAGTCTCTACCACTTGAGATGGAAAAAACATATCTTTCAATAAAAAAATATTTCCTAGCCTTGATGCAATAATATGTTATGAAAATGTGAATAAGTGAATCAGATTTATCAAAAGTAAAAACATTGTTTTTGCTGGGGAGGGAGATAGTTTAAAAATAAAAATCAAAACACTCTCTAAGTTTACCTGCTTTCAAAACCTAAGCAGTGGAAGGGTTGTTCTTTCCTTAAAATGCAAAACCCGAGAGAAAAATAAACGTCTGATCCTTTTGAAAAATCCATTCCTAAATGTCATAAAATATTGCTCAGTAATCTGTCAAATCATTCACACTGAAGGGTGCTGCGGTCCAACTTGAATTTAATCAAAAGTGAAATTAGTCCATATGTTTCTTCCTTCTGGTCAGAGTTTCATTCCATAAGAGTTCTTTCCCGGGGTTCTCTGGGGGCAGGGTGGTCATGACTAGAGAGAGCCTTAATGGTGAAGAATGTGTAAGGGAGAAGTGATTTTCACAGGGAGTCAGACAGGTACCCAGCCCTCAGGAAGGGCCTTCAGTGAATACTCTCTATATGCAAGTCTTCTTTTTAATGTGTTTCAATCCAGACAAAATGTTCTACCTCACTGATTTGTGGACAACAGCAAAGGTAAGGTTCTCCCCTCTATGAATATGTGGAAGTGCCCTTTTATCCCTCCAGCCTGTGAATATTTGTATTTATCTTAGTGAGCTTTTTGGCTATCTTTGGTGCTTTGACAATCCGAACAAGTTCTCTTTGAACTAAACTGACGACCTTACGCACAACTACACAGGGTGTATCTTCCTTCTCTGGACCTCACTACTTGTATATCAGTTTGGTCCTTGATAGTGTCTGGGATCAGGAATGTCATTCGTTGCCACCACATTGCAGGGGAGTGAAGAAATAAGAGGCTTCCTGTAGTCACATGGTAAGTGAGAATACAGTGGGTACAGGGGTTGTAGATTAGGTTCACCCTGGCTGTAGCTGCCTCTTTCCCTGTCAGACAGACAGAGTAGTCTGTCCTGTGATGGGCACATGCACAAGAGAGGTTGGGACCCCTTCCCAGATGATTTCACATGAAGTATCAAACAATGACTGGAGAATGTTTTCATCACTCTGGGTGCTGGAGGTATTTGTAAGTGCTACCCACTGTTAGTAACTCCAAAGGTCTTTTATTCATGTTCTTCAACATATTCTTCTCTTTCTGGTCACTCTTTCACCCGTGCTCTTAGAAAGTGCCTATCCCATCACTCATTTTCACTACGAGAGCTCTATGAAGGCATCACAGATCTTGATCTGATAAGTCTTGTTTGAATTGACCAGCTGAAGTCTTGAAGATCCTTTTCTTCCTTCCTACCTTTTCTGTAACTCCCTTTAGCAAGTGCAAATAGAGCTTCAAACCTCATATTTTCCAGACACAGATAATCACTGCCCTTCAGACCTTGCTTACCCAGTTGCATGTCTGTTCTGTTTTCCTTCTCAGTGGCCTTGGGTATTTTCCTTTGAAAGCAAAGGAGCAATCAGGGAACTGAGAGAAGGAAAAAAGAGCCCTGTTTTTTTAATGCATAACTTCTCTTGCTCTTAAAGGCTAGTTGCTCCTCTCTTCAAAGATTTGCCAAGGAAAGAAAAACAAAACAAAGGTAAAGAACTGCGCTATAGTTCATCACTGCTACATCATTTGACTGTAATTTTTAAAAATTTTCCCAGATAGCAAAAACATTTAAAAGGGACTTGGCATCAAGCAGCCAGCACTGCTGGAACACAACAAATTGTGGTTTTGCTGTTTAGACAAGCAAGCTGGGATAAGAGAGTGCTCTGTGGGGTGAGAACATATATTTGTGAGAGTAGATGTGTTTTGTGGATGTTGATGTTGTGGATTTGTTTCCCTACAGACTGAGAAGAATAATCTAAACCTACTAACAAGAAGGTTTTAGATTGAAAAGAATATTTCAAAGTATTTGTAGCTTGGATTTTTCTGAAAGACTTTTCATTGTCAATTTTTTTTTAATCAATGGTGTGTGTCCTGCAAACAAACACACAGAAATACATGCAAGCAGGTTGGAAAACACCTGGTAGCCAGTCACAGCTGGTATAAGACAACAGTGCAAAGTGTTTTATGGACTGATTATCTAAATCTCTGTGTTACAGGATTACGTCATCTGTTCCTGAAATTAGATTTGATCAGTATTTTTAGAGGACTTTTTGGGTTTTTTAATAAGGCATGGAAGATTAAAAATACTGCTTTTCCAAGCATGCTGTAATCTTTGGGAAAGACAACTTCAAGGCATAATAGAAATAATAATAAAAAGTACAGAAAAATAGAAGGAATCTGAAGGATCTGGCAGGAAAAATAATCCTAAGGGAAGAGGGAATGTCAAATCCAGGTCTCTGAATTGCATGCATTATGGATTTTATACAGTGCAGATGTGTTCAGTGATAACCAGACTGGTAGGCTATTTTTAAACCTAGGGAAAAAAAACCATGAAGGATTTCAGAAATTTCCTTCTGATGAAGATAAGAATTTTCTTTTTTAATCATAAACGTTTCCAAGAAGCAATGAAATAAACAAACAAACAGATCTCCATTTCCTTTCTCTATTGTACCTGAAATATATCTTCTTCTAGGTTGGAATATATTTTGTCTTTTTGAACAGCAAAATGTTTGTGTGGGGAGGAAGAAGGAAATAATCTCCTTCAGAAGCTGCAGGGGAAATTTAGACAGAGAGAATGTAATTAGCCAACCTAAAAAATGCCTGAGAGAACAGAAATTGTCAGTATCGTTCCTGCACAGTGTTGTGACAACTTCAATGGATGCAAGTGATCACCACACTAGTTTTAAGTATAGTCTGGAGGCCTGCAGCAAAAAAAAAAAAACCCAACCAACCAAACCCAATAACTACAACAAAATTAGGGTACTTTTTTTTAATGAGGAGGCTTATGTTAATATTTGTGATGGAAATCAAGGGTATTTGGGAAAGGTAAATATGTTTTATGGTCATTCAAAGGAAAAATTGCTTATACTTAAGTGTTCAGTTAGTAAAAGTGTTTATTGACTTTTAAGGCTGCATTTAGACAGGACTTTGCATATGTGAGAAAAACTACTTTAATATGTTCCACCAGTGTTCTAGATTCAAGAACATAAAGAAAGGGAGGCTTCATATCTGCTACCCCACCACCTTGAGGTGACCTTGGTTCTTGCAGCATTAAGAATATGCTAGTTTTAAACCTGTTTGGTTTATGGCTCTGAAATGTCCCTGTGCTGTGTAATGATGTCATATAGTAATGGAAGTTAAAATAGCTACAATAAACAGTAGTAAAAAAAAGCAAAAAATAATAAGAAACCCAAATGTTTTCTATGCAATAAAATCTGATTATTAGTCTGTAGCCTTGTTAAGCTGAGTAATAATAAGAATAATTAATATCTTTTGCTCTGATTTTAATTGTGATGATAGCTGGAGTAATTTGAACAATAAATGTTTGATTATCATGTTAAACAAGATCTTTTACCCTTCTTAAATTGTAGTTACTAATTTAGTACATTATTAAGGTCTTTGGTGAAAATAAGAACAAAGTCCATTATAAATTAAAAATATGGATCTACTGAGAAGAACGAATTGGAAAGAAAACTTGGGAAAAAAGAATTCACACCTGTCCTGGGAATGGTTTACAAGCTTTTAAATGCAAATATATCAAAGCTTTTTGTGAGTCACAGATCTCATTTTTAACTGCTATTCCACTGTTTGAAAATCAACCACATAGGCTCTCACGTGATTGCCGTGCATTTTACTAGTCTCAGATCTTCATCCAAAATCCACTGAAGTCAATAAAAAGACTCATTTTGAATGTAAAATTAAATTATTCTTATTAGCATGTCAGAAGAACTTCCTCTAGCAGCTTGAAAAACCAGAGCACAGTAAAATATTTGGCAAGAAGATGGATTTTTCTTTAGGAACCTGTGGGTGAGCTAGGATCAGGCAACATACTGGATTTCAGATCTAATGTGTCGGTTCAGTAGGTGTTAGAACCTGTAAACTTCTGAGTTGTTTCAGAGGTTACCCTAATAAGTATAATTTTTTATATTTCATAGCTGTTTTTACTCAAGCCCCATATATAAGCCCACGTATTTAATATTTATTGGCTTCATATACTACTCAGATATCATTGTGGTTTCCCTACATACACTACTGGTGTATGTTCTATTGTATTAAAAAAGGTAAGTAAATTAAATAGATACAGAACCCTACTGATAGACAACTACGTACACATATTGGGAAACCACTACTTCAGTCAGGAACAGTTAGTATCCTGTATATCATTCCTGGGTTGTTCTTATACACCTGACATCCACTGTAAAACTTAGTCAAGGGTAACCATTTGTGAAAAGGATTTATGGTGTCTTACAGAATAATCTCTATGCTGATGCTCAAAAGAAAATGCCAGTAACATCATCTGAAATGTGAGATTTAAAAATGCTGGCCAGCCAAGCAACCAGACCCAAGTAGTCAATATGTTATTCTGTTCACCTGTGTGCCAATTCACACATTTAGGTACTGGCTTGTGTGTGTATTGAAGTATATAATTTTTCAATGTGTATTTAGAATTTCTTTTATGTCTGACAGAAATCTGTTGCAATTATTCTGTCTGTATTAAGTTCAAAGTAGCTGTTTTCTTCTACATCCAGTGTTACGTATGAGATAAGAGAACTGCTGTGCTCTTTTCTACCCTTAACATCCATCTCTGAATAGTCAAGACCAGACAACTGATGGGAAGACTAAAAAGGTCTAAAAACATGAAGTAATTTGTCTCCATCTGTACAACCACTGGTGAAATGGGAATCTGAATCCAGTGTACAGCCTAGTCTTTTGTCCTATGAATTTGACAATACTTTTTTCCTCAGACGGTTTCCAACTCTGTTAAAATGCTACTGAGAACGTTTACATTTGCTAAATCAGTGGAAGGTCAGCAGCATATAGAAGATTTATGGAGGCCAAGCAAAGGAGAGCATCACACTTGTAGTAAGATTGAATAACCTGTGACTGCAGTTCATTGTGCTTTATTTTTCACTAAATAAAAATAATAAATTATTTTTTATCAAACTCAACTGTAAGGAGTATTTGTGGATGTCTTTGAATAGTTAATGGCATGACTTGCAACAATGGCAGCATGAGTTTTTAACATAAATAATTTACCTAGTGCCTTCTAGAGTAAGCGAAGCGTGACACTGACAGAATACAGACGCACACACACATGCAATCATGCATATTACAGATATAGATGTACCAAAGAAGGAAAGATGGACTTCTAGGTCCTAATGACCAACTATCCCAGCCCTTGGGGCAGTATATAAAATCTTCATCCTAGAGACATTACAGAATAGAGGAGAGGGAAGCTCTGATACAGTTTTGCAGTCACGAGTTTGGTGATGGCTCGCAGTCATTGCAAGATGGAGCTGGCAGGCTCTGTAACAGCGTGGGTTTTTTTTTTAGAGAAGTCTCCTCTTGCTTATTTCCTCCCAGTCAGGGTTTAGACTACACACTGGACCATGAAGCAGTATAACACCGGTTTTGGCTGCATGCCATTGAATTTCTTGTAGTTGCATTGCTTGTCACTGTTTGGGTATCACAGGTCTGCTGGGTAATATTCTGACCTACAGGTGAAGAGCTCCAACTGTATGATCCTGCTTGCTACTGTTCTATTTTATCATAGACTTCATCTATGTGTTTTGAGAAGTCACTGAAGTTAGGATCTATGAAGGCCTATAGATGTCTAGCTTCGCAAGATTTAAATAGGGGACGGATTACTTCTTTCCTTTACAAGCTACACCAAAGTCTGATGCCAGCCTAAATTTCTTACAAGTGGGGGGACGGGGGACACAGGTGGAAAATGTTCTGATGGTCTCTTCATTTTTTCTCTCTTGTCAAGATTTGGGAACTGTAACATTTCTCATTAGAGTTGTGTAGCTAAGAATTAGCAGCTATAGTATTTACACAGATACTGCTGTAATGAATAGATATATTTATAAATATAGCTGTCATCTTTACTATTTATTTAGTAGTGGTTTGTATGTATTCACCTACGCTTAGGTATGCACTGGATCCTGCTCCCCTCTGGCTTCACCTTCATTGCTGTGGAATGAACGTGATGTTCTGAACCAGCAAAACTCGGTGTTTGCCTTGCTCATTTCCAAATAAGGCTCTACAAGAGCCAGTTCTTGGGGACATTGAGTCCTTTGCTGTGAATCAGGATTTATTTGCTTTTGAAATGCTAATACTAGAGAGGAGGAGGAGGAGATGTCTTCCTCACGGCTGCCTTAATGATATCATTTGCTATTCTAGTATGTTGCTGTGGATTAAGAGAACTGCTCAAGGACAGCATGGCAACCTCGTCTTTGATCCATATGACTGGCTCTGTAGGTGGTGGTCATTAGAAAGGAGAAACAGCTCCATCCATCCTATGGTTACAGCTGTAGAGAGCCATAAAGCTGGTTTATATCAGGCCACGTTTTCTATGCAGGTTGTATCAAAGCTTGGCCAATTCTTTTTGCATTCCTGTTTCTAACACGCTGCATTTCCTAGCTGTCTACAGGGCTAATACTCTTATTCTGGCCTTTAGCACCTCATGTCTCAATTATTGCAGTGTCCTTTTCCCTAGCCCTGACAACTGTGGCATGGCCATCCCTGATTCATTCAGAATGCAGCTGCAGAAATCAGACACCTCGTTTTCTGGTGCCGCCATATGACACATCTTTTTGGAATGCTCCCCAGCTTATTATGCTAAAAGCAGAACTGCTGTTCTTTGCTTTCCAGACCTCGCTACCTTTGCCGTACCTCACTGCTTATTAGGAGGTCAGCTGCTGCCTCCCATTAACCTTTGGTGTGAGTCCCCACTTCTGCTTGCAGCCTTTGCAATTAAGTGTCTTTATATGGTTTCTCACTGTGCCCATCAGGCATGGGAGGAGATGCTTTCTAAGAAGCATCCACTGCCCTATGCCAATACTTTTCTTAAGCAAAATAGGGGGTTTATTATTTTTTTTTCTTTTCTTCTCTCATTCTTACAAAACCTTGGTCATTGGTGGGGTTCAACTTACTTTTGGCTGCCTTTAGTTTATACCTTTGCAGGTACTATTCTTTGTAGTTCCCTTTGGCAAAACCCACTGTTTTGTTGATACTTGTATGTTAATTGGAGTAACAGACTCCTGGACCATGATTGGGCTACTGAGATGCTGAGTTAAAACAAGTAATGATTACCTAAGTATTTGGAAAGAGGTGTATGAAGTGATGAATGAAAGAAGGAGCAGGCAGTCACCCCTCTGCTGTGACAGCAATGAGAGAAAAAAGAAAAGAGATGGAATCAGAGTATAAAAGAAAGGATGGAGTCAAGGTGGGGGAGGGATTAAGAGGATTAACAAGAGGGTCTTTACAGAATCACAGGTAGGGAGGGGGTTCTTGCAAATCAAGTTGATTTTTTTTTTTTGTTTGATGGACACACAATGCATTAAAACATTTGCATAACATTCCCCAGCCCTTCAGCTTAGATTTACAGTTCTGAATGCTTCTTTGTTTGAGAGGGATTAAATTCTCCAAGGAATTTACTGGCCAGGTCTACAAGGTGGGTTAGTACCAACTCTTTCCTTCTTTTCACTGTGCTGGGAGTTGCACACCTAATTAGGACTTAGGTATTTAGCCCTCTGTAGAGTCAGGA
Organism: Corapipo altera; assembly: GCF_003945725.1. Taxonomy (NCBI): domain Eukaryota; kingdom Metazoa; phylum Chordata; class Aves; order Passeriformes; family Pipridae; genus Corapipo; species Corapipo altera. The sequence continues at coordinate 8,367,300 of NW_020884896.1, read as the reverse complement.
CTTTGCTCTTTTTTTAATGTATTGATGGAAGGTTGATATTTCGTTTTTCTGAAATAAGAGATAAAAGAAACATAAAAAAGGGTCAAAAACCTTTTTTGATTTCCTCCTCAGTTCTACTGAGAATCAAACATTTTAGTATTAATTTTTTATTAAATTCCTGAAATTTGAAAAGCAAAGCAAAGTTTTGGGTTATGTTTTTAAGAATTTCATTTTGAAGTAGATATAAACATTTAGGCTTTCCTGATTTTTTTTTTCCCCCTGAAAATATTTCAGGTTAACCTAGTTTTTCTGATATTTTCAGGGTATGTGACTTTACAGTGGTCCTCCTGAAACTTCAGGTTTTTGAAACACACAAAATATTTGTAACAAAAATGTCTATTTCTGCTTGTTAGAAACCAGAATTGTGTATCAGTCAGCATAGTCATCAGATATAGGCTTTTCCTTGGTTGTTCTGAATAAACTATGTCCTGCGCGTGGCTTTTTGAGAATTTGTCACTTCACCTCTTTTCTTCCTGATTTTGATTTAGATATGTGGCATTATCCCTATTTTGTAAGCAATTTTACTAAGGAAAATAGGGAATTTACTAAATGACTGGTAAGTAAGGGGGCCAGTCTGAATGAAATCACTCACCACCATAGTATTTGATTAATTTTTTTGTTTTCCAGCTGGTATCATTGTTCTTGCAGGTAGACCTGTGTTTATCTGTAGGAACAGACAGGGCTCTGCTCTAAATGGGGGACCATATCTGATTCATTGTGTTAAGTGATACAGGATTGTTCTTGTCTCAGTTTGTGCACTCTCACTTCTCATCTCTCATATATCCGTATTGGTGTCATCTACATCCTATTGTTTTTGAGGGAAAAGTCAAGAAAAGCAAACACAAACAAAACTTGCAACTCCCTCAGATGTTCTTTAAAAGGAACTCCAGTGCAAATGCTATGAAGCAGCTCTAAATTCTGTCCAAGAACTGATTATTACTGGATCTTTCAAATCCTGTCTGTGTAATCCTTGCTCTTCTCTGGATTCTCTGCTAATCCTACACCCGCTCTTCCTAATTCCAGCCTATTTAGGGATATAGGCAATATATTCTGTTTACTGGTTCATTAATATGTCTGGACATGGGCTTCCAAACCTTTACAGAGTGTTTAGTATTTCTCTGAGGATACAGATGAGATCTGATGAAGTTGTACTGGAGGGAAAACAAATTAAAATCAACTTCTAAAATGAAGCTTGGTCATTTAAGATCTGTATGGTGCTGGTCTTGCTCATTTTTAGGTAGTGTTGGAGGAATTTCTCAGAGGATTTAAATTTAATGTCTTTGAATATTACTTATAACTATTAACTCTTTCTTCAGTAGCTAAATGCTCATGGGAATGTCTTAGTGCTGCAAATAGTGCCTGCTTTTGGAGGGGTTATTTTCATTAACATTGAAAGGTCATGTATTTTCCCTTTTGAAAAAAAAGTGAAAAAAGAAGGAACAAAGGGAAAAAGTGCACATATCCTGAAGCTATTTATACTGATTGGAAATTTACTTAAGGCTTAGCAAGTTTGAACATCTTAAAATGTCGAACAATTTGTGAAACAAATATTTTCTTCTTAAAATGCTGTGTTTGCACACAAATGTTTATGTGCATATTTGCACACATATGTTCTACAAAATATGGGAACATCTATTGTATGAAATAGATTAAAATTATTTTAATTTTTTGCTGTTCTATTAATTTTGCTTTTATGAAACATGATTATTATGAAATGAGGTCAGCATGGCTTCCTCCGAAAAATGTTTTCAGTTAGCAAAACTCATGAAGTATATTCTAGAAAGAGAGATGGGGAGCCACATCATCAGCTATATGACTTCCAGTACATGATCACAGACACTGTGAAACAACTTTAATAATGACTGTAGCCTGTACCTCTCCCTTGTATGCTGCCCTTAAACTTCTGAACACTGATTTTATCCTTGAATGACAGTATGGAATTGTAGAGTCAGGCACTCAATTACATAAAAAGAATTTACCAGGCTGATAAGTGATAATGAATTCATTCATATCATTGTCCATGTATGTGCTCTTAACTTGGCAATGCAAAGCAGCAGGACTTAGTTTAGGTCAAAGCAATAAATGCTTAAACTAAGTGTAATAACCCTGCGTGCAGTGGGGATAAAAGTATGTTCACAGAAAGGTAAATCACTCACTCACTCACGTAACATGCAGTAAGTTGTTAAGCTGAGATGAATTGGCTGCAAGTGTGGAGATTTGCATCTGACTTGTCCTAGTGTAACCAAGATCAAAACTGGGTGACGATTCTTAAAAAAACTCATGAAAATGTGACTAGGTTTTATGAAGTATTGATTTTTAGTGTAAGTAGTTATGCTTGAGGGTGGGCCGCTGAAATAAGCAGAGTATATAATTTTCCTGTTCAAGGTAGCAGAATTTTAGGATCTCCTGTCTCATGATTCATAGGGTTGGGGCAGGAACAGAAGCTGGATAAGAAATAGCAAGCAAGAATTCTGAATATAATATTAAGAGTGTCTAACAGAATATCTGACAGTTTCTCACTTCTGTAGTCTTGACTCTTGCATAACATTGTTGGTCTCTTTGTTGTCATCTCTCATTGTAGAAATAATTTAAGCTCTCTGGGACAAGTACCTCACATTTTATTTGTGACTACGGTGCCTCTGAGGCTGTATAAATAGTGTGCTGATTGGAAGGTAGAGAATCCCATGTTTTCAAAGATATAAAATGTACTTCTAGGCTGGATGCCCTTTAAGGTATTGAGTCCCATATCTCCCACTAGCCCTTTCATCAGCTCTCCTATTTTGGCACTCTTCAAGAGCTTAATGTCTGGGACTTCCTGATATTGAAGACCCTCATCTTTGGTGTACAGAGGAAGAGTTAGAGTGGAAAGGCAACAAGGTTAGATTGTAAAGCCCCTAATTCTGACCTGCAGAAGAGCTAATTCTTCTGGGTCTGAAAAAGAATTTGAAGAGATTAAGCAGTATTGACACAACCTGAGATGATGATTTGCTTCCAAAGAAAACCTTATTCTGATACAAATTAAGCTACACGTTAACCTTCCAAGTAAAAGCACTCTTACAAAGAATGTTCACCTTGCCTTGTGTAAGCCTGTTATTAAGATTGCAAAGCTATGAGTATCACTCTCGACTTCCTCTTGTTGTCAAGACCACAGACTTGTCAGAAGAGTTCAGCAGTCATATGAAAGGTGTAGTTTCACTGTGACCTCATCCAGTCTATGTCAGGGTTACTGCAAGTCCCCTATGTCCTCAATAGCTGTGTTTCCCATTTGAATTAGGGCTGTGTGCCCCTGCAGTGGGCTGATTCAGGTTGATAAACCAGTTGGCAGGATTGAGTTCAATGAGTGCCAGTGATAACACAAGAAGAGGGGCAAGAAAATCTGCAGCTAGAAGCAAAGGAGACAGGAGGATATCAATACCTGTGACCTGTGATCCTAATGCCTGCTGTAGCACTAGATTTTCTGAAGCAGTATTTTAAAAAAATCTGTTTCTCTCTGCTGGTCCAGAGCTGTGTGTATGAGATGTCTGATGTGAAGCAATGTAACTACTCTTCTCTCCATCATCTCCCATCTGAGAAACAGGAATGAAGCCAAAATAAACCCAGAATTCAATTTTTTTTATTCTTCTTCCATACTTCTATGTTTTGTCTTGTTAGTTGATGTCACTGCTGTGATGGGGCTTGAGAAGAAATAAGTCAATATGGACAGGACACACTGAGCTGTAGTCTCCTTAATTAGCCTTCTGCCAACTGCCTGAAAGATCCTGGAGAGAACACATCTAGTGACTATGCTCACAGAGGTCAGCACAGTTTTCCAGTGTGTCTTAGACAATACACAGCTAAATGTGGGGGCTGGCACCATTCTCATGCTTGGATTTTGCTCTGGCTCTTCTCAAAGTGTATATGCTTCTCAGAGTACAAGAAGGTTGTTTGCAGAGTATAAGAAGGTTGAAATCTTTGAGTTTTCTGGAGTTCTGCCATTTTTCTAACTGTCTAAATTGTCCCACTGACTTTATTATGCAGGAGAATATAGACAAAGCAGATCTGGGGATCTGGGGAAAGCTGTGCCAAATCAGCACCTGAATCAACAAATGTAATCATCTGACATCTGCTTCTCTTGGTAAAAAATGTAGGCAGTTAAAAAATTTATGCCTACAAAAATATATACCTACAAAAAGGTTGCAAATGTGTCAGTAGGATTGCAAAGCTATAAGCTTTGCATTTTTCTGTGCAAGTGCTTGGGAATTAGAGAGGAAATCCACATGCTCACAACTGCTGAACAAATGTTTATAACATATGTGTGTTTGAGAGAGTGTATTTAATCAGATAGTAAACTTCTTAGAAAAGCTGGTTAGCACACAAATTGGGCTTTCTTTATATAGGTTTTTAAAATTCATTTTAATGTGTGAGAAAAGCTGGCTGACCTTCTAGAACTAACTGAGTGGTGATATAAAAGCTCTCTGATCCACGGCCCATGGGAATGTGAACATTCACTGGAGTTTAAATCTCTGGTGAATTTTCTGCTATAGCTATATAGCAGCCTAATATTCCTGTCTGAACAGATTTGCAAATGACCCATAAACCAAAGAAGAAACTAAAGCTGAAAGGATGCTCTGGGCAATATCATTCTCTTCCCTGACTTTTTGCCTGAATCTGAGTCATTGATAAAGGTTTCTGAATGCGACTTCTATTCAAGGTTAATAAAGAAATCAGGATATGTGGAGAAGAAAATGTTGGCTTATCAAGAAAAGCAGTTAATTGTTATCACATAGGAATGAGATTTTATTGGTTTCCATGACATTTTGTCTAGGCTGTGGAGAGAATCTCTCTAAAGAAAAGGGATGTCCAGAGTACCAAGAACAGGACATACTATCTGTTACATCTTGGCTGTGCAGAGTAAGCCAGCCAGCTCTAGACTGATAAATGTTATTCATAACATTTAAAATGCATTGGTCACTGCTCTTAGAAAATCTAAAAATCATAGAATTTTTTAGGTTGGAAAAGACCTTTAAGGTCAATGAGTTCAACTGTTAACTTAGTCCAAGTCCACCATGAAATCATGTCCCTAAGTGCCACATCTTTTAAAGATCTCCAGGGATGGTGTTGCAACCACTTCCCTCAGCAGCCTATTCCAATGCTTGACAACCCTGTTGGTGAAGAATTTTTTCCGAATCATAGAATTATAGTACCCAGGGGGATGGGGCAGTCACAGAAGAGATGTATGCTGCGCCGTGTAGAAACTTGTCACAGTTGCCCCTTCTGCCCTTGTGGGAGCTGGGAGCTCCTGGCATCTTTCTCCTCTCCCCTCAGGTTCCCTCAGTTAGGGAAACCTCCCTGTGCACCGTGCTAAAGCATTTCAGTGCTGACTGTGCCAGCACTGGAGCAGCTCACTTTGGTGTGCAGAGTTTACCCTGGCTGGAAACTGCATGTGTGGTTGAAGTTAAGTCTGTCTGCATCTATATTTCAAGCACTTGAACAGAGGCAAGGGGATATACGTTTACTGTTTTGTGTACTGTGAATTAATAAATAACTTCAAGCCTCCAGCAGCTTGAATCCTCGGGAGAGACTTCTCTTGACTCCAGGGAGCTTTGGATCAAACATCAGAGAAGGTGCAGGATTCTTTGGCAGTTTTTCATAAAGCCGTTCAAAAAGACTTTGTGCAAGTAGTTTGAGTTATCTCTCAGTGACAGTGTGTGAAAAATTACAGTAAACATTCCTGTTATTCAGGAACTTTGGAACTTAACAAAAAGACAAAAATATACAAAATAAATTAAATATTCTTTAAACACTTAGCAGCGGAGCTGCTGACCTGTAGGTAGCCATTCTACCTACAACTTCTAGTAATGTGCAATCTCTGCATCAGAGATTTTTCTCATACTAAGATGTTCAGCTGGATGAATTTTATCTTTATTTTTAAAAGGAGAGAATCACTGTATTCAAAGATATTGGGACTGAAATGTCATGAAGTTTGTGTTTGACAACAACACTTTGTTGACAGTGTGTCTATAGCCTGCTTGTCTCCCAAGAAAGATACTTGGCCCAGAAACATGTAATAGGAAGAAGGAAAGTCTTCTGTTAAAGATACTGCACTCAAGCATTTGAGCCTTGGCACAGGCTTTCTTACTTCTTTTAATGAAATGAATGTGCTGTTTAATTTCTTTGTGCCTTATCTTTCCATGATTAAAATTGAAGGTAAGAACACCTACTGTACTTGTGATATTCAAAGGATAACTCAAAAGAATACATGTGAGGTAATCAAATTTTCTGGAGATCATTTGCCACATAGAAATCAATGTTAGATAAATGTAATTATCATGATGAGATTGATATAAATTTGATGCCAGTTATTTCTAAAGTAAAAATAATTTAAACTTCACACATTAGTAATAGAAATGTTAATCATTTCTGTGCTTTTGAATGTTAACAATTGGGCACATCATTATCTATTAGAATTTTGGGAAATGAGGAAAAAGACATCTCTGACATTTTTTTGATAGAATAGGTACAATACAATAATATAATGAGAGTCGATTAAGGAAATACTTTCCAAATAACTTATTCAATAAAAAGTCCTAGCAAAGTCTGCTATTTGTCATGTTCCTAGCTCTGATTCAGTGAATTCTTTTTTTTATAGTGACAGTTGAACCGATGAGAATAGCAGATAGCTTGTTGGAGACTCAAGAAGATTGAGTAATTATGTGAAAAAGAGTGTCTTTGCCACATTCAATAATTATTACAAAATCACACCGCTTTTAGTCCTCGGCACCATTTGATGACCCGCTATAGTCAGGAAGAACATCTTTTAGTTTATTGATGTGACAGTATAAATCTATCCTATCTTCAATTTCAAGGAACTGAATATTCAGTGTATGCAACTGGCTTTTCTAGAAAATTCTTTTGTTCCCCTGTAACATAATGGAGCCTCAAGAGGAGGTTTCTCCTGCTGGTAGACTGAGATGAGCAGAAAATTCAGCATGAACTCTGTCTCTCTGTGTGATCTGGTCTTTTTCACAGCCAAAGTATTTAGCAGGGTTAGTGCATCATCTAGAGAAGGATACATTTTTTTTTGAATACTCCATTTATCTGTAATGACTGGGCTTAGTAACAAACTCATGAACAGGGACTGTGGTTAGAGTTGATTGCCAAGACCACTAACACTCTTGATTTTTTTTTTGCCTCTCTCTGTTTCTGATTGCCAGTCCTCAGTTGTTTTCTACTTCTGGTTATGTCTCCATAACAAATTACCTTGTCAAGCACCTTGGGCTGTCGATTTCCAGCATGTTGACTACTGCATAGAAGCTGTCCACATGCTCACTGCAACAGTGTCATAAATTTGATGGTGCTTATGCCTTAGTGAAAGTGAGGAGAAATATTTACACATGAGCAACTAATGTACAATAAACAAGACAGTTATCTTACCTGTGAGAATTTACTTACATTGCCATAGTTTTTACTTTCCTAGTCTTCTTAGTACGTATGATTTTTTTATTCACCCACACACATGCAGTGAAATTAAACTGGTGTCTTGCATTGGTTCGAAAAAAAAGGTGATCCCTTTTTTTTGAGGATGCTAGTACTGACAGTGCAGTAACAAAATATAATTGAAACTTCTATGACTTAGGCTGACTACAACAGCAAATGATCCAGCGTAGTAGGAACTTCACAGTGTTGTTTGGCTTCACCTCTATTGTCACTGTTTTTCACACCAACCATACTTTTTGTGAAAGACTTTTCACTGCGTGTAATTCTGGTACCTTTGCCTGAACCAAGTCTGTTCTGAAATTTCACTTTAGAATGCAGTTTTCCTCTCTTTCTTCTGACTTATCTAAACCCTTTCTGTAGTAAAATTATTATATCCTATTTCATCAAGTTTCCACTTTTTCTCATGCTTGTGTGATTTCTCTGTGAGGTGTCTAGAATGTGTTCTTTCAATCGCTAGCTTACCAAATCTTGTTTTCTTTATGTATGGAACATGCTGCCATCTGAACAACTTTTTAAACTTATGCATAGAAGAACTTACAAATAAACGAGTTTCACTTTATTATAGGGTTGCCCTCTATAGCAGTAGGGATAGTATTCCCAGGGGCCAGAATGGACTATCATTTGTTTTTCACTTGTGAGGTGAAAGCTTAAGGTTACCTGACATGTTGAGTGCAAATGTAGAAATATTGCTAGGAACATCCAATCAACCAACGTTGTCTGTATTGCTGAGCAGCTGACAGACCTGGACATTAATACCTGTCTCTGTCTGGAGTATATTCTCCAGGAAGTAGTGCGAGAAAATGCTGGTTATGTATGATCCTGTTTGAGACTGACTGAATGGTAAAAAATGGTAGCTTTACTCTCACCTACTGTCCACTAGGCATTATAGAAATAACAAACCATTAGTAGGTAACTCAGGAGTTCTACAGAATAGTAGCTGTAAGCATCTAAGCATTGTGATCCTTGGAGTCTTTAATGTAGGGGTTGAACAATGCAGATACAAGTGGAGAAATACTTACTGATTATGAAGCAGCAGGTGGAATAGCAAGAAATAGGCAGCACTGGAATTTGCTGTGGCTGATGCTATAATCATTCCTAACTTACTTTCCCTTTTACCAGAAGCAGCCCCATTACAGTCTGAATTGTGTCATTAGAAATACTATTGATCAAGTTCTCATTAGCAGTCATTGGCACACAACAGCTATTGTTGCATGAGTTATCTTTGCTGCTGAGACTGATACTGATCACTGGCTTCTGATAACAAAAATACAACTCTGTCTTTGAAGCCAGCTAGTTGATTGAGTTAAATTGGTTCCATACTCTCCATAATTAGGAGTGAGCTATCACACAGTTTAACATCCCCAGCTCTTTGAAGCCATTAAAGCATTAGGGGCTTAGTCTAAGTTTCCTTTGTCATCTCATGAGTAATGGCACTGCTTGAAGTCGTTAGTGCCTCAGCCTCTCTAACACTAATTGAAGTTTGGTGAGCAGACACCCAAGTATCTGACATGAAGTATGATACTGAAGGACAATTCATGCTCTCATAGAACTTTGCTAAGTGTGGAAACAGAAGGTGATCTTTGAGTTTGACTCCATAGGATCAAGTCACTAAAACAAAAATACCATAAATTCTAGTGTTCTCTTCAGTCAGTTTTAAAACTGCTGCTAAGTATGACTCCTTGCTTTCTTTGCTGCAGGATTGCTTCTGTACAGTTTTGCCAATTAGTCTCATAATGATTAGGATTCTGATTTAGCAAGATCAGCTACACAGCTAGGAAGGTCACTTGAAAGTGACCATCATCTTTTATTCCTTTAAAAAAAATAACCTGGAACAAGAGTAGTTTTTTATGCTCCTCCTTGCATGCTGTATTTTAAGTAGAAAAATAAGTTTTGTTAGAGTGATATTCTTACAAAAATCCAGCAATGCTTTGCCCCAGTTTGGTTCTAGAAACTATAACATCTATTGTGCAAGAAAGCCTTCTTGCAAGCTCCACCACTGTGTGACTGCTAAAAGCTTTAGTCACCTTATTAAAAAGCCAAGGAGAGTTAAAGATTGAACTCTCCATCAGCGTGTCTCAGTGTGTCTCTGGAGACACAGGCAGGTGACATTCAGCCTTCAAGAAGGCTGTATTTGGAGATGACAGCATTAAGACATATAACTTGTTGCAGTACTTCTGCAAAACCAGTGTTCTTGAAAAAAGTGGAGCCTACATTTCTTTTCATTGATGAAACTATGCATTGGGTGATGAAGATAGAAAGGTACAGCCTCAGTTGGTTCAACCTTTAATAATGCCATTAACTTCTAATCATCCTCTATTAACCTCAGTAGGCTTTTGTACCGAGTGATGTTCTATTTTAAAAATTGGTTTTCTGTCTGTATTGAACTAATTGATCATGCCTGTCATGATGTTATATGAAGACAAATCAAGAATGCTGATCCTTTGCTTTAGACATTGTAAATATAGATTAGTTCATGAATTAAAGGTGGGGTAGACACAAAATCTCAGCAGATTGATGTATCATACTCTTTATGTCACTTTTATTTAAAAACTTTGGGAAAACGAGTGATTTTAGAAGAAAGAAAATTGCATGGAAAGAAAGGGAAAAATGACAGGGTCAAGAAGAAGAAGCGTCAACAACTTCAAAATGGAATAGTAATAGGATAAGAGCACCTTACTTTCTACATTGTCATCCATCTTGGGTGTCATATGGTGTATGCAAGGAGAGAAATGAGGCATGGGGAATCATTTCTTCATGAATATTTTATACCTTATACTATTGCAACATCTTGATGTGACCCGGAAGAGCTTTCACGTATCTGTGTCTGAATAGGCTCAGGAAGTCACCCCTGTGAAAAACAGCAATATAGAGCCTTTGGCAGCTGAACAATGGTGCCCTTGTTTAATGTGAGCTTAATACTCACATTAAAGTTGCTTACATATCGTAGGTGGTCTGTAACATTGTAGTTGCATTTGGGAGCCTGCATTGTGGTAACCAGGGAACAATAACAGAATTGCAAAAATTAACAGAGTAGCTACCTAAGAGCATCTATGAAAGACTGTGTAAGAGTGTTACATAGTGATGCTGCATAGTAATGCAGCTGTTATACCATAACTGATAAGGAAAACCAGTGGTTTGTGCTATTGCATAACTGCACTGAATTCCCTTAACAAAAAAAACCCAATAAATAAGTAAAGAGAATTATTTATTCTTGGAGGTGGAATTCTTTTCAGGCATATTCAGTATGGATAATTTGAGTTCATCAACTGCAACAACAAAAATGAAAAGCCAAACCAACAATTTGCAAGCAGATGCTAATTCCCCAATTGTTCATGCAACATGGAACATAATTTGAAATGATTAGGAAATTAATGCATTAATACAAAAAAATGCTTTGGAGAGAAGCAAATCAGATAAATGCGTATAAAAAGAATTAGCTGTAGACATAATTAGTGAAGCTGTGATTTATTCACAGTCAGAGGGAAAAATTAAAACTAAACTACGCAGAAATTTTAAAGAACATTTCAGAATTACCACGTAAGAAGCCAAAATTAAACAAAGCATGGAGCTTCAGCAAAGCCAACACACAGACACGTGCTTTGCCATTTAAAATACAAAAGGTGTCATGCCATGTATTTGGGTAAGAAGCAGTTACTTATGTAGTAAGAAAGAATTTCCAACTGTATTAGCACGTGTCCTGACTGAAGAGGACTCAAAGCCTCGAAGCAGGTAGATGGTAGAACAGAACTGTGTGCTGTGAATATGAAGAGCCTTCATGCTGTATGGTGAGAACTGGAAAATTAACAGACAAGGTCATAAGATTCTGTGCTGTGTTTGGTATTTTCTCCTCTACGTACATGCTTGTCCACTATACTGTAGTTATCAGAGAAAGGACCTACCCTCCACTGTCCTCACTCACAGCCCAGTGTCTAAGCTTACCTTTCCCACATTGCACCAACTTTATTTGTAGAATCTTTGATTTTTATATAACAGTCTTTTGAAATTAACTTCAGTGACAAGAGGAGTCAGGCTCAACATGCTGCTTGAAATCTTTGGTCTGATTTAGTGAACCTATTTCTTGAAAATTACAGGATTTCATTGCTCACTCTTGCCACTGCCAGAGAACTTTTGATTTTCCTCCCTTTGTTTTCATGATGTTAGTAGGGTAGGAAAATGAGCCTGATTAAAACCCTCAAGAAAGAGGCTTCATTCATGTTGAGCTGCAGTCCCTGTACTATTTTTTTCATCCCCATGCCTAGAAATCAAGAAGTAGCAAAACCAGGTGTACCATGACAAAGTCGATATTGATCCAACAAATGTCTGCTCAGCTGTTATCATCATCTGTTGTGTAGATGTGTGGTGATAGACAGATAATTACTTGAAAGCAATTCCATTTAAATCTAGTAAGAAAATATCACTAAGAACCATTAAATTGTATAGCCGTCTCCCAAGAGAAAAGAAGTGCAGAAATTGTGGTGCCAACTCTGATGATTTTGTCGAGAGACTTACGATATGTATCTTTTCTAAAGTTGCCAGCTGGTAGAATCAATTTTAAATTGGAAAGAATTTAAAATTTTGTTAAAATAAAGCTTCTAGTCTTCAGAGTTCCGTAAGAAAACTCTTCTGAAGTAACGTAAATGATAACTAATAAATAACCTTCTTCCCTCACCCTAAAAACAACAAAAAGATAAACAGAAATCTTACATGAAAAGAGATTTTTATGAATGACTCCTTGGAACCAGATTCTTATTTTTCAGGTAGTTAAATGTTAAAATAATATCTGAGTCTTTATAAAACATATGAGCAAAATAAATTGAAAAAATTCTGTTACTACTTGAAAAACAGCCTTTATTTTTACAGACAATTTACTGAAGGTACTGCTTTTTTTTTTTTACTGTATATAAGTTTTCATTTTCCTTCATGTAGGTCTGTATAATTTTGGGAGAAAATAAAAGTCTGAAATGCGAATTGCTCTTTTTCCAAAACATTGATAACTATCATGAAAAACTGTACTTTTACTTTCCCTCCCACTTCTACCACCCAGAACGTATAATTTGGGGAGCAGCTGAATACTCCAAGTTGTCTTCTTGCACTTTCTATTAAGATTCTTAAGTTCAGGATGAGAAGGCAGCAGATGCTAAAGGATCTGATATTTGCCTCAGACGGGCACAGTGTCTCCAGCTGCAATGAAGTCAGTCCCAAGAATTTTGCAGCAAAGGGAAAACAGATGAAGAAAAAGTAGCAATTTCTTACTAACCCTACTGGATCAAGCAGCTACTATTCAAAGTTATTACTGGGTTCCAGTGGTTCATGAGCACTCTTCAAGCTGGAGGCACCACCTGAAAACTGATGTGCTGGTTTAAGTGCTTTGGACAAAATCAGCCATGTTTACTGAACACTTCCAGCTGGTGGATTCTAAGTGAAATAAGATGAGAACATCTGTAAGAAATGGAGGGATAAGAAGTTGTTCAGAGAGGTGGAGGTGAGCAAGTATAGATAATAATATCCTTGGGACCAGCAGGGCACCGCTCTGAGATGCGCATAGCTTTGTGATGTTCCCTCCCCCTTGTTTCTTCACTTTGGGAATGCTGTAAAACATAGGCAAGAGTAAGAGCCCTTGAAGTGTTAAACAGCACAGTACCACACAGGTGCCAGGGCTGGCCAGAGGCAAGTGACATGGCTTGAACCAGTTGGCTATGAAGCCAAACGTTTAGTGAATTGACCATCTGTCCAGGCTTGGCATAACTGTGATAGAGAATTACAGAGTGGTTTGGGTTGGAAGGGACCTTAAAGATCATCTAGTTCCAATCCCCCCTGCCATAACCAGGGACACCTTCCACTACACCAGGTTGCTCAGGACCTAATCCAACCTGCCTTGAACACTTCCAGGGCTCATCATGTGGACTGTGCATTTATCACTAACTTACCCTCCAGGGAAAAATTACTCCCCTTCTTTTCCCTCTTCCTCTTGAAGCCCTGCTTAGGTTACCCTACTTTTAGGTCTAAAGTCTTGTCTTGCTTTCATTAGGATTAACAACCCTTTGTGTCCAGTATTTGGGGCTGGGAGATGCTATTGTTTGTAATACGCTTACAGTGCAAGTGGCTTCTTTCTTTTTGTGCCATTGATTTATTAGTGGAGTTTGTCCAAGTAATTTTCCCTCTTGATGTGTGCGCTTTCCTTCTCTACCACAAAGTTGGTGTGAAGATTAACTAATTAATCTCATGAGATTCTTTAGTGAAAGGAATGCCTTACTGAGCAACAGAACAAAGTACAGGCAATATGTATGAACACAACTCATTCCAGATGTCTACAAAGCTGAGGTTCCTTTTCTCCTCTAAGCAAGTAAGACTGTAAGAATGTCTCTGCTTAATTTTGTTTTTCTCTGTTCAGTACAATGCAGAACATCTGTTGCAAAAGAATGGATAATTAATAATTGAAACTAGATTGTACTGTCCAAAATAAAGTGCCTATAGTACTGTAGCTTTCCTGAGTTTTTGTCCTTGTTTCTTTATTTTTTCTCAAAGAATAATAATAGTCATTTTTATGTATTAGATTTTATTTCAGAATTGAAGTTTCTATTGTGTTTTACTTAAGTTTTAAGGAATAGATTTTCAAGCTGGTTTTGGTGATAAAGGTTTTTATGTCAAATGTATGTAAAGGAAGAGAAAGCAGTGTGTAATACTAATGAAACAGGAACAAGAAATTTTCATTTCATGTCACGTTACTAAATTAGATTCAAATGGGCTGTGGAATGAAGAGATAAAAATCTAGAATTTGATTTGAGGGAGATTTGAAAAACTGAGAAGCTTAATCTTTTCACATTCCTTCCCCCAGAACTGATTGCTCCAGAGCTAATGTTTATGTGTGTGATTAGGATCTGAACCTGACAAGTTCTATTTTCAGCACTGCTACAGGAACCCAGTGAGTGAAACTAACTTTGGTGCTTTGGGCTCATACAGCACTTCCAGCTTCCAAAGCTCTTGCTAAGATAGACATTTAAGATAAAAGGAATGTAAAATTGAAGGTGTTTTTGTTTATTCTAGAATTTATTTATAATCCCAGATATTTGAAATTAAGAGTAACACTGAACGCAAACTAATCAGTATCAGATTGGATAGACCCAAAGAGTTTGTGGAATCTCCATCTCTGAAGATATTTAAATACTGACAGGATAAGGTCCTGAGAATCTATTTGTACCTTTCAAGCTGGCTCTGTATGAAGCACGAGTTTGAAGAAAATGACCTCTAGAGGTCTTTACATGCCTAAATTTAATAATTTAAATTATAAGTAATTTATAAGTCAATTTAAATTATAATAATTTAAATTATAAGGTATGGTAAAAGTAGCTCAGAAACATCCTGCAGTAATCTAGTAGGTTAATGAGAGGGTTTCTATTGTTTTTAGTGTTACATTTCTGTTTTTCCACAAGGATGATGCAAATAAGAGTTTGTGTCCTTTATTACAGTCCTAATTAAAACACTAAGTTAATTAACTGCGGAAAAAAAATAGAATCTTAATTTTCATTTAGTTCTTGTGTAATGAAAATGGAAGCCGTGTTTTAAAAGAATAAGATTTAAAAAGTGACACTAATCTTCAGTGACTCCTTTCTCCCCCATGCTGTCTTTTTTCCTCCTTTGATTAAAAATTAATGCCTCAAAGCAAGATATATATTTTGGGAATTTCCCCTAGCTGCTGGGATTGTAGCTTACGCTTGGGAAGGTGAAGGTCGATGTTTCTCTCTGTTCACAATCCAGCCCACAAGCAGTGACTCAGCAGCACACAAAACCCCTGAAGATGTGGCAACTTCACCTTTAATGGAACACAGAAGCAGCTGAATCTTTTCAGGTCTGGTCCAAGGTAAGGCACTTTTGAAAATAGGTCTTCTGCCAGAGCTCAGCTGCACAGAGAAAAGATTGCAGGTGGCAACCTGTGCTCTTGATGGACAGCTCCATCTCCATGCTGATGAGCTGCGAGTAATAAGAAGGGCTCTGTGGGGTGCACTGCCCTCTCTTGGATTTTGGTTGAAACAGGAACAGTCCCATTCCAACTGGTGCTCCAGAGGTTTGCTGAGCTGATGTTCAGAGTAAGGAGGAATTGTTTTTGTACTCTGTTATCTCTTAGGAAAAATCTTTTCCCCAAGCCTCTGGATTTTCTATTTGTATCAAGTAGGATTAACAGAGAGAACAACTGCATCACATCTGCACAGATGTCTCAGCCTCATGTTTGCTTTTCATGACTCTATGCTCTATTGACCCAACCCTTATACCTGGGACTTTGGTGGTATATATTAATTATATACCAGCACATAAAGTATTTCTAAGTTTTTGTTGATACACACATTCACTCTTTCTATCTGGTAAATCAACCCCAGATGATTCTCATAGACAATAAAAAATCGAACTTTAATTGGCTGCTTTATTTTGTGGTCACTTTTGGCCTGTAATGAACATTTCCATAAAACAGAACAGATAAATGTATTTTTTTTCCATCCACTAGCCAGCTTTTAAAAATTTTTTCAAATGACATTCATCAAGATGCCAAATTCAATTCTTGACAATTCTTCTATTAGGAACACTGTGAAATCCTAGCTTTCAAAAATATTGGCAGGTGGTAATTTTTCTCTCTTAAAATATAGTCCTTTGCCATCTAGTATTCTGCTGACAAGAGATTGTCTTATCACTCAATGAGCACTAAATTTTTCATGTGGCAGACAAGATGAATTCATCATCTGAACCTTTCACCATGCCATTTCTCTTACATTAAACAGCCAATGTTTGGGGAAGATGGTGATATCCTACCACTTATGGACCTCCTGTGGGTTTATGGGGTAAATGATGATAGTTTCCACTGTCCAGATCGGGTCTCAGTCTGAATCTAAATTACACTGTCTAGTCATCATAACTATAGTTTTCTTTGGGGGAGACTTGAAGTATGTTCCCATCTATATCAGCAAAGTGCAGACTGATTTAATGAGCTTGGATTTTGCGTCTTTGTATGAATAAAAACCTCTTTCTTCATAAGTCACTGAGTAATAGATGCAAAATAACTTGTTCACAGACCTTTTTCTTGTATTAAAGAGGTCATTTCTACTTATTTCTGAGACCATTCCAAACCAGGTCATCATTCAAAGGCAATATTACTAATTTTTCTTCAGTGTTGGAAGTGTAATTCTGTCACTGAAGTCTTCTTTCCTTACAAAATTACTGCACTTTCGGAGTTAACAAGAACTTCTGGCAATAAAATACTCCACAATGCCTTAATTGAATTATTGGTGTATTATTTTAATGGTGTCTTAATGAAATTGCTTAGCAACTAACCTTGTCTTTTAGTTGGCAATAGCAACAGCTTCAAAACTGTCAGCTCTAGCTCATTTCATGTTTTCATTTAGGTGCTGGTGCTGTGCGCCAATTTATTTGAAGCAGCAACTTGGGCCAACTTTTGGTGGCATTACTCATGTACACAGTTCTACAGCAGTTGATGTTAGTCCATAAGTAAAGATTGTTAAACTTTTCAAAGGCTTCGGTCTCCTCTTTCTGTATTAATATCTAACTAAATAACTAAATGCTTGTTATTTCTTTTGTGATTTTGTCTCTAATTTATTTGCTCTTGCAACCATTTACTGCTTCCAGCAACTCAGTCCTGTAAAAGCAATAGGTCTAATTTGCTTTACAGTAGTGTTGCATTTATTTCAGAATGTCATGGCCTTTCTTTGCCTTGTTTCACTTTATATCTTATTCTAGATCTTGAGAAAGCTTAAGCAATGAACTAGTTTAATTAATTCATAGCAGAGAGCATTGCTTTGAAATGCATGCATGAACTGCTGAATCTGGAGGATCAGGTTCTCTCTTTACACAATATTCGTGCCTTGCAAATGCAATCCAAATTCAGAAGTGGCAGAAATTACATTTTGTTGTGTTGAGACTCCAACTCTTGTAATCAGTTACCATGTGAAAAAAACTCCCCCCACAACCCTCTAAAATTTTGTAATTGACATGCAGAGAAGCTGGAAAAATAAATGCAATCATTTAGAGAATTTAAGTAGGGAATGCCCTGCTTTTGTTAGGGACATTTTTGTTCTTACTTGCTGATTTCTTCTTTTGCTGTGCTTCACTCATTTCTTTCTGTGAGAAACATTGCTTGTTCCATGTGGGTCACCAGTGTTGGGTCTATGCATGAAGAGTGTGATAGATAAGGAAGGTAAAGGTTCTTTCAGTAGCTTTGACCCAATTTGCATTTTATCCCTATTTCTGCTCAGGTGTAATAACTCAGATTTGTTCATACATCAGAAGTGAATGAAAGAACATGTGAACCTATGAAATGCATTTGGATTTTTTTTTTTATACTGTTCTATTTCACTGATACTATGCTCTCTCCTACAAAATGTTAGGAAAAAGTTGGTCCAGGTGGAGATATCAGTGGCCAAAATAAAAGAGCAGTTCTGGGCTCTTTTTGCTAAGCCACTAAATCTAGCATTCAGGGCAGTTACAAAAGGATCCCAATTCCGTCTGTAGAAGCAAAATCAGAATCCTCTTGCTAATAATTCCTGTGTTTTTTTGTGAGGACAGCAAAAATATATGTGATTGTCAAGAGCAATCTGTCATCAGTAGAATTAGCATCAAAAAAGGGATGAAAAAATTGAGGACTGTTTAAGATCCATAACTTATGTTTTGTGTTCATTTGTCACTTATAGGAAAACGCAGATCAAGTTGAGTTGCTTCCTTTTCAGGGTGTAGATGATTAATGGATGACTTGCATTTGGTTGCAAAAACCTATGTCTACTATATTGACTTTTTTTATAGAGAAAAAACCCAATCCATCTGGACCATCAGGAAGTGCAGTGTGTACTTACTGTGCCTGGTGTGAATAAGCAGATTCTGATCATTGCTGAGCACTGATCTGAACAGAGAGCAATTACTTTTGCTGGGGAGAAGTAGAGTCTTGGCTCATACTCACTCTTCATTTTCATTTAACAAAAGACAAACAATAAACCACACCAGAGGCGCTCTAAGGTTGATCTGCCTCTACAAAGGGCCTTTACTGGAAGTGAGGGCAGATGAGTATGGCTCTTCTTACTCCTGCATTAATAATTTTACTTTGTAATGGTGGAATCAGAGGTAGTTTAAAAACTGTCAACATAAAAATCATGGGCCCAATTCTTCACAGAAGTTGCTAGATCAGCCCACCTGAGCTGATAATATTGTTATTGTTTATGTAGACAGGTGGGGGTCGGTCTTTTCTCCCAGGTGACAAGCAATAGGACAAGGGGAAACTGTCTCAAGTTGGACCAGAGGAAGTTTAGATTGGATATTAGAAAAATTTTTTCGCTGAATGGGTGGTCAAGCATTGGAACAGGCTGCTCAGGGGAGTGTTGGAATCGCTGTGTCTGGAAGTGTTCAAAAAGTGTGTAAGTGTGGTGCTTAGGGACATGGTTTAGGGGTGGACCTGGCACTGTTAGTTTAATGGTTGGACGCTTTAATCTTAGAGGTCTTTTCCAGCCAGTTATCCAATGGCAATTTCAGATCCTTTGGCAAGGGGACACCTCAAAAATCTTGTATGACTTCATCAGCTAGGTTGTCTGTCCCAACAGGCTCTAAGGACCTAGATAGATTTAAGGTGTGATTTTCATGTACAAAGGTCATGTTGATTCCTGAGTGATGTCCAGAGTATACTCATCCAAAACCCAGTGTTAGCTGGAAAAGTGGTAATATGTTGTATTAGGCATTGTAGAAACAGAGCAAGATGTTTGATACTCCTTTGGAGGAGCTCACATTTCAGGAAATCCAGCATGCTTTCTACAGTAAAGCTGAAAATTATAAAAATAGTTTCTTTATAATCTCTTATCGTACATATTCTTAGATATTGAAGTTTATGGCATCTAAACTTAGATTCATTCTTGTTCTTGTTACTGGTTTTGGCTTTCTTGCTTTTCCTGTTCAACATGTCTGTGTCCAGTTGTATTTTCTGTATAGAGAACTGCATCAAGTCAGTGGGTAGTAGACTACTTCAAAGAAGAAATTGGATTAATTTATTTCAGGGAAATTCTGAAATGTAGTTACTCTGTGTTTCATATGCTGCAACGACAAAAGCATTAAAATTAATTGTACTTTCCCTCCTTTCTGATTTATATTCCAGGCAACTTGGGCAATAAAACTAAACTAATGTGACTGCAACCACATTATCACGTAGCACAGCTCAGTGGAAGTGTGTTTGTAGGATGAAATGGTTGAAGCTGAGATGACATCTGCAGTCTGGGCATTTAGGAGGCAGAGGGTCTGACTTTAGTGCTAGCCTGATACTCTAATCTGAGTGTCCAGTAGTTGTTAGAAAACATTAGATGAACTCCTGAAATGTATCATAGAATCATTGAGTGGTTTGGAATGGAAGGGACCTTAAAGATTATTTAGTTCTAACCCCCTGCCATGGGCAGGGTATGTTCTGGTTTAGTGTCCTTAAAAAGGAATGCCACTCCTGTCCTCCAAGATCACTGTGGGATGAGTCAGAACACAATATGTAAGGACTTGCTATAGAGATTTCCCCCAAAATTTGAAAGGGTTAATTTCAGAAGCACACTCCTGGTCTTATCTGAAATGTTTATGTCGATACACATGGCATTTTCCTCTCATTTTGGTGTATTTTTCATACAGGTATCAATTTATTCTCCTTATCCAATAAATGCTATCTTTTGGGCTGGTAACGCTGATTATTTACACACAGATATGTTGTAATGAAATCTGCTTTTCTTATCTTGTAAGAAATGTGGTGTTGTGACTCTGATGTGAGTAGTGACTGATAGTCAACTCTACCGTGTTTTGTCTTACGACATCTGTGCAAAGTGATTGGCAATACAGGGTACAACAGTGGAGCAGATAATGCTGAAGGTTGGTCTCGTAGTAAGCAATCTGACTAGTGGAGTCATCCATCAAATCCCTCCCTGGACTACGACTATCTGTGTACCCTTGCATAAATCTGCAGCAGTTCTTCTCAGCTCTGCCATGTCTAAGGCTCTATTGCTGCTGGCATATGTAGCAAAACTGGTGTGTCCTGAAACACTTAGGTACAGAACGGCTGGTAATCCCAATGCAATAGTCAGGGCATTTGGAGACCCGTAGATATCTGAAAACAAAGTATTAACAGCCCAGGGTGGCAGTTAGCAGATTAAAGCCGAAATCAGCTGCATTAGGAAGTCTGTTCAGGCACTTAACTTTTATTGATTGGATGTGGAATTAGGCGCTTCAGTGCCTCAACAGTTTATCCCTGGATTCCCTTTCTAAGAAATGCAGATAAGAGCACTTTCGCACTTCAGAGGAGTGGCCTGACAGAAAATGTGCTAAGGCAGTGTTGTGCTTGGATGTGGCAGTGATGAGGTCAGATGAGTTCCTTGTGCAGGTAGAAGGAAATATTTGAGACTAGACTGGATCTTGATTAACAACGTGCCTTAGAGGCACAATCCAAAGTCAATGACAAGACTCTTATTAACTTCAGGGAGCTCGCATCAAGCCCATTGATTTGTGCTTATTTCTGCTCTAGTTGCTCTAGTCCAAATTAGTGCTGTGCTGTGATATTTCCAAATACTAACAAACAAAGTCCACTCAAGAAGGAAGTCATAAAAATAGGAAAATCATAATACTTGAATCATAGTACTGAATCAATAAATGTTAAACATAGGAACATTGTTCCAGAAATTAGGCTGGTAAGAAAAAAAGAACCAACTGATAAACAACATTGTAATTAATTTTTGGCTTCAGAAGCTGGATAGGCTACTTAGTGGCAGTAGAATATATTGATATTTTGATTATTAATCCTTTCTGTGTAGCTTCTGTCATACAATCTTCAGTTTAGAAGTCACATCAACAATATGCTTGGTATATTTGAAAGTGTTAAATGAAAATAAAAATGTATAATAACGCATGTTTTCATCACAAATTTCTAAAATAAATCAGAGATATAATAGGAGACTGTAACTTTATGCTACAGTGGGAACCCTACCCTATTTTATGTTAGAGATACAGTGGAGTAATGTAACTGCTCTGTGATTATGCAGATTAATCAGAAAGTTCAAGGATTTTGCAGAACCCCGGACTTCTAAGTCACAGGCCAGATTGTGCTACCAAGGGGGTTTCTAGAGACAGAAAAAGAAACATTTGGCAGCTGCACAATAATGAAGGAGATATTCTGTGTAGATTATATGTGTATTTACCCCTTTACCTTCTGGTGTCTATCAGACACCAGATGCTATGTCTCCTTATAATTCATAGGTAGTGAGTTATGTCTAACTCTGCCTGCCTAAATGAAAGAAGAGAAGGAAATGGAGTGTGTAATTTTTACAATGCTCAAACTGAGATAGGAATTTGCCCTGAGAAATGTCAGGTGCAGATCCTTTCATTTCAGGCTTGTCTAAAAACAGATCAGTGTTTGCCATTTGCAAAGCAACTTAGAAAAAAAATAAAATAAAAATCCTAATGATTCAAGGCTTTAATACCTTTCCAGGCAAATATTCTTCAGAACTTTTCATGGTTTTCACTCATGATACCTCATTCCCATTCCTTAGAGGTATTACTCTGTTGCTTGCTGAAATACTGGAATGATCTCTTTTTACTGATTAGACCTATACGTTCTCTTGTGCAGAGACACATGAGAGCAGTAACTCATTATTCTCTCTGATTCATCAGCAATGCAGACCAATTAATACCACAGTTAATGGGGAGAAGTAGCTACAACTACAAGCCGTATATCTTTTGTGACTGCTAAACTAACACTCCTGGACAAAGCTAGAAAGCAAATTTACTTTGCAGAGATTATTTTTTATATACCACCAAATCTGTAATTCACAGCACAGTAGGAACTGGAGATGGAAAGAACCCATTATGTTATCAGATGTGTTCTTCTGCCAGAGCAAGATTGCTTGTTGCAGGCAGCCATGTTATAATGTTTCAGGCAATGAAACTGTCTTCTCTGAAATTTCTGCCAGAGTCTAATAAAACTCACCATTAGAGATCATTCTCTAACATTCTCTACTCTCCTCTCTCTGTTTTGTTTTGGTTTTTTTTTTCTTGTTTTCTTAACACCTAACTTTTTGTCTGTCACTCCAATAGATCATTCTTGAAGACCCTAGCACCCCACTGTGCCTGTCTGGTAACTTAGTAAGTTTGTCCTCTAGTGTTAAAAATTTCAGGTTTAATTTTTCAAATAACCTAAGGATAACTTCATTTAGGTCTGATTTAACTAGTGGTAAAGCCATTCTGATTACTTGGTCATTTATTATGTGTTTATATGCATAGCTGAAATATAGTGTTTTAATTACTGAAGTATTGGCTATGGTAGGTTTGACATTACAATGAAACATTTTGAAATAGCCATATTTAATAAGCTTATCTGTAGTTCCTAGCTGCTTGCTTACTCTTCCATCTGTTTTCTCTTCACCACTGTATTTTCATCTTTCCCTTCCATATAGATTATGCTGCTGACTGATCCAGAAGTTGAAAGCAGCTTATTAATCAGTTCTGATGAAGGAGCCACCTATCAAAAATACCGTCTGAACTTCTACATCCACAGTCTGCTCTTCCACCCCAAGCAGGAAGATTGGATCTTAGCCTACAGCCAAGATCAGAAGGTAAGAATTGTTGGCAGCATTTTGCTTTGTTTGCTTAGGAAGAACTTGGAGTTTCTCCATCTCTTTGTGTAACTGCTGCAGAACATTCAGGTGGTCTTGAGGGTGACACCAGGACAGTCTTTGGATTTCTGGTCTGTTTCTGAGTGTTCAGCAGAAAACATTGAGCAAGCCTCAACATAAAGGTCGAAGTAAAGGACATGGGCATCTATTGTATTCTTGGGGCCTAGCCCTCAGTTACTGACCTGGCAGTCTGCATTTAGTCATCCGACCTTTTGGCAAGCAATATTGTGTGACAGGCAATGGGCAGAGAAGACAGCTAGGGTCCTTCACTGTAGGAATCACAACCTCTAATGAGGCTTTTGTCCTCTTATTTCACAATTGTCTTGCTCCAGCCTAGCATCAGCTCCAAGAACAGTATAAGACAATCCTTGTTCCTATCTGGTTGGCATATTTTCAAGTAGTCTTTGATTTTCTAAGAGAAAAAGTAGCAGTGAATCAATTTTCTTTGAAGTCCAGTTTTTCAGTACAGGTAATCCATCAGCCAAATAAATATGCTGTGAGATTTGCCTTGATTTTTTGCTGCCCAACCTAACACAACACCACAAGACTTTATTTGGGAGAACTCATTGTTAGAACTTTTTGAAAATCAGACACATCAATATTCACAAGGAGTTGTCTTCCAGTGAAGGACTTGACAGACCTCAATCTCTTTAGTTTAACAAAAAGATTGAAGGGAAACTATATTGTTGTGCATAAATATCTCCGTGGAGGAAGACAAAATATAGGAGTAAGCATTTTGATCCAGCAACAAAAACTTCTAACAAAATTTGATGGTTAGGAGTCAATGGCAGATAAACTCAGCAGTAAAGCAACTAGCCATTGGAGCAAACTTCTCTGAGAAATGGCAGATTTCACATCCTGACATTTTGACATTTTTAAATAAAACTAGAAAAAGACAAAAAAAATTTGCAGTCTAGGCAATAATTGTATTAGCTGAATTGTTCAAGTTATACATTAGTGCAAACATCAATATAAAAGATTGAATTCAGTGATGTTTTTCATCTGCGTATTTTAATTCATTGTAAAAGCATTAAATGACTAATTTTCCTTTTGCAGAAATTAGTCTTGTTGTTACTCTTACTGTAAGCCTGAGAAAATGAAGGCATAACTAAATAAGTAGGTAAGGTCACAAAATGATCTTATTGAAATTTTTTGAATATTTCAGTCCTGCATTTTAAATTCAAACCCAGTATCATTCCAGGGCTGTAGCTTAATATCCTTTGCAACTGAGAAATGCATCTTCCCCGCCTAATTCTTTCCAGTTCCATACAATATTTTTCACTCACCCCTCTCACAGCATTTTGTAGAGTGTACTGTTCTTATATAAATACTCTGTTCAGAGGAGGGTGCAGATTAAATTATTTCTGGGTGTTCAGTATGTAATTAGTCAAGGTCAAAACATTTCCTTTCTCTTGTGACCATTGAGTTCTCTGGACTGATATGAAACAGAACAGAAGCTGGTCTCTGATGTCTTTTTAGGATCTGTTACAGTGAACATTACTGTGCGTTAATAAGCAGGAAATTTATTACAGGAAGAACAATGAAGCTTTCAGTGGGAACTTTGTCAAATAAAAATATGATATAGTAGAAAATTTATTTGAGTTGTTATGGTATTCTGATCAGGAAATAATTCTGAATTAGAGGCCATACAGCTAAGGCTTATTTAATTTATGATAGATGGCTACCAACAAGTATTGACACTACTCCGTAGGAAACTCCCACTTGTACAGAATCCTAAAAAACAACATGGATATAAGAACAAAGGGTCCTTTTGTGCATTAACCTGAATTTATGGGGTTGGTATGGGAGTTGGATGAATGGGGTGTTTGGGGTGAGAGGCTGTAGGCTGTATGATAAAATTTCTTTGTTATGGTGTTGATTAGCAAATTAGATAACTGTTAGTAATTCAGTACTGTAGTTGCAAGACAAAAATCAGGTAGCACAAGGTCTGTAGATCTGTACCAATTAACTTCAAAATAGAATTTTAAAAGTGCTCTGGATGGGTGTGAGTCACAGGCCTGGTTTCTGCTTTAAAGCCTAATGGATACATTTTCTGACTTAACAAGCTTTGGCCAAGAAGTATAGAGCATAACCAGCAGGCAAAGAGTATTAATCAGCTTGGACTAAATTAAATGTAACTGAAACCAAGGGTCAAGTTCAGCCTATGGCTAAGTGTAAATGACTCCCATTGGTTTCATGTTTGTATATCCAAAGGCAGAATTTTCTGAGAGTAATTAGGAGGTCCTGCAGGTATTTAGATAATTGCAAAGGGAGCTGTGGGGTACTTTGGAACAAATGACACTGCTATTAGCTGTTTCCTGATCTTGTGCTAAGGCCTTATTTAAGGAAAGAGAACCCATTACTCCTTGGATTCCAGGCACTGTGTGCATACTGACTAAGAGTCACCCAAGGAGGCAAGGGAAACATATCTGCATGGTAAAGAATTTACAGTTTGATGCCACTAACTTTGATGCCACTGATTCAAGATTCTGTGAAGGTGGTGTTGATGGGGACTTTAAAGAGTGAGTTGGATGTTGATCAATAATGGTTAGCACAGTCATTTAATTTTGCTGTTGACAGGAGAGAGGTGAGAGTCAACTAGAAAACATGTTTGCACCCTTCTTGCAACATGGTTGTTGTCATCCATTTGCATCATGTCATTGCAGCAAATGGGACCAGGAGAATCAGGTGGTGAATAAGAGCAAGAGCTGGAGAGACAGGAATCACATTGGATCTGGACTGCTTTTGTTCTCAGAAGTTATCCATCCAATTCAGGACTGATGAGGGCAAAGCCAACAGTAGTCCATGCCTCTTATTGCTCAGTTGTAATCAACAGGAAATGGGTCACACAGAATCATCCCTCAGTCTCTTCACAGCCCACTGAGCCTATCACTATGATAAGATCTTTTTTATTTGTTTGGATTCACTGAATGGTAGAGAAATCTGTTTTAACTGAAATAATTTTATGTCCTAGTTTCTTGAGTGTTGTTTATGAGTGAATGTGGTTAATTACTGGGGTTCAGCTGAGCAACAACTCGTTAAGGTTCAGTGACTGTTACTTTTGTTCCCATATCTCTCTCCTGTCTCTCTGCCTTGGGCAGCAGACTTGAATTACCACTTCTGACAGACCAGTCCCTTATTAAGTCATGGCTTTTTCCTTCCAGTCTTGAGAAAAAAAGAGCAGCAAACCATCTGCTGCCTGCACTAATTGCTTCATGATTGCATTCATTGTTCTGGCCGAAAGTACAGTTGTTATTTGGCTGATTTTTGCCACATAATTACAGAACTACTGCATGCTTCTCCATTACAAATCAGAAGGAAACTTCAGACACAGCAAAGCATTACTTGTAAGGCAGAAGCTTGTTGGAGGTCTTGTACGTGTGAGTTCTCATGGGTTTAATCAGCTTGCTTGTAGAATGAGGGGCTGTATTTTATGGCAGTATTGCTTACGTATTACTGTGTAATCTTCAGGAGTGTTTTCTGTGTAATCAGAGCATGGAATGTAAGAGCCTCTGGTTCATGTGGAGACATCTTTTGCTATTCAAATGGGTCAGACACACAGAGGAGTGGTTAGTAATCAGTCAGAAATAACAGAGCTACTTGAAGAGATGAAATACAGGTGAAATTGGGAAACACAAGTCAGGCAAAATGTAGGGTTGTAATTGCCCAGCTCAGGAATAAATGCACAAAGGCTCTCAAGCACTGAAAGGCAGCAGCAGAGGCTGAAAAAGCAGGTTTAAAATGGAGTTATCGTTTTTGCTGCTCCACTCTCATTGTAAATAACTCTTGAAAAGCGAGGCACCCCAAATAAAAGGAGCTCTGTCAACACAGCACTAGTAAATGAAGATGTTTATATTTCCTTTCTTTTTTTCTTTTTTTTTTTTTCATTTTGGCCTTTTTGAAATATCTGATTCCATCTTCTACCTTTATTGATTGTATGTGTCATGCTGAAGATCAATGTTAAGGACTGATATTTCTAAAGTGCTGCAGTTAAGCAAATCAGGATTCTGATACTTGTGAGACAACATATCTTCTGACATCAAATCATATAATCTTCTTCATTTTCCTGCATTAAAGGATGTCCACTCTTCATGCAGATAAGTGGAAAAGTATTCTTTTATCAGGGATGACAGAGAA
This sequence comes from Corapipo altera, assembly GCF_003945725.1. NCBI lineage: Eukaryota > Metazoa > Chordata > Aves > Passeriformes > Pipridae > Corapipo > Corapipo altera. The sequence goes on along the minus strand of NW_020884896.1, from coordinate 8,339,977 downwards.
GAGAAGAGATATGGATACATGTGGCCACAGGATGTCTGTGAGAGAACAGGCCAACACTTAACAGTACCTTCACCCCATCTATGCATGTGTTTTGGTCTAATACTTGTGTCTGACAGTAGAGTATCTGCCACAGATGCAGCCAGTATTCACTCTTCAAGATGTGATGGACTATTCTGGATATACTTTGTAATTCTAAAACCTTACATTTCGTTGCACCAGAATATTTAAGGGTGAATCTTCTTGGAAAAGGATCAGACCAGGAACCTCCAGAGGTTCCTTTCAACATAAATTATTCTGTTTCTATTTACACCCTCTCTGTTTCAGCGGTAACAGTCACAGCTTACTTACACCAGAGAAACGAGAATAAAATCCAGATTTATTTTATCAGAAATTACATCATAGTTTAAAAAAAAAAAAAAAGAGTTGATAACATCAAGTGACATCATTTCAGGGCTGAGTTTTTTTTTCCACATTTAGACATTTAGGCATTTAGACATTTAGACATTTAGAGGACAACATTTAGAGGGCTATTCACTTGGGCTAATGTTGGCTGAAGGAGGCTAATCCCATCTGAAGTTAATGGAGAGGAAAAAAGCTTCTCTATAGTGGTAAGCATTAGCCACTTTGAATCATCCTCTGGAAAAGCCTATCTCTTTTGACAGACTACAGCCACAGCCAGGGAGTTAGTTTGCATAAAGCTAACATTAGCCTATGTGAATAACTCTCCCTTCCCCTATGGCATCACTCCTGCAACAGTCCACACTATTTGTGTTAATATTTGGGACACCACTAATCATCCAAGCCAGATTTCCAGCAGACTTGATTCTCTTTGATGCATATTGAAGATGAAAAAGTCATAAGTAATATGTATGTTAAAAGTTGTTTGTTCCAGCCTTTGCAATGTTGCACTTTCTGCACGATCTTGGGATATCTTTTCTGGGTTACCAGCACTTGTGCCAGGGATGGATATGGCCTTCCACACAAAGGCCTTGTGAATGCTATTCTCTATTTTTAAGACATTCCATGTGGTTATGTTTCTGAGTAAGCGATGCACAGAAACACCCACATTTGTAGCTAGGGCTGTGCACACCATTTGTGTGAGGACCCTAAGCACAGATGCCTGTTAGGCATCCTGATAACACATCTAGCACACAATCCTTTGCAAATATGCCTTGTTATCTCTAGGCAAACTGATGAGCATTTGGTTGCAACCAGCATCCTGAAAATTAACAAAGAAGGGACATCAAAAGAAGAATAATGGTGCAGTGTACAAACTATGTTGTAAAATATACTTTCTTAGAGTACCCATCAGTCTTTTACAGACCTCACTAAGCATGATGTGCTGGGGTAACAAATTAAAATAAAGAATGGAATTAAAAGATGGAAGAAAAAGAAAAAATCAACTAGCAGAGCCCAGTGGCAGCCTGGCAGTCAAGATAGATTTCTGGGCCAGGACTGTGAACTGTGATAAGTAAAACAGAAGGAAAGATTCTCAAGCAGTAATCACTGTGCTCTTTACCACTGACTCACTCATCTTTGGGCAAATCAATACATCCTTGTTTATCCATCTGTATAAACATCAACTCTCTGTACCCTTAGAGAACTTGTTCTTTTCCTGCTTTTGGGTCCATGGATACATACTTTTAGTTAAGGGCAGATCTGTTGTTTCTCTGCAAGATTTTCTGTGCTCTATCTAGCTCCAGTTTTCCTACTTCCATGAAAAAATTGCTATTTTTCTTTCCATCAGAGTTGGACAGCTCACTGGATTAGGAATAAAAGAGTGTACTCCATATTGCTAGGTCTGACACTGCTCTCTGTGGTGTTAAGCAACTCCTTTCACTTTTCTGTAGGTGACTCACCTCTCCCTTCTCTGTCTCTGCCTCTGCCATTTGTTTGACTGTCCTCTCCCACATGACTCCAGTTTCTTATTATACAAAGTGCTTGTCAACACTAAATTCACTTGAAGCCATAGGTTTTAGTGTAATGCAAATGATAAACAATAATTTATTTTAAAATTTAAAGCTGTGCATGTGTGCATGAAAATTCTCACGCTTTGCTGTAAATTCTGGTGTAACAAGCTTTTTCTGTTCTATTCTCATTCTAATACAATACACTTTTAAACAAAAATGCATTTATTTAATGCAGTTGTGAACCTACACAGTAAATTTACAACACGACAGAAAACAACTGCAGGATACCCTGTTATTTGTTACAGAGATAGTATTTTTTTAGTAGAGAAGGGACTCAACTTTGAGGACAACATACTAAGTGAAGTGATAAATTCATCATCCCTTGGATTTGAGATTGGATGTCTTTCCAAATGATACAATCTAGTTCAGCCATCAGTTGTTGGCCTGAATAATTCTCTTTAGTGCTTGAGCTAGTGGTGAAAAATCTGCAGCATCTGTTAAGAGGAAAACAGACTCATGATATTAGAGGTTCATTCTTGCTTTAAAATATGTATGCCAGTCAGATTCCTTTAAATATGTCCTGGCAAAAAACATGTTGCCGGCTACTTTTTTTAGCATATGAGTTGAATGCACTGGAGACATCACCCTAATAGAGTTGTTTGCCAGCTACCTCAAAACCAGAACACTGGCTGAATGTGGCTCATTTTTGAGAATGTGTGAGTAGTTATTGAGGGTTAGGTAGGAAGACAGCTAAGGGTCATCTCCAGGTTGCTATGATCTGATGAACAGGCACAAAAGAAATTGCTGTGTTATGATCATACTGAACAACAGACAGTCTATGTGGCAGTAGTGTGTGGTTCATCAGCAAAAGCAGCTCCAGAGCTGCAGACACCACTAGTGTTTGAACGAGCTGTGAAGCAGGTATCTGACAGCTTTATTGCCCTGATGTGTTTCCATCAGCATTCAATAAACACCAATTATTGGGAAACCTTATTGATGGCTTCTGTGTGGCATGATTAATGCATTGCCTGCAACTTAAAATGTTCAAAGTCTATGCAGCATCCTGTGAACTTCAGTGCTTCAAGGAAATTTAAGCTTCTTAACACTATAACTTACAAACGGATCAGAGATCAGAGACGTATATGACTGTCAGCACTGTAGTCCATTTCTGTATCCTTAATCATGAGTCTTATGCATTATTCTAGGAAGAAAATACCATTCACAATTTCAGGTTCTTTGTTTATACTCTTCTGTCAAATTCAGTGTTGGTAGAGAAAAACCTGGTCCATAGTCTGATTCAGGGAATAACAGCTTGCCTCCCAGCCTTTAGCTGCTCTGAAAAAGAAATGCCCCATGCAGCAATTTCATTAAATATAATATACTTTGTTTGATACCCAAGTAAGCTGGACTGAGGTGAGAGAAAGACAGCTTTTTTTGTTTTGAATATAAGAATGTGGAAGTTGCTAAATCCAGTCGACAAATAAATTTATACTCCGTGCTGTATTCCATTACAACTTGTTTAGGGGAAATCTCTTAAGGAAAAGAAAAATGATCAGAACTACTAGCTAGCTCAAACTATTTCCCTCATGCCACTTTCATCATGCTATTTAAATCACCTTTTCTTTAACCAGACTGGGAAACAAAAAGAGAGAGGGGAGTATCATAGCATGTCTAGTGTAGATAAGGAAAGAAGTTCAGTTTTCAGATGTCAACTTTCCCTTCTCCAGAACATAGTTGTGTTATGTTATGAGACAGCTCTTCTGTAGTCTTGCCATTCAGAGAGTTTATTTGAATCCCTGCTCAGTCTCAGAAGGTATTTGTAGCTTCAGAACAGCCTTTTCTTTTCCTTTGCATTTCTGTTTCCTTATATGAGTGAGGTAGGTGGTAGGTTTCTACTTCACGGAATATTAGGATTTTTAAAAGCAAAACTAAGGAAAACTGGACTGTTAATGATTGTTACACAATCTGCGCATTACACAGAAAAATAAAAGTACAAGAGAAGAGGAAGCAAGAACAGAATTATTCCCTGATGAACCAGAGTCAAGTCTAAGAGATCAATATGAGATTTGTACTTCATATCAGTTTTGTCTCTGAGAAACCAGATATGTCAGATCACTACTTGGCCCTCAGATGAAAACATACATTGAAATGGTAATAGGTTCCTTTTCTATCTGCGGTTGAAAAAGAAGTGTAGCAAAGAACATTATCTAATTCATTCTAATAATGAAAATTGTCATCAGACAGCAGCATGCCAAGGAAAACAAAATGTCATCTCTGAAGGGACTGCACGCATGAGTCTGTCACTAGAAGTCCCGAGAGAGAAGGCTTTTATAACAATGGCAAAATACCATGCTGGGTTTGAAAAATATCCATATAGGCACTATAATTGCTAAATGGGGAAAAATAATCCCAGCTGTATCATAACTGATACTTGAAAAAAATCTAGCCTCTGAATACTTCTTTTTTTCTCGTCCAACTGAATAAACTCAGTTAAAAAATGAATGATACTAGAATAAAATATCTGTAAAAAATCCTTACTGCAAAGGATAGATTGTTTTTTTGGGGGGGAGAGGGAGGTACATAAATTGAGGAATTCTACCTTTTCTAAAGGTACACTGGTGCTACTTGTGCTGCTCTGAGTCAGTAAAGGCCAAGGTTGATGCTGAGATAATGGCAGAGGAGGAAAAAACCATCCTGGTTATTAAAGTGTCTCATCGAAGACGATGAGAGCTTTGGGCATGGGTTCCCAGAGAGCTGCTATTTCCCTTTGAGAGCTGTTGCCTTTTCTTACACGCAGTCTCCAGCTCACTGGGCACTGGTTTCTAATTTGAGAGCCCAGCCCTGACAGTAGTATTGCTATATCCATTTCCTACCTTTGAAACAAACTTATAAAGTCTAGCATTTCTCCAGTTTTTGTCTGAATCACGTCTCATTCAGGGCACAGATTAAGAGAAGGCAAGGCTCCCTGGGTGCTGCACGCTGTCACAACATCTGTTCTGCTGAGGGAGATGTCGGATGCACCAGGTAAACAGCCCCTCTGAAGAGCTGTGCTGGAAAAGCCAGAGGGAAGCTGTGGCACTGGGATTGTTCAGCCACCTGGCACTGCAGTGGTACTGCAGGCACGAGCACAGAGAAAGCTTTTGCACGCTGAAATTAATCTCAGTTAATTGCTGCTATCACCAACAAATTCATAACCTGCTGAAAGTTGTACACATGGAAACTAGAGAGGAATAAGGGTGACAGATACAGAAGTGGGAAAACGAGATTTAGTATGATGACTTCAGGCATCTAAACATCAATGTTGCTGCAAAACTTAGATCCTATGTATCCCTAGTCTGGAAACACACAGGTATTTACTGAGTTGTTTGGATTGTTCCCTATTCTTAGCGAAAGGATGATATGAACTTCATTAAAACTAAAATTACTGTATGTGAAAGACATTACTTGTCATGGAAGAAACTACTGTGCCAGTAAAGGGAGAATACTGACATCAGAGAGATGATAGATAATAACAATAGCTCATTGTTACTATGTTTTTATTTTTGCTGCAATTATAAAAACGGGTCTGGAAATGGATTTTGAATGTGAAGGGGGGGGAATACCTCCTCTAATGGTAAAGTTCTTTAATAGGTGAATTCAAATTACTTTTAAAAATTAAATATTCCAAAAGATTTTTTTTATTTTCAAAAATGAAAGTTTTCCTTAGTTATAGTTAAGGTTTCCTACAGTTTAAATAAAAATGTATCTAGAATCTTCTATTTAAGGAAAAATAGCAGACTCACCACTGAAGTTTTAAAGTGGATGCATTTCTAGCTACAAAACTAAACTGGTTTCCCTCTTCTTGCTCTTATTATCTTCTATCCCCTCCACCTTCTTCCCTCTCTCTCCGACTGTTCAAGAGAAAGGAAGATGAAAGAGGTGAATTTTTAGCTTTCTTATTTAAAGTAAATTTTGACATATACCAGTCTACTCTTTACCAAAAAGCTGTTGTAACTAGTTTCTTGATTTCCTTCCAAGTTTTTACCATAGAAAAGCTGAGTGAGGGATATTGGGGTTTGTGTTTGGAATGAATAGCCAAATAAGTAGATCTCAAGGTTTTTTGCATCCCAGTCTCATTATTCTTAAAATATATTCAAATCATCTTTCTGATGAACCTGAAGCTTTAAAGTCATAATTTTTTCCTTCTCAGTTATTCTCACAGATATCCATCTTTCTCTTCCCTGCCACAATGTGTACCAAAAAAAAATTGTCAAGGTTTGCACATGAAGATGCAGATTGTTGGCATTTTATGCAGGATCCCTAAAGTGGTGTCATGAAAAGGGAGATCACAGTTCAAAAAAGGTGTCCAACATCTGCCTTACCAGAAAGGGTACTGACCTAGTCTATCAAGCAAGGGAGAGAAGGGAAATAGGATGAATCTGCAAGAAAGTTTAGGGTTGACTGCTTCTCAGTTCTTCCATGTGATAAATTTGAAGCTAAATAAAGCAAAAGAAATAAAAGAACCCAAGTGATCCTTCTCTCTACTGGCCTTCTGAGAATTACCTGATGGCAGCATTTATGGGCAGCATCTGTTTGCAAGTGGTCTCTAACAGTAACATTTGTACATCATTCCACAAAGACATGTCAAACTATTTCTAATACCTGTAACATGCCTTTTTGCTGACCTTTCTCAGCCTGGTTTGGTATTTATCATGAAAATATTTTCTGAAATGATTGATGTGTTTGAATATTGTTTGTGTAACCAGAGTAGGAGAAGGTGTCACGTTGTTTGCAGGAGAAGGGCAAGAGCAGAGGGAGAATCATGGGTTTCTGTGCTATAAGCAACTTGTGCTATTTAAACTCATCCAGTCCTGCAAGAGAAGTTTAGACATGTTGCAACAGTTTTGGTGCCAGATTGAAAAACCCGTCTAAGGATGGCACTGATAAATAGAATGAGAATGTCCTCCTAATATAATATCGAGAAAGGCAAATGGATGATGAATTTTCATTCATGGTAGGTTGTTGGGTGTACACATGAAGTGATTCCTCAGGTAATACCAGTTGTGTCCCATATCACACATCTCAGTATTGTCTATGCCAATAAAAGGCACCACAGACACCTTTCAGCTGCCTCAGGTATGTCCCTTAGAGTCTGGAAGAAGTAAAAGGCCCAAGTCACTGTCTCAGAAGTCATACAGGGTTCTTCAGATTAATTTCTCCGATGTCTTTGTGTTTTGCTGTGATTCATGACTGTTTGTTTTTGTCCCCAGTTATTCAGTTCAGTGGAGTTTGGCAGAAGATGGCTGCTTCTTCATGAGGGAGTTGCACCAAACAGATTCTACTGGTAAGAGCAAAACCCTCTTCCTCATTTCCTAGACGCAACTTCCCCATACATACAGAGATGTTGAAATGAGGTCTTGAAGGCAATATGCACTGAATGCAACCTGCACTGCTGATTTGTTGAGATTCATTTAGAACTGGTATGAAAGGGGCATTGTTATGTTTATACAACACTTGAAAATTGGGTCTTTGATCTAAGGGTGATGCACAACTGAACCATGCTGAATAATAGTCTGAAGAAAGCACTGATTTGGGATAGGAGAGTGAAGAGTTCAGTCTGATCCTGCTGCAATTAAGGGCCAAAGCCTGAAGTCTTGGAATCTTTGAGGATACCAGCATTTCTGCCACAGGTAGCAGTAGATTCCTCTAGTGGCTGGTGATATGTTTTTAACTGCTGTTAGACCTATGTAGTCCTTGAAAGTTAATGACCATTGAACTAAAGGCACACACACTTCTTCATTATGAGCTTAAATCACTCTGCAGTAAAGCTTCTAAGCAGCAGTGCAGTGTTTCCAGTCAGATTTCCAGCTGTATGAATCAGCCATGTGTAAGTTCGTCCTGCTGAATCTTTGAATGTCAGTTGTTTTATGGCAATGGCAAAGCATTAGCAAGTCTGATGCCAGAGTTACCTTGCAGAAGTATCAGGGCTCTTTGTCACTAATACAAGTTGAACTCTTTGCTGCATTAGCGTATGCCATACGTTTTGTATCTAAATTCACTTAGGGGCATTACCTACGTAGCTGTGATAGAATTTGAGGCATCCGTAATGCATGAGTTGACTTAAATTATATAGTCCAAATCAAAGATAAAGTTTTTCTTGCGTTTTGCCTAATTTCTCTTTTTGCTTACACTGGTGTAAATCTGTGAGATTTCTCATCAACTCTTCATGGAAGCAGCAGTCTGCCTGTGAACAGAACTGGGCTTACATCTTGTGAATATGCCTTTCAAAGAGAAGCTTTGAAATCAGGAGAAGCTGAACCCAATGGTTAAAATAAGACCCCCATGGTAGTTTCTAAACTATAAATTTCTGCCAAACCCACAGGTTTTGAACATATCAAGATTCAGGAATGGTTCAGTCAAATATTTTCTTTTAATTTATAAAAAAAGTAAGAGCTCTAGGTCAAATTTACTTCTAAAGTTAAATTTATATTTAGTCTGCAAAGGATATACCAGAGATTTTGTTTGCTGCTCCTGCTATTTAATCCTTTCTCAGAACCTGTGTTAGCTGAAGCTTTTGCAAGCTAGATTTCATTTTTGGCTTAAACTTGTTTTTATGTAAGTGTCTGTAGACAGATGTGTGTATTTCTTTCCTGTAGAATTCCTAAAAGGGTCTCAAAATTTCAAATGCAAACACACAGCTCTACACATCTGTTTTTTTCTGGGCTAATAAAAGCAGAAAGTCATAGAAATCTGGGTACCCAGTCTTTGAGATGGCCAGCAAAATTGTAATCACTGAAGAGGGTCAGAGAGATGGAAAGACTGTGCCTGTATCCCCATATTCTGTGCAGTGCTCCCAACCTTTTGAAGTTTCCTGTCATTGCTTACAGATCTGGTTTATTGTAAATTGAGATGATGGATGCCTGCAATAAAAATAATGATGAAAATTATCATTTTCCCTTTCTATGGAGCTCAAACTTTGAAGGCCTCTTAGAACCTAACAAATAAGACAACTCAGGCTTGGAACTTCAAAGGCAAAGAGTAAGTTAAAAGATGAAAAGATGTTGCAACCACCCATCTAACTTCCCTACAGTCAAAAACAAAGCATGAAACTGCAAGCCTGTATTTTCACCTTGAGTAGAATGTCCTTTGTATAACACATCTCAGTGTAACCTAGACTGTACTTCTGCTATCAAAAGTAAAAGTAATCAGACTTGGGGAGATAGTGTTGCATCTTATTCTGGCTTATTTATTATGACCATCATCACTCTGGAAAAAAAAATACTGTTAACTGCAATTCTATGGACGCTGTCTGTTCTCAAACCGATCTATAGCAGAAAAGAGCTGTGCACATGTAATTGAGAACCTGTACCCCACAGAGAGCAACACTGGGCTTTTCTATGCACTTCCATTCCTGTGCAGACAAGTAATCTGAGGATAAAAGAGACACTGAAGTGCTGAAGTAGGGCAGCCCTGTGCACTCAATGTGTGGCCACTGCTGACTCCCCATGCAAGAAAAGCAGAAGGGAACTTGAATATAAGAAGGTGCAGGAGTACAGTTGAAATCCAAATTTCTGCAGCAACATCTCTGTATCTAGTGCTGGTGCACAAGGTGGATAAAGCCTTGCTCAGTGCCCTATGGTTTGTTGTTGGTAGGGGTTTCTTTAATTAATTATTTTGATGAGGGAAAATGCAGTCTTATGAATCTGTTAAGCCAGAAGACTGACTTCAACTTCACTTATTCTTAAGAGCAGAAATAAATAGTGAAGTAAAATGTCCCGAAGTCACAACTTTTCAAGAAAAGCAGAATGTGGAGTTACTCTCTCCTGTTACTGGTGCTTTCTCTAATTTAAACGTGTTTGAAGGAATCAACCAGGACACAGCAGTAATGGGCAGAGAATGAGGGATATTTTCTGTTATCTAAGGAAGGCTGAGGAGTTGCTTTAATACAGATTGCTTCCAATACTGTCTAAACTAAGACTTCTCTAAAAGTGGAAGACACAAAGCAAGGCCTGCATTTAGTTACACTGCTTCTTTTGATAGGAAGGGTCATCTGGAAGACTTTAAAGACTTTTACAAGGATTTGAAGGGTTGGTGAAACCAAAGATGCGTTTTCCTTATTACTCACTGATATTTTCATTGCTATTTTAGTATCTCATATTGCCTTGTAAATAGTTTGTGGGTCACTCTAAATCTTGTGAATAAACACCACTGGGCTTCCTAGTTTTAGTCTTGAGAAGGCTCTACCTGCAAATGCTGTCAGAGAATTTTCAGTGTCTTTTACAGCTGCATTTCTTATATATATTTCCAGGAGAATTTTCTTCTTTATTTGCTTATTTTTTGGCTGCTCCATGAAACACTGCCTTCTACTGCTGCCCCAGAGAAATTTAACCCTGTGAAGGAAAACACTAAGGCAATCTGATAATGCCTACTACATAACTCTGAGAAAACACTCTGTGTGGACACAATTCAGCTCCTTGTAACTAATACGTATTTTGTATTCTTGCATCCTCTCATTAAGAGGAGTCATTAACATGGAAATAGAATATTTGTTTATTCAGAGCTCCTCTGTTCTCCCTTTTCATTCTTCCACCTGCAGCTTCAAGTGGTGCCCTGACATCCACACTTGTGATGAAAGAAATGTAATGTCATTTTGTGGAGGTAGATATAAGGTGAGAGATGAACAGATGAACTAAAACCGTTAAAATTAAAGGGTACTGGAGTTTTCTTGTCTTAAAAATACCACCAAACAACAAAATAAAACACATGTAGAAAAAGGGGATCTGTAATTTTCTACCTCATTAAAAGATAGTGAAGACACATTTGTGCTGGGCAGGCTTTAATGATGGACTACTATAAAACAGACATCTCTAATAATTGCTATAATTTGGGTACCGTCACATATCTGTTTGCATAATCTAAACATGGGAAAGTGGTATACTGAGGAAAATGTAATCCACACAGAGAGTCAACCACGTTATGTGTCAGATGGAGACATGAAAGAATCCACACTACATACAACCCTGTGGCATGGCAGTTCTGCACTGTATCAACAGTTTTCATGTTTTTATAATCTATGGCAGCTTCTTGAGATTTTGCTGTTAAATGCACTGTGATAGAAAAATACATGAAAGTTATCAAGGTACTTGGTAATTCTGGAACTGTGCTCTATGAAAATACCCTAATTACTAGGAAGGAATATTCTAAGTGATAAATACTTCATCAGGGTAATACAGGAACAGCAAGTTAATGTAACATGGATTATTGCTGATAGCATAGTGTTTACTGATGTAGTTGACATTAGGGGAAGAGAATGCAGTAGATCCTAGTTTAAAAAAGTTGGATAAATGCTTTATCTAAATACTTCTGAGTTTATTTTTGTGACACTTGGTCATTTTTGATGTACATTCCTATGATGGAATTTTGCTGGTGAAGATGCTGATTTGTAGTGAATACAAATGTGAACGCAATTGGCCAATCGGTTATGTTGGGACTTACATTACATTTTTCTTATTTTTTTAAAGTGGTCCAGTCATCTAGTCAAAGTTCACTAATGATGCTTGTGACTTGGAAATCCAAATATCCATGTCCAGTAGCTGCAAAAAACCTGGTCAAAGTGTATATAGTTCAGTATGGCCAAAATATATATGCAGACATTCATTGCTCATTAAAAGCCAGGTTTTTATTCTAGTCCTCAGATCAAGACATACCTTCCACCAGAAATTATTTTCTGAAAGTCAGTAAGTCAAAGTATCACAATTGTAGCTGTCTGTAAAAAAAAATAAGAACATAAGGTTGAAAATCTCATTAAAATGTCTGGAAAACATAATTTTTTTAAATCAAAATGAGACATTTTACTTTTTAATTCTAATCAAAACCCAATCTTGAAAAACTTGAGGGGGAGAGGGAAGAAATAAAGCCAAATAATAAAAGTGTCTTAAAAACTAACATAAAATGAACAATACAGAAGCCCAGCTAGTAAATTATATCATCAAGTTATAATCATTATCTATACAATGGTATTGATTTTATTTTTTTACTTATTTGGGTATTGCGTACAGCCCAGCAAGTGGGAGAAATACAAAAGAAATACAACTCCGTACTTCAAGAAGATCAGAGAGCTGTAGCACCTTTTCTTTGAAAACACTCTGAGAGAGTTGGGGTTGTTCAACCCAGAGAAGAGAAGGGTCTGGGGAGACCTTAGGGCCCCTTCTAGTACCTACAGGGGCTACAAGAGAGCTGGAGGGGGATTTTTGACAAGGACATGGACTGATAAGGAAAGGGGTAATGGCTTCAAACTGAAAAAGGGTAGGTTTAGAATAGATATTGAGAGGAAATTTTTTACTGTGAGGGTGGTGAGGCCCTGGCACAGGTTGCACAGAGAAGCCACGGCTGCCCCATCCCTAGAAGGGTCCAAGGCCAGGTTGGATGGGGTTTTGAGCAACCTCTTTTGTGGAAGGTGTCCCTGCCCATGGCAGGGGGTTGGGAACTAGATGATCTTTAAGATCCCTTCCAACCTAAACCATTTATGATTTCCAGTAGGGTCATGAGTTCATGATGTTAATAATTCCCTGAAGAAATTAAAGGAGATGTGTCAGTTTGAAAAGAGATGTTTCTAGGTCTCCACTTCGTCTTGTGTTTTTCTGAGGATAAGAAGGAGAAGCAAATGGAGACAAATATTGTAAAAGAAGCAGCCAAACAACCTTTCCCCTCAAGTAATACAAAGATATGCACACACACTGAAGGGGAAAAAAACTGGTAAGCAGCTGGGAGGACAGATGAGTAGATAGGGCTATATTTGTGTTTCTTATATGAGTAGTGGGAAAGGAAGTTAATCTTCACAGTATAATTATAGAGTATATATCTTTTCCAGAGGAGGCTGGAGAGTGTATTTTAAAAGCTCTGACTGTGTTCATTGGAGCAGCTGAAAGAGCTGAAAATTAGGGAGAAAAGGTGTCACAGCCCTGTTAAAAACTTCATTATATTCAAGCAGTTGGAGCGAGCTGGGAAAACCATCCCAGTGTTCTTGTCAGATCTTGGCTTGGTGAGATTTGCACACCCACCCAGGTGGGCTGAAACAATTTAAATGGCACAGTATCTAGGCTGTTTACAAATGATGCTGTGTATGGCTGAACAAGACCTTTTAATCACTGCAGGGCAACTACTGGAGGCTGGTGAGAAAGATGCCAGTCAAAGTGCATTGTGACAGTCTCTCCAGAAAATCATCCACTTGATCTAGCACACAAACCATATTCTATGAGTTGAAGTGTACCAGAAATTTAATTAAAAAATGTATGTGTTTCATAGCTTAAATATGGTGGATATGGTCACATGCCAGAGGAACCCATGTCACTTTTCAGGACATCTGAATTAAGCAACCGACTGATGGGGAATAGCAAGAGTTGTAGGGCTGCCCTTCTGTTTCAGCACTTCAGTGCTTTTTTATCCTCAGGTTACTTGGCAGCCTAGAAATGGAAATACATAGAAAATTCTCCTTGGTTTTCTTTTTTTTTTTTATTTCCCTGCATTGAACACCAAACATTTGTTTCCAGTTTGGCTTTGAGAGAAAGTCAGACTGAAGGTCTATCTGTAGCTCTTTCTTTGTGATATAAATGAAATCTCCCAGATTTATATTGGGAATTAGGATTTTGTTCCTATCTGGCTTCCAGAATTACAAACTCGCCAGCCCCATGTGGATCAGCAAGGACAGAAAAAAGACATGCACCGTTCTCTTTCTCTTGTTGTTAAAAGCTGTTAGACTCTGGATTTATGATAAGGATTAGTTCTTAAGAAACTGAGATCCAAAATACATGATTTCTTCTCTGGATAAGATTGAGAGAATTATGAAGTCACACAGCAGCAATTGGTAGCCCTCTGGTCCACTGAGTCTAAAATTACCAGATCCTCTGGTCCCAGCAGTTTCTTGAGAGACCTTGTAATTCATAATCAAAGCAGGATTCATCAGAGCAAAGTATCACTTCTCAGTCCCAAATCTGGCAGAGTTCCACAATGTGAGTGAAAAAGGATTCTCAGCCCTCTTTGCATATCGTGGGGACTCTAGAGATGGGTGTAAAATACTAGTTGGAATGTTCTTCTAAAAAGTCAGACATGAGCAGAATCTTGACTGTTTACCTAACTGCCCTCTTTCTTCCCCTAGAGTCTCGTCCTCCAGTTTTGAATAGAGAGAATAGGAATTTACACCTGAAAAAGCTTTTTGAGACCAAGGAGCCCCAGTCTGATTGATGTGTAGGCTGATGTGTTTTGGTTTTCCCAGTTCAGTAGATTTATCTTAATCATCTAGAGATACTTTATAAATGTGCACAGGCTCCCATGAGCTTCAGCTTCTCTCCATCATCCACTTTCCCTCATTAAAGTTCTGCAGAAGTAGGCAAGCATCCATATACGAGGTTCAAAATCTTGATTAGGGTGCTACTCTGCAGCCTGCAGTGCTCTACAGGACCTGGAACCTGTCAGTCTCCAACGGGCATTGGGGTAAGCAGCTGATTTTTCTGCATGCACCTATAAAGGACAGACCTTGAGAAGGTGAAGCAGTTTCACAGTTGAGCTACCTGTGGATTTGTCTAGATCTGTGTCAGGAAGGTTTCACTGCTGTGTTGTGTTGTATGTTTAATGAGTAGCACACTGTGTTACCAGAGTTGACTTTGCACTCTTGCTCTAAATGACTTATTGGCTTCCTCCAAAGCTTCCTGACTCAGGGCCACAACACTACAAGATGTGTCTTATCACAGTGGGAAATTGTGATCCTATTAGGCTGTACCAGCAGAGAAGCCGTAAGTCACGTAGGTTTGGTTTATGATATCAGGGAACTGAGTTCAGAGGGTATAACTAGGGGGTACCTTCTTCATTCTCTCCCTTCAAGCCAAATCGTACTCTTAAGTTTCCTGCAAGATGTGAAAAAGAGATATAGGACAGGAGGGCTATTGTAAAATCAGGATCTAATCCTAGTAACTGAATTTTATCCACTTAATTTAGATTGTTATTTTAAGACATTCCTCCCACCCAATGTTATGAACAGTAGATAACTACCTCCCTGAAAATTCACATCCATTTCAGAAATTTAGCCAAGTTGCCTCTCTGGAGCTTTCCACGGAAAGCTCTGGTGTTACTGCAGCAGAGGAGAGGGCTTGGTTTGCTACTGTCCTCAAAGCTGTGGGGTGTGTACATAGCATGGTGTGGAAACCTGTGGATAATTGTGCTCTAGGGCTGTAAAAAGTTATGGTGAGAGTAGAAGGGACTCCCCATGGCCTGGAAATGACACCACTACCCCCATTTACCTGCTCATCTATTCTAGTGTTAGCAGCAACAACCACCTGTTTTTTTGTCAGTGCTGTGAGGTGACACAACTAGGAGAAATTGGGCTTTAGTCACTTGACTGCTGTTTTCTGTCAGTTCTAGAGAAAAGGTGACAAACTGAGTAAAGCATACCATAGGATGGATTTGGCCCAGTGGCTGCTAGCTGAATTGCGCAAAATGGTGTCTGCATCTGATTGGACAATGTGGGAAAGAATAGAGCAGAGATGTAGCAGGGAAAATAAATTAATATCAGAGTAGATTTATTAGCCAAATATAAAGAAATGAAGTGCTGATTTATGGCTATCTGGAATCTGGCCCTTTGTTTTTAAAACATGTCTGGAGAATGTGGTTAAGTTAAAGCCAGAAAGAAGTCCTTAAAGTAGGAATAGTAAAATCTGTGAAATTTCACATAATAGGGACTGAACTAAAGAAACCACAAGAATTGCCTCCCACACTAAGCTTCCTGGGACGGATTCACTGATCTCTGCAAGCAAAAAAGGAGCAGAGAGTATCTGCAAAGTCCTCATGGAGTCAATATAGTAGTAAAAGAAAAAGAGCCTGGAGGACTCTCAGGCTCTATTTTTGTCTCTGCCACACAGCAACTGTGTGATCTTGGTCAAATCAATGAGGTCCCTGTGCTCTTGACTAATCAGTGGAGTTTATCCATAAAGCTGAGAACAAAAATTTTCCTCAGCCCCTGTTTCTAACTTGGTCTCCTTGTCTCGTACTTTTCCATAGGTCTTGAACAAATCAGTAGCATGCAGGGAAGGTTACTTAAAGGTCGATTGTCAAGTGCTTTTGTATCTTTGGACAAAAAGCTCCCTGTTCAGTGCTACATGTTACTATTTTTATGAATGGCAATTAGGATTTAAAGTGTTACAGAAGCATCAGTGGGACCAAAAAGTTGATGCTACCGAGGACTCCATGAGCGTCATCCACTGTTGTTGTTTTCATTCTGTCCTTAAAAACAAAAACCTGCCATTCACTAAGTTGAAATAAGCTGTCTGTTTTTTAACATGAAGTGGTGGGATATGTCCCAGAGGCAATGGGGGAGCTGGTTTTGCATTGGCAAGATTTATGATAAGGGATTCACTTGGATGCTGAGGCTAAAGGAAGATAAATCCCCAAAGGGAAATTCTACCAATAATTGAATTACAAAGCCATTATCATGTGCTGAACAGAGCAACTTTATAGCTCTATTGTGACAGGATAAAGCTTGTTAGAATATTTATGTTCATAGGACAACTTTGGCATAAGGATCTCTAAGAGTACATTCTCTTCCACCTGTCTTGTTGCAGCTAGTTAGTCTTTCTGTGTCATGCAGTATATGTGGAGATGGGGATGTGCTTAAACTGGGACTGGGAAAAAGGAATGCTGAAGGTCAGGAGACATCTCAAAATAAGTAACATGTTAAGAACAAAGTCATTTGCAGAATGCAACAGAGGCAAATGAGCATTTTAAATAATGACTAGTCAGGCTGGATTTTCCAAGCAATGTGTCAGTTTTCTGTTTAGTATTGCATTGCAGCCACTTCTGAGCTACTCTGAGTCAGTTTTGATAAGTTCAAAATGGCCAGAACTGTATGGATCTTATTCCATCCACGTTAGTAGAGGCATGCTGTTATCTGTCATTTATCAGCTGTCCTTTGCTTCATGAACAAGTCATACCTGTTTATCCCCCAAAGAAGGTAAGGTATAGTTATAGGAGTCCTAATTCTGCATTTGTTCATTTCCTCTGAGACATGGGAAAGCTGCATGATGTCTCTGTCCTCATATAAAGAATGAAGGACATTCGCACTGGTTCTGTCTGTGAAAAGGACATAGTAGCATTTCTGTTCTTCCAGCCTTTCATTCTGGGCCATTTGCATTGAAGCTTATGTAAAATAACAATGTCTTTTATTGCCTGACTTAAAAGACTTTTGATCTTGGCTGCTGTGAGCATGTATGATACAAGGAATATATATGGAAAGACTGCCATAAAGTTTCTTGTGCATATAGTCCCAGATATGGTTTGATTGTGTCTGAAGTCAATTATCCAAAACCAAAAGCACCCAAAGCTACTTTCCAGAATGCACAAAACCTTGAGATGCAGTCCTTATTGTCTGGTGTTTCGAGTTCTTTGTTTATGAAAAAATGGTAGTTTGAAATTAGGTGCACCAAATGGAAGCTTTTGCTTTCTTCACAATGATGCCTTTTTGCAGTTCTAAGTGGTCTGACTGCCTTGCAAGCCTCATCAGTTCCCAGCATCCATAAACAATTGCTTTTGTCCCTGGAAGTGAAAAAAGATAGAAGAGGTGGAAACCCCAGGATAACAGGGTCTCTATTGAATTTTCTTGGCTCAGAAGAGTCGACAGGCCAAGGAAGCCAAGGTTTTAGAAATGTTTCAGACAGAGAAGATGGCAAGGGGTTGGTCACTACAGAAATATGCCAACTAGCATTTACTGTGCAATGGGCAGTGCCAGGCTGCTTTTGTTTAGCTCAGCCTAGTTCTTAACCAGAGGATGATTTGGGGTCTTTTCCCTTTGCTGCTTCTCACGGTGGATATAGAGTCTACATTCAGAGCAATTACTGCACTGCAGCCAGTGATATCGATGTGTGAGGCTCTCAAGTGTAGATGACTACTTAGCAGGCTTGATGATGATTAAAATTTTAGGAAGCAACTTTGTAATAGGACTGTGGGGGTCCTACATTTTTCAAAATGTGAGCATCTCCAGTGTAAAGGCAGTGAGGTCATTGCCTTCCACTCCTCTCAGCTTTTCTAAATCCTCATTTTCCCAAAAGATTTTTTTTTCTTTTTTTTGTATCTTTTTCATTTTTCAAAATGTCCAGACAATTATAGCAACAAAACAGTAAAAGTTAATCACAAAAATACAATAGGCACCATTCAACAGAAAGTATTGCAAGGATATCCCCTGAAGTTTCAGGGAGTATTATGGAAAGCCTGAGATTAAAGGGACAGACAAAGGGCATGCTGGCATTTTACCACAAAATGAAAACATAGACTGCGGCAAGAAGAAAAGTTTGTGGATATATGAGGGTTTGGTCTTTGAGAATGAATGCAGAAAGGGAAGAATGGATTTGAGAAATATGAGAAGAAAGAACTGCCAACGTAGTGAACAAAAGTTTGCTCAGAATAGGGAATGGCAAAGAGAAGGCTGCCTGGGACCTTTAATTACAATCCCCTTGTAATTACCCCTTTAATTACAATTCATAGTTCATCTGTAATTTGTGTTTTTAAAGGTAGGTAATAAACATATTTCAGTTCTTTAGGGTTACCTGCTTTGGGACTGTTGCCTAAAATGGAAGAAAAGTTTTCATCGTTGTCATCACATTTCTAAGTTGCAGGTGTTAGGAGATATCAAAGGAAAGGAAACCCTTGAGTAGATGAATAATGTTTATCACCAGTCATATTTCAGCCATCCTTGTTCTGTACATCCTTAGGACAACTGATGGCCTAATTCTGCCTTGAACTGGAGCTTCTACAGTCCCAATACTGGCTGTTGTAGTGTGAGACAAAGTAATATGCAGATGACTACAGCTACAGCTGTAGCCTTATAACTTTCAGGATTTTATGAGTCCTGATTTTTATATGGTTCTCTTAAATCATCTAAGATTTTAATGTAAATTATGGCTCATATCAGCAGTGAAAGTAACAGTGACAATCACACCCCATCCATCAGTGATATATATCATTCTGATTTGGCTGTCTTTGCTTGAGAAGATGCAACAGAGGTTTTTCTTGGGGTCAGAATAGCACCGTGAGGAGGAAACTCACAAAACACGTAACAGTAGACTTGCATGCTTTAACTAGGGCAACAAGTTCTTTGCTGGATAAATACCATTGTTGTGTGTCTCTGAAGAGACAAAGTGCTCAAATTCATGGAATATATTCCTTGTTTCTTTGCAGAGTTCACATCCCCATGGGGGTGTGTGAGGTCAGGAGGAGGAATGCACTGACAAAGCTGAACTGTGTTTTCTGTTCTTCAGCCCAGTTCCAGGTGGGCTATTTTAATAGTCCCAGTATTTAAAGCCCACTTAAATAAACAAGTCTGAAGAGGAGATATGCCATATTGTAAGCTTAGTCCTTCTACCTTTTTTTAGCCCTATTTGTCACTGGCATCTATCTATGTTGAACTGAATTGTAACTAGCAGGCCCAGCATTTTGGCCCTAAACTTGCTGATGATGGCAGGTATAGGAAAAATGCCCTAGGAAGGTGTTTCTTTACCTCCCACTTGGTGTCAATTATCAGGAAGCAGAGATTTTAATTGGAAGTTGAATGTTTAGGAGAATAAGACCTTGCCATAAACTTTATTAAAAATGGAGAAGAGGTGAAAGCAATGCTGGCTCAGAGTATTTTCTGAAAATTCAGTTCCCAGAAAAGGAGAACAAAAAAATCCAAACCTTTTCTAGATGGTGAATTGCTACAGATTTTGTCAAGCAAAGCTAAGGATTAATCAGGACACAGATAACCTTGTTATTGTTAACATTTTTTATAATAGTTATTAGTTAATGCACATGATGATTAAGCTCTGGAGGTGCCTCTGATTGCAGTCAGTGGGAACTGAATTAAGGTCTAAATCACTGTTTGAATCTCACTTCTGATTTCCTGAAAAATAATGAGGCTTTGAACAGAACATCTAATTTGTCTATTGCTGGAAATGAATGCATGTCTTCCCTCATGGTTCTATTAACTTGGAGGTCAGGCAGCTAACAAGAAACTGTTGTTTAACCCTTAGCTTTAATCTAGGATTATGACTTGAGTGATAGGACTAAGACCAGAAACAAGGCTGATTATCAGAGATGCTGCTGAGGCTACTGTACAATGGGATTGGTACATTCTTGCAGTCAGCATTTCCATACTTCAGACTGTCTGTCAAACCACTGGCCATTTGGATTCTTCCAAGGAGTTGATGAGGCCAGACCAGGGGAACCTTAACAGTGGAAGCAGAGCTTGGTTCCATAAACCCCTATTTGTCATACTCATTATCTCTATTTGTTCCTTGTTAATTCAGAGTGAACAAACAGTCATTTTCTGAGTCAATGTGACATTTCTTTTATTAATGAAACATGTTTTTATTAGATCAGAAGTGATAAAATGTCCCAGGATAAAATGAGTTTTTAAAACTTCTTAATTAATGAGGGAACATTGATCATTAAGAGTGTCAATTAAGCAAATGTGCATAAAATGTCCAATATAAAGGAACAGCTATAATTAGTATGCTGGCAAATGCTATTATCTCATCTATTAAAGTCTTCTGTATCCCACCCTGAACTGAAGTGCATCCTTCTGACCAAACCAGAAGACACACCAAAATGGCAGGTGTCAACAGGAACAGAAACAGGTAAGTGTCCACGTGGAAAGAAGTGAAGGAGTCAGATAAAGAACTCATAAGTACAATGGCATTGATTAGATAACATGGTAGAATTTCTTTAAAATATTCATATTTATTTTAGGGAAAACTCCAAAATGCTTTCAAAACTATCAGTTCTTATTTGTGAGTATGACTTTACATCCATTTAAACAGGATCTCCTGTGAAACTAATTTCTCAGACATTCATGGTATATGTTGTTTTTAATACCTTTATCTCAATCTGTCTTTTACAGGTCTATGATGGGGAACGGTAGAGAGCCTGATCTCGTGCACCTGGAGGCAAAGACAGCAGAGGGTTGTAAGTAGATCAGCTTTTAAATATTGTGCTATACTGGACTTTCCTCATATTCTTGTAACAACACAATATGACAGTAGAAATCTGACTTCTTTTTAGTTGTTCACTCATTTAATATGAGTGGTTTGACTGTTTCAAGTCAGGTCTGTCAGAAGACAGGCATTTCCAGAAAGGCAAAAAGTTGGGTTTAACAGGCTGTGAAAGGAGCCGAGAACATGGTAAGGAAGAACAGATGATAAGCAGTAATTGGAGCTACTCCACAGAGCACTTTCATTTCTTCTTATGTGATTTTTGTTGATGGGAACATGACATTGCAGAGAAGTTCCTGAGTCACAAAGTCTAGCTGCTGGTTTTTTCACACAGTACATAGCTTCACCTTGTTCACAGCTTTATAGTTTAAGCAGACCAGGAATACTCTGCCTTAGGTACTGCGTTTGAAAATACCTTGTTTCTCTCTCATTAGAAACCTTTTAATGACCAGCCTAAGTGTATTTTTCACTGTTCCTGCTTGTCCTGTCATTGTCCTTCACATTCACCAGCTCCTTTTCCTCCCTGCTTTGTCTCTTGATGTTTTTTTTTTGCATTCCAGGAGCCTCCTTTACCTACAACTCCAAAATATTGTCCTAATTGACCATAAATTCTCTCAGGCACCCTAAGCCACCCGCTGGCCTTTTCTCCTCCCAGCCATGCTTCCTCAAGGTCTACCTTTGAGCTCCACTTTGCAGGTCTTTCTCCTTGGATTTCTTTCCCACGCCATTGGATTGCCTCAGGCAGGCATGACACTTGAAAGTCTGGCTGCCATTGATCAATACTATAATTCCATATTGTTTCCTCAGTAAACAGCAGCTTTGCTGCAACATAACTAGAAGATTTTTACCATTTTCAATACAAAAGTATTAATGATGCATTCAATTAATTACTTTTTAAATGGATTAATTTCTCCCTTGAATTTTACCCTCAACTGCGATGGTGTTACTTAAAATGTGTATTTTGTCACTGTAAACTTGAAAACTATCTGAAAAGTTTATTGTGGGGTAATCTGGTTTTTAACTTCTGGAAATTTATCTTGAAAGATAATTTTTTGGAAGATGAATTTTGAGAAGAAACAGTTGTGATAGAAACTATAAAGTTTTAGAGGTTTCCCTGCCAAGATATGCAAGATAGCAAAAGTGAAAGAATGTATTATCTCTATTTCTTATCATTTATGATCTATGATTATTATTTCTCCTCTCAATTTCACTTACCAGATATGGCACCAAGGCTGGAGACATGAGGCTCTCTTTTTCTTGGGACATGCTAAATGAGAATGAAATATTCTTAACAGGACAGTGTCTATTTCAGCACCAAACAGTGCTCTTATAAGTCATTAAGAATTTGTGGTCACTGAGATGAAGGATTACAAGTGATGTTTAAGGAGCTAAATTTTGGCAATGTTTTTGAGGGATGTTCAGCTCACAGTGGGCAGAGACAGTGCCACGCACCAAATGCTTTGGATGATCTTTTTGAGTTCTTAGGCTGAAATAAGAACATATTGCACAGCTATCACACATTTCTGCAAAATGCTTCTTGAGTTCCTAACAAATTAGTAAGCTTTATTACAGCTCTTAAGGTGAAAACTAAAAAACAAATACAAGAAACTGGCTTCACTGAGGAATCGGGCATATTAGTAAAAAGAATTGTAGAATAACAAATTATTGCTCAAGAACTGAGCTCTAATAACAGATTCTACACACTTATATTGGTTTAGTTGTGAGGCAGCACAACTTAAGTTTTTCAGTTTAGTCAGTGACAGAACTACTAATTAAATGTATCAGCGGTGTCAGACTTTCAGCCAGTGGTGACTGCTCTTGCAAACCAGCCCTTTGAATGAAACTTCTGCTAATGAGTCAAAAGGTCCTCAAATCATCTCCTTGGCAGTATAAGAAAATGTGTTGGATTTTCAGTAAGTGCATGCTCTGTTTGGCCCGTTGTTCCAGGGAGTGTTGGTTTCCAGCAGAGGACTGTGGTGTGTAACTGAAAGCAGTAACCTTGGAACATATCACAGCATTTTTTGCCAGATGTTTGGAAGCACTGCAGGTCACAGGATTTAAAGACTGATTGCACATGGTTCATTATTCTAGTTACCATGACCAACTCGGTATATACGGATCTCTTGGCTACTAGAGCTTTCTTTTAAGTACTAAATCAGTCTCCTTTTCCTGCACAAAGTAACCGTAAACCTCCAATGGATATAGAAACCTTGACCTCTGGAATGGAGCAGGTATGTTGCTACCAGTGGGGTGATAGAGGGAACTGTGCTGAAGTGAGAAAGATACCTTTTTGCCAAACTGAAGGTAATTTACAAATAATTTTCTTGAGGTTTTTATGTTTGGTGGTTTTTTTGCCGTTTTTAAAAATATTTTTGCATTTACTTATTTATACTTTGTTTGGAATATCTCTTTTGAGAGTTAACCAAGTGTAAAATTTCAATAAAGGGATTAAATATGAGAAGGTAGATTTGCCAAAACAAGACAGGGATAAAGAAGGAAAGAAAAGGGAGTAGTGTGGAAACAGCCACACACTCTGTGCAATGAAATAAAAGATTATGTGAAGTGGAAATAGAAGGGCTAAGCAAGAAGCTGCTGAACTCAGTATAAATAAGAAAAAACCTCCTCATTCTTGTAGCTGAATAGTACAACTGCAGCTTTAGGTGAGAAGAAGTAGAAATGTGAGCAGGATACAGGGTTAGCCCTTCTCCCTGACCAAGTCATTTGAGAACATCAGCAACAACCTTAGCATAGGGCTTTCCTTGCTAGAATAACTCTCTGTCTCTGCTCTCTGATTATCATCTGTCTGTGCATTTTATTTATTGTGTTTATTTACATAATGTAAAAGGTTTGCAAGGACCAAAACAAGAGTCTCTTATCAGGCATAAATCAGTATAACTTCAGTGGCATGTTGATTTACACCTGCTGAGGATCTGGTTAGCAATGTTGTTCCTGAGTGCATGTTCTCTCTACATTTTTTTCCCTCGGGATCCAGAAAAATCTGGACTCCTGAACACACTATGTCTTATCACACTAGGGTGCAGGTAAAGATGAACAAAATGAGTACAGTCTGTTCAATATAGTTGTATTGATGGAGGCAGATTTGCAGGGCTAATCATAGCCATTTATGTTTTTAATCCTCTTTCTGTAAATTTTGGAGAGCAGTGTGCAAATATTCATCTAGAGAACTGTGATGGTTTTGTTTATTTTTTAAAGGCTTCAGGCCCAATCCAATTCAATCTGGGACCGAGAGTATATAGTAAAACTTTTTTTTCTGGTTGGAAGAAGTTCATATGAACGTTATCTCACATTTCCATTTGTACACTTGGGTATCCCTGGTGTTCCACTTTGATTTTGGAATAGGATCAAAGGCGAGCTTGCAAAGTCAGCAGGAATTGTGAATTTTTTTTTTGTCTAGCCTCAGGTCAACACCCCAGGAAGATAATTAATCCCCTACAGTTCTTAACCCTATGATAAGCTTCTCTTTATTATGTTCACCATCACAGTCAGCAGGCAGAGCGATGGTGGAAGTTAAATTTAGGTTTGCTCAAATGCAATTTGAAGTGCTTTCAGAGGTGGAAACTTAATGACATGTGGGGTTTAGGTTTGTAAAGAATACACAAGTCCTGAAAGATCCAAAATTAATGGGCTTATCTGATTTGAGCTAGGGAGGGTTATCCCAGTAAGGCCCGATTCAAGCTAATTAACACAGGAGGTAATTTTTATTCAGGTGGGTGCCTACTGAGGAATCCAGTTGGTGAGAATTAGAAAGATAGATTCCTACAAAGCATTTGGAACTAACTGGGTAGTTAGTACTACCTAGTACTAACTGGGTACCCACTGGCCCTCTACAGAATGGCAAAACTGACTCAAAGGATGTCTAAGTGACACTTCCTATAGATGTAAAACAGGAAAACCAACTGCTACATTTATGAGACATGCATTTGCTTATTTAGATGACACCAACTGATTTGGAGTAAAGTTATTAATTTATGTGGGTTTTTTTTAAAGCGTGGATGAAAGAAGCTGAGGGGTTTTCTAATGTGCTGGCAAAAATTTAGAGAGCTCCTGATACTTAAAAAGTAGTTCTTTTTCCTTTGCTTTTCTTCTGCTGTCCTGATTCACACAGTAACTTTTCTTAATGCAAGGTAATTTAGGAGATGCAGGTAAGACCAAAGTCTCAGCTGGGGTCAACTTATGTGTTCTGCTTGCTGGTCAGCAGGGACTGAGCATCTGACCAATAAAGTCTGAATCACGGAGTTGCACTAGGACTTTAATTTCTATTGTCACAGAAGATTGCTAGGAAGAATAAAATAATCAGTGTAATGGAAAAAATGAGTAGGCAGCTTAGCCTGATAGTGTTTTACTAGCATAACTAGAATGATGAATTAATTCCCACAGTATCCTAAACCTGTGCAATGATTTTTTTTTCTTATTGTAATTAATGTTTTTTCCTGATCATGATTAGTATTTGTCCTGGAGAATGACATCTGTTAGTTTCTCTAATTATAACTTTATACCAGAAATAGTAGAGGATTTGCTTCCCTATGTGAAGAAAGATTTCCGACACTGACATGCAGTGAAGAAAGAGTAGCAGCAGGATAAAACGAGATTTGTGAGTAGTTGGTAAATGGGATGGTTTCATTTCATTGATCTTCATTACTGGTTAATTGCTTTGCAGTTGCTGAGTCCTGGAGAGTTGTGAGCATATTCCCATACCATGAATGTTTCACAAATCAACATTCAGACCTGATGGAAATGGATAAAGAACAGTCATTTTTTGTGTTTCTCAAAAAAAAGGAGTAGAAAGATTAAAGTATGAGAGAACATTTAATTAAATTTTGGAATTCATTGCCATGGGAGGTTGTGAATGTTGAAGATGCGCTGGGGCTACTAAGGCACCTGGACTACTAAGGCAGCCTAGACTTCTCTTATTAGTCACTGGTGGAGAGGGTTACAGGCCTGGGTCTTTCAGTGACATACGTTACTACCATGTTCATTAGTTACAGGATGCTAGTCATCCTTCAAAAGCAGAAACTATCCCTTCCGACGGATTAGTGGGAATGGGGGAGACCTCCAGGCTTTAGGCTGCTAGCCCATTACCTGCGGGTAATGCCTTCCCCCCGCCCCAGCACGTGGCCCTGCGACCCCGCAAGGAGCACACAGACCACCAGGGAGGGACGGACGAAGGAGGAAGTTTATTGTGGGGTAGGGGTTTATAAGGCTTTCAGGAGGGTCAAAAGGGGACCAATCACAAGTTCAGGGTCACATAGAAAAAACCATCAGGTGAAGGGTCAACAGCCAATAGAAAGGGGTTAACAAAGGCCAATGGGAAACATCTCAGGACACCTTCCCAGGACACCTTGTGTGGGAGCACAGGGGATGTTGGGAAGAAGATCAGTGACTCTGCAAAAAGGTAAAAGCCATTTTAAAACCTGTTTAAACCACCTTAAAAACTTCAGTTTCTGTAACATTTGAACTGCTCTCATTTTCTTCACTAATCCATCTCTGACAGGACTTCTTCCATCCTGCATATGGCAAATCCATTGCCACAATCCCTAATGGCCAAGTTGCTCAGAAATGACCTGGGATACTCCATAGAAAATCTGGAAGAGAAAAAAATCATAGATTATGTGGATACTCTTTGCATAAAACTCCTGATTTGTCCTTGGTGGGTTTATTTGTAGAGAGAAGGATACATTCCTCAATGAATTAAATACAAGAAAAAAAATTGTACATTTGCAGAGTACGGTGAATATTTTCTCTGACTCTCCCTGTAATCAAATAAGTTTTTTGAAAGATAAGCATACAAGCTTAGGCTGCTTAGAAAGCAGTGGGTATTAGGGTTTCATATGCAATCCAAAATAGTACTCAGCAACAAAATGTCCTGAAGAAATTCCCACTCTGCTTTAGGAAGGGATCTAAAACTCTCCTGTGTACTTTTGCAGAGGCTCACCAACCTCCAGTAACCACCCATAACCTTCCCTCTACAGCAACTAAAGAAGAAATGTCTCTGGGACAGGTTGGATCCATTTCCCTTGAGAACATATTAGCATGGAGCTTGAGCTAAATAGAAAAGACTAAAATATTTCATGGCACAGGATCTCTCTGGCTCTTAACTTCTGCTATGTGTTAGCATTTGCAATTCTTTTTGACCACTGAAACAGATTAATTTTGTCAGAGGTTTCCCTTACAAGAAGTCAAGAAGTTTCCTCTGTTCTTGTGTTCTGTGACTTTTCTTGCTTCCTCTTTAGAAATAGCTGCCATTCCCCAAGAAGAATCCTATTCTGGGTGTCTAAACGTGTCAAAATCAAAGTGTCTGGGGGTGTAAGAGCTGGGAGTTGCTATGTTCTTCTCTCCAGGCACAGTGTGACTTTCTTGTTGTATATTAAAAACAGCAGCTGTTGTTGGAGGTGAGGGTTCTGGAAATGAAAAGCATAATGTCCTAATTACCTATGGTGGGGAAAACATCTGTGCAGGAAAACTAATGAAATTAATTCCAGAACTTAGCAACTGAATACATTAATTGACATTAATTAATGCTAAACTACAAACCTCTGCCAACGGAATCACATAAAATGTCCATGAGAATCAAATGAAAAAAGCCATGAGTTAATGTGAGCACAGAAAATCTTCCTCTAGGAAAAAAAGAGGGAACCAGGCACTGCAATAAGCTTGCTTTTCCTTCTTTCTGTCTCCCACAACAGAGGGAGCTTTTCTTGTGCACATCTCAGGGTTTGGCTGTTTGTGAGATTAGCTTAAGCAATTTCAATGCTCTGCCCTTTAGTAGTTATTACTGGCATTTTAGAATTGAAGCCAGGGAGAATTGCACTGTAAAAGTTCACAGAATTGCCTTAGTAAATCTTCATCAATGGTACAATCACTGCTGCCCAGACTCCTGCGATCACAGCAAAAATAGGCATAGTCCCCATTCCTCCATTAAAACAGGATTGAAAGAACTTCAGTCACCTCTAATGGATGTCAACCTGGCCTGCTGTTTAAAATCTCTTGTGGAGGAGATTCCTTAATCTTCTTTGCTGGCTGGTCCCAGCAAGGTACATCCTGTTCTCTCCCTGTGCTCTCAGCATTGGTAACCCCTTTGCATGGGAAGTAAGACAGCACTGCGGTCTCCTCTTAGCGTGTCCCAGACAGCTGGTGTGCCTGTGGAAGTAAAACAGTAATGGTGGGGGGAAAAAAAAGGGAACAGTATGGGAAACAGAGATCTGATCCTGTATATCTCTGCTGAGGGGTTTGATTCCATGTGTGAAAAGCCACCAGTCTTGTCAGCAGCTTGGGTGGCCATAGGGCCAGCCATTTTAACTGATGCTGCTTTTTTTAAGCTCAGGAACTTTCTTGAGGCAGAATGAGAGACCCTATCTGGAGTACTGTATTCAGTTCTGGAGCCCTCAGCACAGGAAAGATGTGGACCTGTTGAAGTGAGTCCAGAGGAGGCTACAAATATGATCAGAGGGCTGAAACACCTCTCCTGTAAAGACAGGCTGAATGAGCTGGGGTTGTTCAGCCAAGAGAAGGCTCCAGGGAGACCTTATTGTGACCTTTCAATACCTAAAGAAGGCCTATATGAAAGATGGGGACAAACTTTTTAACAGATCTCATATTGATAGGGCAAGGGATAGTGAGTTTGTACTAAAAGAAGGTAGATTTGGACTAGATACAAGGAAGAAGATTTTTACATTGAGAGTGGTGAAACATTGGCACAGGTTCCCCAGAGGAATAGTGGATGCCCTATCCCTGCAAACATTCAAAGTCAGGATGCACCTTGAATGGGACTCTGAGCAACCTGATCTAGCTGAAGATGTCCCTGCTCTTTGCAAGAGGTTGGACTATATGCCCTTTTAAAGGTCCCTTCCAACTGAAACCGCTGTGTGACTCTATGATTTTGGGGTGGGGGAGGTGGAAGAGGCAAGGGGCTGTCCTTCATGATACAAGGGATTGGATTAAAGAGGAGGAGTGGGAATTGATGGTGTTGCAGGGGAAGAAATGCATGTCCATTCTCTGTCTTATGACAAGGAGGGGACATGCTGCACAACACAGTACTATTGGGTGGTGGGAGAGGCTGTGACCCGCTTGTCCCCCTCCTTCCTGAATGCAGAGGGACAGAGGGCTGAACTGCTCTGAAGGGGAACTTTCCTGAGCTCACCTGAATGAGCAGGCTGGGAATTATGTCGTTCCCTGCCCTCTTGTGGCTAATGTGGAAAAAATCATATCCCTCTGAAGGGAAATACATTTCTATCATGCTGCCCAGGCTGCATTCATTAATGTTTTGCAGTGAGCTGCAAAAGCATGAAATGTTATAATACTAAAATGCTAATAATACTTAGCACTTTATGTATTCCAAGAACTCTGTAAATGCTGGAGTAAAATCATCCCTCATCGGACTTTCCTGAAGGTTCGTTACCCTGCATGTCTGTTTCAAGCAGAAGTCAACAACCCTTAGAAGCAAGGAAAGAAATGTCAAATGATAGATTTTAATTAAAACCAAGATTAAATATGAGATGGTAAAATTCCAGCCATTTCTATTTTAGTGTAAAATGCTTTTTCTCTGATCAGAAGTTGGTAATTATATCAAACAAGGGTCT
The DNA here is from genome assembly GCF_003945725.1 of Corapipo altera. Lineage (NCBI taxonomy): Eukaryota > Metazoa > Chordata > Aves > Passeriformes > Pipridae > Corapipo > Corapipo altera. The sequence continues at coordinate 8,310,484 of NW_020884896.1, read as the reverse complement.
GTGCCTCTCCAAGGAAAACTACTAGAAGTACTTCTAACATTAAATGCCATGTAGCATTTCTACCATGTAAGTGCTACTGCTAAAATGCCAAAGTCGTTCCTCCTGTAGATCAGGTTTGTCATTAAACAAAGTGCAAATTCCTAATGGATCTGAGAGTCCAAATTAAATACTGAGAATCTGGTTCTGTATTCTAGGATAAATTACCATCATGAAGAAATTCAATTTGTTTTTCTTCAGGTGATAGATTATGAGATGAGCACCTTGCAGTGCTTCAGAATAGGAGATGAGGGCATCCCATATAGTGACAGTGGATGAGACGGCTTGCATGGATGGCTGCATTTAGACCATTTACTTTGAAACTGCTGAGGCCTCTATTTTCAAGAGAATGTGGAATGATTGCCCAGGTCTGCCAGAATGCATCTACCTACACTGTCAATGGAGAATTAGCTAAAACCCCCTGAACGGGAGGTAGTCTGAGTTACTTTCCAAGTTTATCTGAATTACTCTACAGAGAATGTAAGTGCTGTAGGAAATATGAAGGTGCATCATGAAAGGGGTTCTCTGGTGACAGTATGGGGTATGAGTCCTCTGAAGGTGTCCATGTACTTGTGTATGCTCTGGACCTTGGCCGTGTTCTAAATAAACTTGGTACATGACTGTGGAGAAGCTGTTGTGCTCTACAGCAAATCCCACACCAGGAGATGACAAAGGTACACTTGGGAAAGGGAAACTGAGGCGCAACACAATGGGTGTCTGTCCCAAATCAAAGACACAGCTCTTCAGATCCATAGTTACTTAGGGAGTCCCAGGGCTTGGGCTGTTTTTTGCCTTAGTAAATAGTCCTTTACAGCTCTTGTTCCCTCACTCAGTTCCTGCTTTAAGTTTAAGCCTGGGTAGCATCCAAGTAAATGCAGCATGGGAAGGTAGCAGTGCTGAATGATACACCTTTAACTAGGTTTCTGTCAGATCTGAGACACGAATCATAGTATTGTGCCACCTTCAAATGCTACCTGTTGTCTGTTTCCAGCATGGAACCACAACACTGGCATGAAGTAATCAGATCACCTACGCTGGGCTCTCTCTTGGTAAAAATGTATAGCTCTGATGTCTAGTCTAGGGCAGAAAGGAAAGAAATAATGGGAGGCTGAGGCAGGTAAAGAAGGAAGGAACTTAAAGGAAGAAAATAATCAAGGGTGGATTTGTGAAAGATGTAAGGGAAAGAAGTTTTTTGTGCTGTTGAATGGATGATGTCAGTTCATGTCACATGAGTCTGGGAAGCAAAAATGCTGCCTCAGCAAATAGATTTATGACAGCAGGAAGAATCTATGCTCAGGATCTCAAGTGAATTGTTTTTGTTCTTTTCCTTTCAGATGCCCAATACATCACCTGCAAGATGCAGAACTGCAGTGAAGCCACTCGCAGCAAACCCTTTCCAGGCTATATCGACCATAACTCCTTGATCGTCCAGGGTGATTATGTCTTTGTTCAGGTGCAGAACACCCTCTTCTCTTATTTATTCTGTTATTTTTATTATACTATTCTATATTATATTATTTTCTCTTGTATTCCTTTGCACGTGTGTGCATGTTGGATCCATAAAGGCACTGAGTGGATTGTAGCAGTTTGTTACAAAGCTAACAGTGTTCCTTTTACCTCTAGTATCTTGCCACTGTAGGGCCATAGAGTTCCTGCCTGGAGTATCCACCATATACACTGGAGTGCTCTGTACCCTGCAATCTCATCAGCACTCTGGAATTACTGCTTTAACTGCCCAGCTGGAAGTGGTGTGTCAGTCATCTGCTATTACAAGGGAGTAGACCAAAGCTTTTTGAGCATGAGAGGGAAATAGGACAGGAGAGAGGGAGTCAGAGAAAGCCCCAAAGGAGTAATCAGGCTTTATTGTTATGCCTCAATGGTGATTATAGTGAAAAAGCTGAAGATGAGATGTACTCAGCCAAACTGTGTTCCAGGTGAGAACTGGTGAATAGATTTGAACCACTGTGGGTTTCATTAGGCTGCTACCAGTGTCCATTTAATGTCAGATGAAGAGGACAAAAATAACAACAGGATTTCAGGGAACATGGAGGTGAACTGGAAATCATTAGGACTGAACTGGGCTTCTAGACAATTTACATTCTAGCATGCTTGCGAGTGAAAGGAAGAGAAAGGACTGATATGTTACATTGGATGAATTGATTGCTAGTTGCCTTCAGTCAATGAACTAGGTCTTAAACACCAGTCTAAATCATCCACAAATAAATCTGAGACGTGTTCCAGAATAGCTTTTGTACCTAATGTGTCTGAGGCAAAAATGAAATGTTTATGTGGCAAGGGAAACAGGGGCACGCATCACTGTTTAGCCATGCTCTCACATTTCAGAATGACTGTGTTTGTGTCTCGAGTGACACAGGAGCTGGAATATTTCTCTTCATATGTGAATTGTTTCATTACTTCATCACTGATGCCTTGGTTTTGTGTTTTCAAGATTGTTAGTCTTCTCTGTTTTGACATCATGTTATTAAACCATGTAGAGAAGCCCAGCTCTTTGCTTTATCTGAAGTCAGTGCTGGGGAGATTGTTTACCTTTCTGGATAACCCTTGTATTTTGATGAGTTCCTCTTTCTCTTTCATAAACTGCTGCACAGTGTTCCTGATGCTGTCAAATTTTTGCCCTTCATGGTGTAAGGAGGAGCATGTAAAGAGGCAGCTCTTACCATGTTCTCCTTAATGCCCAATGGGACTTCGCACAACTTCATGTGTTCATGTTTGTAACACAGTTTGTGAAGGTGTGATTTAATATTTGGATTTGAAAAGCTCCCATTTTAATTCTTAAACTTCTTAGGATTCTGAAACAAATAAATATAACAGGCCAAAGAAATAGTACTTGCCAATCGTTAATAATCAACACTTAGATGTATGTAATAATAATATTATAATCCCTGGAAAACACCTGTGCTTTGTTTGATATAGTCAGGAAATTCACTGTTGGCTAGCAATTTAAAATGTGATTCTTCAAGTGTTTACATTTGTAGCTGGCTGACAAGGACCTGTTAAATAATGCACCATGGCTGATGCTGGACCCTGTGTTATCCCAGGCACTGTTCTTCAAAGGAGGAATAACCCTAAACCAGGCTGTATACGCTTGGAAGAGTAGATGAACACCCTCTTCTAACCTTCCCTACCTTCCTTGATCTCCATCTAGCTTTTCTGAATGAAACCATTTGGAATGAGAATTAGTAGGCTTAAAAGCACTAGGATAAAGGAAAGGGAGTTTATTTTCCCACTAAACTCTGTTTTATTTACAAACTCACAATCTCTCACAAAAGAATACTTCTGGCATTCCTTCCTCTAACTTTTGCCCAGTTCTCTTGAGAAAATGTTGAAGAGTTTTAGAATGAGAAATAGTGCTTATTTTACTCTGATTTGGTATGAACCTAGCCTCTGTGTATCTTGCATTTTAAACTACTGCAGCACATTTTAAAAACCTACTACTAAAGAAAAGTCTTGATAAGCTCAAGCATCAAGCAATTAAAGCAAAGTTCTACAGGGAGAATCCTTTGGAATATTTGTTCTTCAGTATCTTTCGTCCAAGGATTTCCAAGTACTTTACAAACATCGATTATACTTCAGCAGCACTGGAAGCCAGATAAAATTGTCAGCTTTTTTCCTTTCATTTTCCCTCCTTTAATAGGTGGTAGAAAATGATACCTCACATTGCTCTACCCAACATTTTTGAGGTCTTGCCATCAGTATTTATGCACTTAAATAAATGGCCAGATTCACAGAAATGCCAAATCCATGGAGCTTCTCTTGGCCCTTCATATTCCTGAATGCTTAGCTGATCTCGTAACAGATAACCTATGATGGCTTGTACATGGCCACACAGGAACCAAAGCTGGAAGCAGAAATACAAATCAAGCCTCATGTCTGCCAATCTGCTGATCCAACCAACAGCCTACATGGCAGCTCTGCAGATAGCAAAGAACAGGCAGTTTTGCTTTAAGACAGAGGAGAGCTCTGGCATGTGACTTCATGGCCCAAGTGAAGTTAGGACTTCAGTTTCCCCAGGTTTTCACATGAAATTCTGACCTTTATTTCTCCTTGCTGAAAGTGGGATTCCTCTTGTTTTATTTTTCAGCTGCTATCAGCTGGATCAATGTTTATCCATCACCTGTCACAGCACTGCAGTTTTAAGCCATTGCTACCACACTGTGATATTTCTCTTAACAGCTTTTGTTTGATGTTCTCCATGATAATAAAAAAATAATAAGGAAAGCTGATGATATCTTTCTTGCTTCTCTCATAGTTGACATCAGGAGGAAGACCACATTATTACGTTTCTTACAGAAGGAACACATTTGCACAGATGAAGCTGCCAAAGTACTCCTTGCCCAAGGTAGGTTACTGTTTCTGGAATGCCCATATGAGTCTACAGATACTTTAATTGCACAGAAAATCTTAAATCCAACACAAGTAACTGCAAGATGGCATGCAATGAGTGCAAACACCATTCTTCTTTCACAGAACATTTGCAAGCAAGAAAGGACTAAAACCAAAAGTCAGCACTTTGGCTAGTCAGGGACATAGGCATGAATGTAGACAGATATCACAGCCTATGTCAATTACCATTTCTTTATAGTTAATTAAGTTTTGGAGGAGACTCTCTCTTTTTCTTTTTTTTTTTTTTTTCCAGTCTTAAAATTCCCCTTTCCTGTCCCTGTTTTGTGTGGGTTTCTTTTTGTGCTTGCCTCATTAGCAGATTTTAATGGGAACCAAGCAAAGAGTGTGTCTGTGTGTCTGCTCTGTATTTTCCCTAATTAAGAACAATGGTGAATTAGCATTGGAGCTTGAAAGGGTATTTCTGCCTTCTGGAGCTGAGTTTTTTAAAACACTTATAAAAAATGTTAGCTCTGTTTTCTAGAAACCACCATTTTGCAGCTAAGGTCCTAATGGCTTCTTAACAAAAACAGGACTTTTTTTTCCTTCTCATTCTTAATATAGTCTTAAATGAAATTTAAGCTCAAAGGTAGCAAATGATCTTGTGGATTCTATATGAGGTCTAACATCTGAAGACAAATGCGCTCCCAGAAATTAAGTGAGGATTGTCAAAAGAAAAAAAAAGAAAGTGCAAGGTCAATCTATTCCTAGGAGTTGAAGTTGTACCAGGTTTTGTAGGTGGAAATATTCAAAGGGATAACTTGGCTAATGTCACAACTGACTGTCTTTGATTCCTCAACCCAAAGGACCTGTTTATAATAGATTTACTGGGTGACCTTCATATAATCAGAATGCAGCTCAAACCCAGGCCTTCAATGCCATACGTTACCTACTCTGCTGTTGTAGCCTTTGCTTTTGTTTACATCACCTGAAAAACCAGGGCACTGAGGATCATACCAGAAGCCATGAGATCTTCTTAGCTCTGACACAGGAGACCTGTGGTCTGCCTCAAAATTTTCAGGCACATTTAAAGATTGGTTGGTTTGAAACTTCCTGTCCAAGCAGGAGGAATTTACTCTTGTGAATTCAGATCAAATTTAAACAGGTGTTATTCGAAGGAACCTTTAGCAAGGGAATTGCATTTTAGGATGGTTATTGTAAAATCCAAATAAAAATTGTCATTTACAATGATTCAAATCATCTGTAGAGAGACTGTTTGCTTTAAAATTGTTGTTTCCTTTAGCCCACACTTACTTTTCTGTTCACCTTCTTAGAGAGACCTCTGGAGAGCTGGGGAAAATGTACTACAATTAAATTACAATATGTTCTCAGATAAAAGGAATTGGAGCAATATATTCATGTTATTTGACCTAAAGAAAGATGCTTTATCACAGTCTTGCAATATCTTCAAAGACTGAAGTGCTACATTTGACTTGGAAAGAGCTACAGTAGAGCTGTCTAGGAGGCTGCTGTCAAAGCAAGATAGTCACTTTTATGAAAAATGTGCAGAATTATATTATTCAAGGAATTTAAACAAACAGCTTCTTTTATGTCCAAATTCTCTTTCATCTCCTTCAGCTAAGAAGGAGGGGCCAAATATGGTAAAGAGTACTAAGTGAGTTCTGGAATTGAAGACGGAAATATCAAGCTTTTTGTGTCATCATGTCACTCTTCCCAAACTGGAGGCGTATGACGGCAGGCAGCTTTGGCAGGTGATGATGCTTCTCAGGCAGGATGGCCTACAGCAAATCAAAACTAAAATATTATTCTTTTTGACATTAACAGCCTGGTAGCTAGTTTAATTAAAAGCCTAAATGAACTTGAAACACTGTTCCTCACAAGCAGATGCCTGAATATGTGGCTACAGGTTTCGTTAATTCTCTAAATAGTCTTTATTGAGACCTGTTAATTGTTGCAGTGACATTGATATGTGGATTGTTACTGCCTGTTCTGCACCACAGTGCCAGAATATGAGTTCTGTCACAGACTGTCATGTCGAATCACCTTAAATGTACATGCAGGTTACATTTACTCCAGTTTAGACCAATGCACTGGGTAGACATCTGAGAATACTGAAGCAAGCCAAGCAATTTCTCTTTTAAAAAGACCTTTCTTAACTGGTATTGGGTTGAATAGTGATGGGATGGGTGCATGTGGTACCTCTGTTTTAAATTCATCACCTTCTTTCAACCTCAGGATGCACATCCTGACAGAAGAAGCAATAACCACAAAAAAGCCCCAACCCAAAACCTTAAATACAAACCTTAAAAGAGCTGACAGTCCCAGTAATTGACAGAATAAAACTGGCATTACACATCCCTACCGTTTAACTTGCCAGGAAGAAAAGTTCCCTGACCAAGAGCAAAAAGGGCAATTGAAGCTTGTTCCATAATTCAGAAAGCCTTGGCCTTTAGTCGTTGGAGTAGACACCTGATCAAGCCAATGTACAGCATCATTCTGTTACTTTTGTCTTTGGAAAGACAAAAAAGACAGATAGTAGAAGTGTATATTAATTTACTTCTAGTATATGCTGTAACAGAGAGAAAAAAGCTCAGGCCTTTAGTAGACAGAAGCCTGGAGAGCCCCTGAAGATGACGACAACTGTTGGAGAAAGGTGCCTTGCTTCACATTCCTGTCCTCTTCTGCCTTTGTAGGGAGCTTGTTCCATATCAAGATGAAGGCTGTTGTTTTGTATTATTTTTGGCCCTAAAAAAATCAACTCCCACCCTGGAAAAAAAAAAAAAAATTATATACCGATTGATTTTAATTTTGCCAGTGTGGAAATGAAAAATTCCTCATGTTGGTCAAAGACCTGTTTGATGCCCATATACTGATCCTTTTCTAACAAAGCTTTGCATGATTGCCACACCTATTGGAGAAGGACTTATTAAGAGGAAAAATTAAGAGGAAAATTTATCCCCAAAGGCACACAGTTGGAACGCTATCTTTTTTTACTTTCTTCACTATGTATATAATACCAATTCAGTCTCAGTCTCTGTTTCCCCAGGCTTAAATTCCTTCAGCCTTAGTGGAATCTTCTTTAGACATCCATCTTACAGCATGATCTGATCAAATTCATGAAGCATCTAGTGAATAAATTAACTTGTTTGCTTCTTAAACATTCATGAAATTGCCTTTAATTTTCTCTGTTGTTGATCAAAGTATCTTTCTACCCCCTCCGCTAGTTATTACAAAACTATTAATTGAAATGATAAGTTAATGTCACAGTACATTCACCAGACAAAACAAATTTTACTTACAATCTGTCTATGTTTAAATAGAGGGGCCTGCCCATGTGTGCACATATGCAGAAGTTAAAACTTGAGATTAGAGCTGTGCTAGGCAATGTTGCCTGAAGCACATTGGGAACACCTACTGATGTAGATCTCCCAGCAGATTCACCAAGGTGACAGTCTGAAATAAGGAACCTCAGACAAACAGCTATGGCTGTAACTTCTACCAGCACAACTGGAGCTACAACAGGATGTCTATTCACAGCCAAACTTAGTAGAAGGCAGTGGGACTTATATTACCTTTACTATTGCCGCAGGAGTCAAACCAATCTGTTCCTCTATAAAACTGGCCCGTCTTCTGGGATGCGATTTTCCCCAGTGCAAAGAAGCAAGTAAATCAAGTGCATATTTATCCACTCTGTATTCAGACCTGGATCTGGATGAACAAACAACTGTTATGAATCTTAACTCCATGGTGAATCTGCTTTCAAATACATAGATCAAATTTCTTCATTGTGTTATTTTTTTATCTTTACATTACAAGGCTTCATCTGGAAGTATTTATTCTCCCTAGGAATCCACAAGACAGTGAATTATCAAAGAATATTAATAAGAAAAGGAAGAAGTAGCATCAGCTTCCAAAGAGTATATTTTCTGATAAGGTTCCCAGTTTTGCATGTAGAAAGTCCTGGCTGAGATTCATGGAAGCAGAATAACTTTGGGATATCTGCCCAAAACAGACAGAACAGCTGAGTCTTCTGGGAATCACCTGGTACTAAGAAATCTTCATTTCTTTTCCTACCTCAATAGATTTTTATGGCACCAAAGAACTCAGGGTGCCTGTGCTGGGCAGATAGAGCCTGGGAATTTCATTATAACAATCTCTCTCTTTGGTGACTTTTTCTATTGGGTAATAATTTCTCCAGGCATTGAAAGATGTAATCAGGTTTAATAGTTTTTAATTTTTTTCTTTAATTATGCAATCTTTTCATTGTTTCCTGCCTGCTGTAACACAGAGAACAGAGTAAAACAAAACCTCACTTATAACACTAATGATCTAACTACAGTTCTCTTCTTTACATCTAGTGAGGATTAAGATTGTTTTTCTGTTAAATTTCTTGGAATGTGGTGTTTAGTACTGTGGTCCAGGGCCTTGGCTCAAGTCCACACTGTCATTAGAAACAGTAGATAACAGCAGCACTGGCTGCAGTTAGAACCCATTAGAACCTCCTTATTTCAGGTCCCAAGCATACTTGGCTTCTGAATGCTGGGGGACAAGCAGATGTTTCAGATGCTTCTTCTTTTTTTTTTTCTTTAAATATTTTTAATATCTCTGATTCCACAATCACAAGTGGAATCACTCAGGTGCCAAAAGAAAAGAAAAACCCACAACTAATTAACAGCCCTTCCTAGCCCTCAGACAAAGTATTTTCATTAAAATGAAGGTGTTGATAAGGTGGGCGAAAGTGCTGCTACCAATGTTCAATTAACACCTCATCAGTTAATTACTGCTTTGAAAATTGGCAGAAGAGAGCTGGTGTAAAATATTCCTAGATGGAATGTCCAGTTTACAGCAGTATTGCCTACTGATTAAACTCCAACCTATTCTGATTGAACTCCAGCCTAAATTTATCCCTTGCTCCTCCACAATTACTTTGATGCCCTTGGAAATGACAGTGCAGACCTCCCTCTAGTAAAGTCTCTCTCTTTTCTTTCCCCAGGACATGCATGTTATCAGCACAGATGAGAATCAGGTGTTTGCAGCTGTACAAGAGTGGAACCAGAACGACACATACAATCTGTACATCTCCGACACCCGAGGGATCTACTTCACCCTGGCCTTGGAAAATGTCAAGAGTAGTCAAGGGCTGGAGGGGAATGTGATGATTGACCTCTATGAGGTATGTCATAACTCCAAACATCTCATTTCTATCTCAGAAGCTCACATGATGCCAGTACCATTTCCTCTTTGCACATCAGTCTTGTAATATGCATGTGAACAGCAAAACCAGTAAGTGACTAAACACTTAGTTTTACCCTCCTTTTACTTAAGGGCCTCTGTGCAATCGGATGAGTTTTAAGTCCAGATTTTACACACGAGTTGAATTTAGGCCCAGCCTAATATTATGAAGATATTCACTGCTGTGTTCACCAGAGGGTTCTTAGGTGAGGAAGAGCTCATGGCTCTTTCATGCACAGCAAAATGTGTTGGAATAGTTTACTCAGTTGCTAAGAGGAACTCTGTTTCTCAGCCAAAATCCTTGGCCCCACAGTATCGGCTTGGACTCACATTGGCTCTGTGACTCTGAAAGCTCCCAACAGTCTGAATAGTATCATCTCTAAATTTTTTTTTGCATTTCTGGCAGTCCAACTGCTTGGTTTAGAAGTTAAGCAGAGACAGCAGTTTTCAACTCTCTTTGTCACCTTTCTCAGCTTGGACTATTTTGAGAACTTAAGTGATTATAGATATGCCCCCTTGGGCTATCCTATGAGCATGAAAGCTCTCCTACCTCTTTTTAGTGCCCTCTTTATCCCTGAGACTTTTTCTGAACAAATGTGTTCCGCTTAAGCTCACCCATAAAAAGGCCAATTTACATTGTCTTCTGTGACAACTGATCCTAAGAACAGGACTTTTAATGTGCCCTTAATGTGTACATCTCTTGCCCTGCTGCCTCTTTTGCCTCTGGAGACAGCACTCAGCTAATGAGAAATTCAGTCCTCAGCTGCTGTTTTGAGGGTCAGTTTCTCTTTTCAGGTCTCTTCCAGGGTATTTTCTGACCGTTTAGAGGAAAAGTCATTAACTAGATATGAGTACCTTCGAAAAGGAAGATGCTTTCCATATTTCCCCATCACTGCCTGAATCTTGACTCTGCTATATAGTTTTCCTTCAGCTGCCCTTTACTTGGAAACCACCTTGAATTGTCCAGAGATCCCAAGTGTTGTACATCAATGCAGATGAACTGTAGGAGGATGGGCACTGCCATTTCAGTCATTTGGACATTTTTTACTATTAATCTCTCTGCAGCACTGGCAGCCCATGGAAAAACTGTTACCTCTTATTACTGTCAGCTCAGGAAGCGGTTTTACTGCATTATGTAAAGGTGTCCTACATCCCGAGGGGGGAAGAAAAGCTTTTGCTTTGTTTTATTCAGCTGACACCACACAGTAACCTGGATTGAAATTGATGGAATCAGACTTACAGTGTCATATCTGCTGATTATCTAGATAGAAAGAATATTGGCTGACATGGAACCTGGCACAAACCTTCCTTTCAATTTGATGTTCTAGCTGGAAGGGAACACAAAGCCAGCCAACGTGGTTCTCCAAGTCAGATTATTGCAAAAGATGAGTGCTCTAGGGGTAAATGGAGATGAAGACAAGAGAAGAAAAAAATCCATAGATAAATTAAAAGGAAGTAGGGAGATTTTAAAATGAGTCCTTATGTGGTGGCAACAGTATATTTAAAAAAGCACTATTATTTGAGAAAATACCAGAGAAAGACCTGTTTAGTGTGTGTGTGTGTGTGTGTGTGTGTGTGTGTGTGTGTGTGTGTGTGTATGCATGTTTGTCAGGTGTTAGAAATAAGTTCTTCTGGTTGCATTGTAGTGAACATGTTTGTGTGTGTAATTCCTAAACCTATTCTGGGTTAAGGATTAATCTGCTCAATGCTGCTCAGCAGAGAGTTGCACTGGGTACAAAGAGAAAATAAAAATTGTTTCATGTTGTCTTACTGAGTTCTTTTCAGAAAAACACTGTCCTAGAGACCATCTCCTAGAGTAAGGGAAGAGCTAAAATCATTGACCACTGGGTCTGAGTTCTCTTTCTAGTTCCTGTGTCTCTCCGGTGATGTGGTGTGGCTCTGTTGGACTGGTCCACAGCAAGACAGTTCTTCCTGTGGGAATCCAGGGCTGAAGTGATAACAGACCGTGAGGAGATGCATCTATAGCTATGGTGTATATGACTGTCACTCTGGGGCTTATTTTTTATAGCAGTATGTATCTTGGCTGAGAAGTATATGTTTGATGTATGAAGGTGGTGATGGAGAGTCAAGAATGTCTTTCGAGTTGTGTGTTCAAGTGTCTTGTATGAGTCCTTCTGAAAGTGTAGACCAACATTTGTGTCTGCACACAATGCATTCAGGGTGGTGAGGGATGTCTACAGTTCCTGTGTGGGAGCTGATGGAGTGCTTTTCTCTCTGACCCCTGTGGTCATGCACTCCTTACATGGGTCTTTCTCTCTTATGAACAGCAGGGATGAACAGATCACTGTGTGTGTCGTGGTTGTGTATATGCAGTAGGTGTATCCCTTCCTACTGAGAGTACACAACCATGTACAGGCTGTGCAGTCTTTTTTCAAGATAAAGCTGTCCAAGACTGACAGTATAACATAACTTTGCTTTCTTGGGAAAGGATTCTGAGTTCTAGCCCATGACTAGAATCATAAAAAGAAAAATTCACAGCATTTCAGAACACATTTATCACCTGATATATAAAATGCTCTTTAATCATTTATGGCCAGCATTTCACAGGGACTATATAATAGAACTATTTCAGGACAACAACAAAGCAAAGTAGAAATGGAATGTAGGCTCTAGCCCTCTGGTAGTAAAGATGGAACTATGTTATTTTTCTAACCCTGTCTATTAATGCAATATCACTGGGTGACAGTGTACCCTTGTCTTTTCAGGGTGCCTTTCTACTATGACAAAAAAATCCAGAACACTTAATTGGGTAGGAAAAAAATCCTGCAAAGAAATTGAAAAGGTTATCTTTTTTTTGCTTATATTAACAATAAATTAGTTAACTACTTAATTTAACTATCGCCCATTATAGCAAGTCATGTCAAGTCTTTGTGCAACTTCAAATGAAATCTCATACCATAGCTCAAGCAGGAGGGCACTATTGCAAATGACTAAGTACACCAATATTCTGTACCAAAGCACTGTACACTAGTAGTCTCACAGCATGTGACTAAAAGTGCAATAAGGTCCTGTTCACTGTAGCATTCAAATCCAGCCACATAATTAAATCAGTTGAGCTGGAAAAAGCTCTGAATCTGCTATGTAACCATTTGCCATGCAATGCCATTTAAGTAATAATCTCTATGAATAAAAAGTCTTGATGAATGATTCTGTCTGCTAGTTCTGCATCATAAGAAGAGATGAGGTGGATGACTGAACAGACTTGCTGGAAACCAAAAAGTTTCTCACTTTCCCCCTCCTTCTCCTGATTTCACTTCCCTTTTTATTGCTGCACTCAGATTGCAGAATGACAGCCTAACAAATTCATTCGCAAGCTGCAGCAGCTATTGGGCTATTGATTTTTAGTGTGCTGAGAAGATGGGAACATTCTGCAATGTGAGTTGTGGTTTGAGGCTGATTTTTTTTCTCCCCACTAAGATACTTTTAGGCCTGTTTCCAATGTGAATCTGTTAGCATCTTGTCTTTACAAAATCCTCCTGCAGGTCTATGGATTGAAACTCTTGGGTAAAACACTAGGAAAAATAAAAAGATGAGGATCTCATTGCTAGCTCTACAACTGGCATTCTGGATGGCCTTGCTTTAGTCACTAGTGTTTTGGTTTCCTTAAAATACAAAACCACAATAAAAATACCTCTGTGCCCCAAGTTATCCTGTTGAAACACTGATAATTGTGAAGCACCTTGGGATCCTTAGATGAAATGTCTGAAGAAGGCTGAGGAAGAATAGAAGCACTGAACTGCAAGTTTATGTGTGTGTGTTGCTGTTTTCTTTGCAAGGTCAAAATTGCCACTGTGTCCAGCTACTGTTGTGCAAGAGACAAATAATTGCCCTGTACATATTTCATCTTTCAAGGGAAGGATGCCTACACAGTTGAGATTGTCACTTTACAGATAATGCTATCTCATTCTTACCATGTTCTCATGATGACTTTGAAATACAAGCTTGCTTTCCCATTTGTCGCCTTTGCACCTGTGATGGTTTTAGCTTTTCCCCATGCCCTTCAACTTGTCTTCCTTTGATGTACCTTGAGAGTTCTTGCCCTGACATCGACAACACTCACACACCCACCAGAGCCCTGTTGGGTTTGACAGGGAAAGAGGGACAGGACACATGCACAGAACCTGCATGGACTTGATCTATTTTTCAGCCATGTCAATTTTTCCTAGGTAGCAGGGATAAAGGGAATGTTCTTGGCTAACAAGAAGATTGACAATCAAGTGAAAACTTTCATCACCTACAATAAAGGGAGAGACTGGAGTTTGTTGCAGGCTCCACACACGGATCTGAGAGGAAATCCCATTCACTGTCTCCTAGTAAGTACCTGAGGGGGAAACTTGGGGGGGATGGTAGTATCCACAACAATCTTTTTCTACAAGGTAACACAAGAAAGAGAGGGCAGCTCCCCTTTCCATGCAGTGTGTCTCATGGAGTGCAGCACACCAGGCTGGGGCTGCCAGGGGATAGGTATTGCAAGACATGGCATTGTAATTTAGCTTAATTTAATTTAATTTCTGGAGCAGAAGTAAGCATCGTGGATCAGCTTCCTTCTGCACAACTGATAGCGTCCCCTTAAATAGCAGGTGAACTGGATGCCGTGTCTGCGCAGTTGATTCTCTGGACACTAGATGGGAGGCGTGAGCTATTGTAGCTCAGAAACCTTAAGGGCTCTGATAACTGGAGACAGGCTCAAAGGAAAATAGAGCTCTGGTTTCTTTCAGGCCTCTCTGTTGACATTAATATTTATTAACATTTATCATTTTCTCTTTGAGCTCAGAAGTGAGAATTGACACATTCGTCCAAATATATGTATAGCTTTATGTTGATGTAAATTGTGTCTATCTCTGTACTTATTGATATAGATACGCGTGTAGTTGTCTTTAATCATCATTATATGCAAACAGTTTTCAAGAGGGAAGGTGAAAGATGAGCAATGTGAATATAACTGGAGATCTGTATCAAATTAGAAAGCTTAGAGTTATATTGACATATTTTTCAGCCAATGCAATCTGTATTCAGGAGTGGGCTAATACTCAGAGCCCCTGTTTTTGGGATTCTCAATAGCTTTCATATTACACAAATTCTAACATTGTTCCAGGCAGAATCAGGGGCACTATTTAGACAGCTCTTCCTCTTCTGTCCTGTACCTACATGTTTCTTTCCATCAAAAAAAAAAAAAGTTTCTCATTTTGAGACTGTTTGTTAAAATCTGAATCAGAATTACATTTTGTAGCTGAATGCTACACTAATCTCTTAACTGAATGTCATGCACTATTGCAAGAGCAAAGAATAAATATTTGAAGCTGTTCAAATAATTGATTTTTTGATTAAGCCAAAATGCAAGCCTTATATTTTCTGTCGAGTTTGGAAAAAATAAATAGGGATGACTGGTGTTCAGAATTATTTCAGAGCATGACTAAATTTGTTTGGGTTGGAGTTCTTCTTTCAAGATTTTAAAAACTGTAACTAAGTGCATTTTTAATTAGATCTTTTTATGAGGTAAAAACAAAAAAAAGATGATATTCAGATGTAAAATAACTTAATTTTTTGGAAGGGACTACCTAGAGAAGCCTTTGTGTTTTAAATAGATTGTAAATCTGAATATTTCATAAAAAACCCACACCTTGACCTTTCCAAATGATGACCAATTCTATCAGATGCCCAAGATTTTTCTCATATGATATGGCAGTATAATATTTTAGGGGGCTGGTAAGGCAGATCCTGCTTTTCCTTATGGCATAGCTAAGTGAATTCTTAATAGTCTATTGTACATCTGGCCTAGCTCCCATACTTACACCATGGCAGATACTAATGCTTTCCCACTGCTGTTTTTCAGATAAATGTCTCTAACACTAGTTCAGGACACAGCAATGATGTATGTTCCAGATAGTTGTTAGAATGGGATCTGCCATTTCCCAGAGTGACAGGATGGTCCCCAGCTTGTGGGTGCAATGCTGTGTCCTCTGTGCATATGGTCTTTAAACTTAAACTCAGTGAGAGTTAAAACAGAAATAAGTACATAACAGCTAAATTGGCAGCTAAGGGGGTTAAGAGGGAATCTGGTTGAAGCACAGGGCGAGCCAGACGGAACCCTCCCTCTACTGACACTTTGCTCAAGGTGGTTTTTTCAAAGCGACTCAGAACTTCTCATTTTTTTTGAGACAGTTCTGAGTAATGAGGATGGAGGAAAGCAATGAAATTTCATCTAATCCCAGGGTTTTGTTTTTCTTGTTTATACCACTTGTTTTCTAAGATGAATACACTTAATCTTCATAAAAGAGCTGCCAAGGTATTTTATCTCAAAGATGCTGGTTTAGTTTGATACTTATCATGTGTTGTGAAGTAGTTAGCTGAGAAGTAATTCTGTCTGGTAAGAAATGGGCATCTGCCCAGGAGAGTTTATCAATTAACTTTCAAGGATGGACTAGTGGTTCAAACACTGGGATGAATCTCAGGAGAATCTTGATTCAGTTTTTAGGCAGGCCTATCTCCAATTTCCTGCATGACCTTGGGCAGTCATTTATTTTCTCTCTGTCTCACTTCCCCAGACATCTGTTAATTCCCTCCCACATTTCGTTTGTCTTGTCCATATGGATTATATGGATTTCAAGACAAAGACCCTCTTCTTGTAAGGAGGAGATATTCATGCCATCTGCTACGGAGTAGTTTAAGCATTTAAGGGAGGTGTTTTGAATAGCTCTCTTGAAGTGTTTATCTCTCTCCATTGCTCCTCGCTTTTGCAGGTGAGAAAATACTTTGACTCCCCCTAGGTTTGGGAATGGTGTCTAACATCATCCTTATGTTATAATACTGTGTCCCACTTCTGATCAGGTATAGCCACTAATAGCTGGTGTATGTGTTTCATGCCATTGGAGACAGTTCAGGTGGGCTTTGCAGAACAGCCAAGACGTGGGGTTCTGGACATTTATGAGAAATCTTACTAAGGAATGAGGGGAACATAAAGAGGGGAACATAAAAGTTCTGGCTTGAAAATATTAGGAAGGAAGTAATGAACTCTTGCAGAACTGTAAAAACTATGGCAGTGAGCAGAGAAGTGGGCTATGTCACCTATGCTTTATCTTCTACGTAGGTTTTAAATGCTCCAAGCTGTGGTCATCTTTCCGCTAGTGGTGGTGCAGCAGGTAGCACAGCTGGGTACTGGGCAATGACAGGGAAACCCAAAGCTGGTGATTCTGATGATAATAATGATTTCAGTAGCTTGTTGGTTACAACAAAAGGGATAGAGACAATTGATGAAAATTCTGAAAATCAGAGTGAGAGGTCTGTGTGTGAATTAAGCATGATAGAACACAAACCAGCTGGAAAAATACCTGTTAATGAACTCTATAGGGATAGAGATGGAGAAGGTATACATCAGAGATGAGGAAGAGAATGCTAATACAGTGAGGATATGGGATGGCCATGGACAGTAATTTTAGGTGTTTGGCTAGGAGTGGAAAGGCTGGTTTTTACACCATACCCAGTTGTCACTAGAGACTCTAAGCATTACTGCACTCCAACCAATAAGAAGTCATGCCACTGAAAAGATCATCTGTCTGCTTAGACAAATGGCCTGGATTTTAATATTTGAGAGATATACTCCATTTTAATATACTATATCTGTTAAATGAGACTAATTTGAAAGAAAACCTCTGGTATCACAAAGACTTTAGTCTAACAAGGTCTCATTTGAGTTGGGAACTGACTGAGTTGCCATTTGCTTCTGTATTCAGAATGCTGAAGTGGGCTTGGAACATGTGAATATTAAAAATATGTTCTCTATTTAGTCTTCTCACAACCGATAAAAATGTAAAAGGAAAGAACTCATGCTCTTGCAATGCTTTTCCACTTCCTGCATTCATGTCAGCTCAATTTGTTTTCCACTCCCTCCCGGCGCCCCCAGGCTGCTCCAGCGGCTGCCCTCGCAAGGCTGTCAGATAGAGTTAGGCTGCTCAGTACATTCCACTTGGCAGATTATGTTCCCTTCTGCACAGCCCATGTCCCCTTTTCCTGTCTGACATAAGTGAGAGCTCCCATCCCTCCTTACCACTCTCATTTGCCTTTGCCAAAAGAACCCTGCCATTCTGCACAGGGGAATTTACATGTCAGAGTCATAGTCACCTGCTTTGAGATGGGATGGATAAGTGGTCTTCCTCCAGTGACATATGGGACAAGGTTTCCTGCAGGGGATGTCTGCCAGACTCTTGGGGCTGCAGGTCTAGTCTTTAGGCAGCTGGTATTAGACAGAAAAACCTGCCTCCTTAGAGTCTGAAGGCCCTTCCACATAGCCTCTACTTCTCATCTTATAGAGCTGAGCAAGTTGTAGCATGGGCTTTGTTCTAGTATGTTCCTGTGTGATGTCCACCTTGACTGGGTTGGTTTGCTTTAGGTTTTCTTGCCAGTATTTTTCCCCCTCTCTTCCCTTAGCATGTTCCATGAGGGGGTCTTCATGAGGTTTGGAAGAAAAAGTACTGAAAATAAAACCCAGGCAAAGGAAATAATTTTTAGGAATTTTCAGAAATTATGACAATACAGTTTTGGAGGGAATTGTAATGAGAGTTTTGGAAATCTGCCTTTCTGACTTACCCTCTTGCTCAGCTGATTTATTCTGTACCATTCCTGTCTTTGCTGACTACCCAGCATACAAAATCAGTAGCAAATAGGTGAGGTTTCCATGGGTGTATTTGTATTGAAATCTTAAAGGTCACATCCAGATGGGCAGTGAAGCATTGTTTTAAATAACTTTGAAACTAACACTTTCCAGTCATGGTATTTCTTTGTGTTTATTGCAGTGCAGTGCAAAACAGAGCCATATGTCAAAAAGAGTCAAGAAATGGTATGACACTGCCTGAATTAAGTTGTTTTTCCTGACTAATTAGTGGTGATTCAGCACCACACCAGTAGGGTTATGTTGCTTCTTGTTGCAGAGATAGCTTGGGCACTGCTGCTCGCAGAGTCATTTTGTACCTGCATCCTTGTTTGCTTCTCACAGAGGTAGGAGTCAGAAGAGCTGGGTAGTCCCTATCATCACCTGCCCTTGCAAGCCTGGTTCCCTCCTTCGAGGGAACAGCCTCAAAATCTTGTCCTTGGGAGAGAGTTTCAGCCTGGTGAATCCATTTCCTAGTGGGAACAGGTTGTGTCAGAAAATGATAGCAAAGTGACGGTGTCTTTCTAAGGGTGATTGAATGCAATGATGAGGAAGAAATATAGGAGGACACTCTATGTTTCTAACCCTGTAGAAATAGGTGCATGCATTGTTGTATCTGCTTTTTACTTTTATTTCCGCTTTCTCCATAGCCCTATTGCTCCCTTCATCTTCACTTGAAGGTCTCAGACAACCCCTATACCTCAGGAAACATCGCCAGCCGAGACACTGCCCCCAGTATTATTGTAGCTTCAGGTATGAAATGTTTAAAGATTGCCTGTGTGTGATGTGCGTACACTGACAAAATCTGGATTTTGTGGTGCGTGTTGAGTGGTTGTGGGGTATCACACCACTAGTATTGGGAAAGAAGGCTGGCTATCAAAGTCCTTATGGACCTTCAACTTGTCATATGGCTTTTTATGGAAACTGGCCTTCAAGACCAAGGAGATCATGCCTAATCCTCTACTCCTGTGAACATAAGACTCAAATTAGGGCATTTTCTTTGTGTTAGAGGTGTATAGAGTTGTATGTGTTTGGTCTTTTATATATATTTTCTTCAAACTGAAATCCCCTTCCCTTTCCCCCTTTCCTTTCCCCCCTTTCCCCTTCTCCATTCCCTTCCCCCTTTCCTTTTCCCTCATTATCCTCCCCAAACTAGAACTTCTATAATTACAAAAGGTTAATAAACACATTTACTCCTCTGATTTGTTAGTTCTAGTGTTTCTGAGAGTATTCCGTTGCTAACTAATGCTTATCTTACAGGTAATATAGGCACTGAGCTATCAGACAATGACATCAGCATGTTTGTTACTTCTGATGCTGGGAACACTTGGAGGCAGGTAAGTGACACAGAATCACAGGTCTAAATACTAATCACAGGAAATTGTTATAAAAGTAGATTCAATCTGTCACTTAATTTTTGTTTCATTTGGTTCAGAGTAGTTTTTTGCAAACCTTTAAAAAAGAGTAAACTTCCCTTCTGAAAGGTACAGAAATGCTCAAAGAAAAAGACTATGTTGTTAGACTTCGTATTAAAGAAAATTATTTTAGTAATTCTGCTCAGAGTTTGACTTCAGTTTAACCCTGTGGCAAAGAGAACAGCATAAATTATAGATATTAAGGGGAAACAATGTGTCACCTTTTACTGTTGTGCAACCCTTATACCAGTCAAACCATTTTTCTCATTATCCATGATTATACTTTCCTGAAAATCAGTAGTTGCACTGGTCTACTTTTCCTCTCTCCATATGGGACTCATTTCACCTGCACTGAGTTGTCCAAAGTTCAGTGTCCATATAAACAAATTATTTTGCCTTGCTGTTAAGCTAATGGAGAAAATGACAGAATGAAGTTCACTTTGTTAAAGCTACCTTCATAAAGCTACCTCTTCTTTACTTGTGGAAAGAGACTGAATGCTGAAGTTAAATTAAGATCCTAATATTTAGTGGAGTCCCACTTGTTAAGAAATATACTGTAATGTGTTTATCTTCAGATCAGGAAATTCCATTACTCCTATTTTTTGAATGGGATATCAAGTCATGCAGAAAAAGAATAACTTTCTCAGACAGACGAATGCTGCTATATAGACTACAGGGCAAAT
Organism: Corapipo altera; assembly: GCF_003945725.1. Lineage (NCBI taxonomy): Eukaryota > Metazoa > Chordata > Aves > Passeriformes > Pipridae > Corapipo > Corapipo altera. The sequence goes on along the minus strand of NW_020884896.1, from coordinate 8,290,091 downwards.
GTTTGCAGAGAGTTAATACAAAAAAGGGAAAGAAAAAGAAAATCTTTTCAAATATTTGATATTCCAAGAATCTAATTATTTTGCAATGTTTGACTAGCCCTCATTTTTCTGTCTACATCAATTATCTGAGATAGGGCCAGATATGTGCAAGCACATGAAATTCTTCTTTAAACAAAAATTTGTCATTGAAAGAATGGAAATTGTTGATCCTTGCAAAAAACCCCATGCTTCTAACTTTCTGTGAGAGGCAGATTGCATTTTCCAAAAACCTGGGAAAACTGGGGGGAAAAAAAACCCCAAACAATAAAATACAGAATACAGAAACTGTCTCTATAATTTCCTCTAATCTGTAACTTCATTAGCACATACCTGTCCTCTATCATGATCATACTTAAAAAACTATGCAATTTTCTTGATACTAAGAAGAATACATTTAAATAGATACTTTTTTTTTCCAGATCTTTGAGGAAGAGCACAGTGTTCTATACCTGGATCAAGGTGGAGTACTTGTTGCCATGAAACACACATCTCTGCCTATCAGACACCTCTGGTAATGACTCCTTCTGTACTAAATGTCTGCTCTCCCTCTTTTCAGATGCAGGAAGTAGGTAGTTAATATGCATCCAGTTTTCTGTAGCTATAATCTAGACAATATTAGTTCAGCTATTGGCAAACATTAACTCAGTTCCAGTTTACATAATTTTGGCTCAGCCAGATCTAAGATACTGTCAATATAATTCCACAACACTCCTGGTTTACCACAACTTGGTTTCTTGAGTTTGGTTGTTTATAAAATATGTACATGGTCTTTATGCCTTTGTCTCTTATTAAATTGATAAAGTATTCTTTAGTTTCAAAATTATTGATTAACTTGTCTTCTATGTGGCAGGCAGCACTTGTGAACCAGAATTTTCTTGAATAGATTCAGAGTTACATAGCCAATAAGTCTAAGTCCTCATTAGTTAGCACTCTTGAGTTTAGAAGGTAGAATACAGTTTTTTTGCTGTTTTGCCTTATTTACTTCCACTACAGTCAGTGTCTTATCAAAATCTGAAACACACAGACCCAAGTCTTAATTAATGATGAGCAGTTCTAAGCTTTCACTTACGTTCACACTGGGAGGACAGCTGATTTGAAGAGTCAAAGCTCTCATGCTCCAGAAAACTAACCTCCTTAAAATGTTAATGTTGGGGACCCAGAAATGGGATGCTCAAAATCACTGGTCTATTTTTTTAAAAATCTTATCCCTAGGCTACATTTTGCCCTTAAAGCATCAATCTCTCACAAAACTATTAGTTTTTACGGCTGAAATATTGGCCATGAGTTAGTGGTATGATGCCAAACAAGTCTGATCAATGCTCTGGCTTATGATGCTTCCCCCAAAAAATAGTTATTTAAATGACTAAAAAATCATTATCCAAAAAGAGAAGCTGCTTCCCACTTCTCCATAGCAGCTGTAGACTAGAGAGTCTCCTCAAGTAAGGTAGGAGAGTAAGGAAAGAAGACACTTATTCTGCTTTCTCTTCCAGGTTAAGTTTTGATGAAGGGAGATCTTGGAGCAAGTACAGTTTCACATCCCTCCCACTATTTGTAGATGGAGTTTTAGGGGAACCTGGAGAGGAAACTCTCATCATGACGTAAGTGAGCATGCCATGATACTGTTGTTCATGAGAACCGCACCATAAATATCTTACAAGGGTTGTTCATAACAATAGCATTTCTGATTGGGGACCAAACCAAGTACTAACTGAAGCCAGGAATGTGCACTCTTCTGTTGCTAAATCATCAGTTTATTTCTGATATGATTGAGGGAATGACAACATGGTTCCTTGCAAGCTGCAAACATTATCACTTAGCTTATCAACATGAAATGTGACTCCTCAAATTGGATGTGATATAAAGCAGAGTTACTGTTGACAGATGAATATTTGAAAGAAAGATGGTGAAGTATTTTTATAGCTGTGTTTTTGCTGCTACATTCTTTTTTTCAACTGAGACACAGAAAAGTGAAGACATTTTTCTGTAAAAATGAATGACAAAATGTTGCCTGGAGGATGACTCATGAAAAATTATGTTTAGTTTCAAAGTGGTGTGCTGAGTTCTGTACGATGCATAAATCTGGACTCATCATGCCAGAAACTATGTCATTTTACTTGAGGTCAGATTAGCAAAAACAGGAGGAAAATTCAGTTTCTGACTGACCTGTAATAGGCAGAATGTGTGGCTTGGAAACTAAACTCAGTTAATAGAGATGTATAAAGAATGTTTCCTTCGGGTTCTGATTTTAATTTGCGTGAAAGGATTTACTAAAACTTATAATTGAGATAAAAATCCTTTAAGTATTACTGTCTCCAGCCCCACATCAAGTCTTCTATTGAGTCTTTGCTTCAAATAGAGTCTTTTTGGGTATTGTCAAAAGTGGGAGGGTCTTGATGAACAGAATAAACGCTAAATGCAATTTTTAATATGGTTATAGATATTTAGTAGGCTAAGTTTCACTTGCACTATGTCAGTCAAGTGAAAATGAGTAGTACTATCACTCCTGAAGAAATTGATCTCTGTTGGAAATTGTGGGTAACTGTACCTCTGTAACTACCAGACTCCATCAGGTGCTTCCTTTTACTGTATTTTCTTTCTGCTGCATCCTGTAGTGTGTTTGGACATTTCAGCCACCGCTCAGAGTGGCAGCTGGTGAAAATAGACTACAAGTCCATTTTTGATCGGAGATGTGCAGAAGAGGACTACAGGCCTTGGCAACTCCATAGCCAGGTGAGAGGCAATTAGGCTGAGATCTGACCTGAACTAGCTAATGATTCTACAGTTAAAGGTCAGCATGATCCAATATCCTTTCCTGTCAGTTTGGCATATGAGATTGTCCCTTACTGGATGGGTCCATTTTGTTACGTCAGTGTGTTGACCTCAGATTTAGATTCTGTGAGCCCTGAAGGATCAACACCTGTCTTTTGGGTATCATCCTCTACGCAGGCAATTAGCTCAGACTTAAAGGATGTATCAACAGTAGAAGCACTGCCACTGAGGCCTGAACTCCTTCACTCTTACGCCTCCCATCTAATTTTCCTGTCCTTACCTCCTTTCTCTTTCTCTGTCCTGTGTCCTCAGAGCCAGTGTCTTAAGACCATTCTAGTTGGGTCCCCTTAGCCTCATTGCCCACTTGGTTTCATCCCTGTTCTGTCTCTATCTGTCATGGGAGTTGGACACTTTGTTCCCCAGCTCAATGGCCCCTCTGCCTTGTCCTGATGCAGCTGCTGCATCACTCTTGGAACCATTGATTACATGCCTGTCAAGGTAAGGTGCTCTGCACAGTGCCTGCACCTGCCCTGGGGCACCTTTCCAGCTCTGCCAAGTTTGACACAACAGCCTGTTTTATATCAGGTTAGGCTAAAATATGGCCCAAGTTCTGTGGTTATATAAACACCACAGGCTCCATTAAAGTCTAAGGTAAAGCACACATTTATATCATCAGAGGTTGTCGTTCTGTATGTGTCTTGCTGGGCAAGAATTTAATAATGAATATGAAATGAAAGTAGCTTGACTCAGACTAGCTGCTCACACAAGGCAAAACTCTACACTAAAGAGACCAGTTATTACTTAGATCTTCAGATGCTGAAAATCACTACAGTTCCTTGAATTTCAAGGAAGCACAACATTCTATACCAGTTCCTATTCAGGCCATTAAATTATCAAATCGAAGCCACAAAAAATTTTTTGCAACCATTTTAACAGCATAAAAGGTAATAACTGAGACTTCTCTGTGTTTTGTTCTTTACTTTCTTGTACTTGCATGAGCGAAAATATCAAGAATTTTGCAGTATTTCTTTGAGGATGCTGGCTTTGGAGCTTGCCAGAACTATTTTTAGGAAGACTGCTGTGTAATCTTGCCTTTTGAATTCCTTTCCATTGAGATTGCAAGGCTGAACCTTGTTCCCTAGATAGAAATATTTAGCAGGGTGCTGAACAGAGGGAGTTTTAGCATCCACGTAACAAGTCAAACACAGTAAAACCCGAACTCATCCATGGAAAGTATTTACATAAACACATTTTACTAGTTTCTACTGAATGAAATTATTCCCCAAGAGATCAGACTAAAGAAATAGACCTGCTCTGTGTCTCAGATTGCAGAGGGATGTTTCAGTTGCTGTGAAATGGGCCTGGATCAATTGCTCATTGGGTTTGGAATAAATTCAGCTCTGAATCAGATACATAAGTAACCTCAGATCGTTTCTTAGTGTGTATTGGAAAAGCTGGTTTAGTCTCAGTTAAAGCTTCAGTAGCTTCAATTAGCTCCAGTGTACTGAGATGGCATTTGACTTCCCGTCCCGTTCCCTCGAGTAACACCTCCCATTCCACAGGCTTGGAAAAACCAGGTGTCACAAATAGCCTGGTGGGCATCAAAGAAATATTTTTGGTTTTGTTTTTAGGGAGAAGCTTGCATCATGGGAGCCAAAAGGATCTACAGGAAGCGCAAGTCAGAGAAGAAATGCATGCAAGGAAAATATGCTGGGGGTATGACCTCGGAGCCATGTGTGTGCACGGAGGCTGACTTTGACTGGTGAGCAGTGGGCACAAGGACTGCGTGCTCTCTGCCACAGCAATGCAGAGCTCACTTGAGAGGCTGTAGGCTGGCAGAGAGTAGATATTAATAAACATGTAAGTGTCAAAATAGGTTGCTCTTTGATAGTGCAGGTATGTCAAAGGAAGGAAAGGTGGAATAGATATCTGTAATCTTGAGGACTCCCACAAAATCGATGCAGAACAGACCATTTTCCAGGTCACATCAGAGCTCTGTGCGCCATTATGATAACAAGATAAATTTAGCATATCTAACCTCAGCAAGGACCAGGGGTGGCTGTGAAAGTAATATAAAGACATATATAGGATTGTGTAAAAAACAAAATAAACTTTTCACACCCAAGCATACATATATCTGAGTAAAAGTAAATATATGCGTATGCAAAGTAGGCCTTCTGCTTCCAGAAATCAAATATCTCAGAAATTCCTGGGTCATTTGTTATATCTGAACCATCATGTTTGATAGTATCCAGCAGATATTGCTTTCATAGTGTGATAAAACGTTCAGTTGCTGGTTTCATTTCAAGATTGCTGCTGACTCACACCAATTTGCACAAATAAGGCAGGGAACCACATTATTGAAATCTCTTTTTTGCCTCTTTTCTCCAAGTCTGAAAGTCCTGGGTATCTTGGATGAGAGAAATGGTGGCTCTTTGACTAATAAATCCCCTTTGTTCCTCACCCAGCTAGATCTATGCCATGCTACTAATTAAACCCAGAATCTGTAACGTGAACCCTGAAGAGCTTCATCTTATCAATATTTTGTTCCTTGATATATGAGTTCATTCCAGGACCATGGAAATTTAAATCATTTCCCTTCTTGCTTTTCTAAAAATACAAGGTTTTTTTCTGTATAAAATCATACAATCGCAGGAAGCTTTTCCATGTGCAAAACCAGTAAATCCTTTTGCACCAAACAATAACAATTGTTAGCATATTTGAGCACTGATTCTCTGGTGATTTCCCTGTCTTGCACTGAGTTCTTTGCTAGGGAGAAGATACCTCAGTTCTGTGTGTAGTTTATCATTTAGGTGTCCAAAGGTCCTGGATTTCAACCATTTAACATTACTCTAGTGATGTAAAAAAGATAACAGCCAAACAACAACAACAAAAAACCAAAAACCTGCAACAAACCAAACCAAAAACAAAAACCCCAAATAAACAAAACAAAAAACAAAAAACAAACAAAAAAAACCAAACCATCATTAACAGGAAGGAAATTCCCTGAAGGCTTTGACCCTCTTGTTGAGCATGCAGTACAGTGCTGCGCCAAACTTATGCCCCCATAAAATAGTTGATGGAATTGATTTACAGTCAGTTCATTAGTGATTAAATCATTGGCAGTCATAAGGGACATGCATACCTGAAACACTTCTGATAAAAATATGCTTTTCTTCCAGAACTTCTTTCTGAGAATATATATTTTTATTTCATTAAAATTGATTGTGTGGTTTACTATGACAAAACTTTGTTGCTAGGTACAGAACAAAAGTACCCCAGTGACATTTGCTGGGGGAAACATGCTTTTACTTCTTTAATGTTCTCCTCAAGGAAATTTTCTCCACTGCTGGGTTGTGGGAGAATCTTCAAGAGAGTGCTTGGATGCTTGAGGATGCATAACAACCACTTACAGTTCACACACATTAACAAATCCCCTCAAATCTATTGGAAGAGGCAGAATTAGGACCTTCCTGACCTACAAGAGCCTTCCTTCTGGAAGGCTGGAAAACCAGTTTTGGTTTGGACTGTCATGATCCCCTCCAGTTCTTCCTGAGCTCATGTTATTCCTACAGTCCTCAGATCTGGATTTCTTCTTTACCTATTTCAGCTTCCTTCCCTACTGCCTCTGATGAAAAAAGACTGAAATATTGCTTTAAGCATCCAGTTCAGAAACGTTTACCAGCAATATTCACCAGGAACATAATTTTGCATAGATTTGCCAGACTAAACTCCACAGGGAAGAGAAGACAGAAGTTTATCTGGGAAGGAGAAAAGAGATGGCAAGAAAAAAGCAATTTTGCTGTCTGCTAAGAAAGGCGAAGCTGCTGCTGCACCACTGTAACTTGCAGTGCCTATCTTGTTGAACTCTGCACTAGGCTTCACTTCCAGTCCACCCTGCAGCAGTTGGAAGGAGTTTTGGAGGAAAATCAGTAGAGGTATTCTTGCTGTGGCAGGATGTCTTCTGTGGGGTTTTCCCTTTGGTGGAAGAAGGAAGCACTTTCATCATCCTCACTCCTGACATTTCAGAAGTACTTTTGAATTCTCTATTTCTCTCTTTTTTTTCTTTTTGCTGTGCAGGGCTCTTAATTGAAGGAGATTGAAGGGGACATGTATCCCCAGGCAAGGAGAAGCCCCTTAGCTGCCTGGACTTGATTTTTCAATCTTAAAATAAACTGGGCAGCCTTTTATATTAACGTCCATGGTTACAGGACCCAGAATCACATACAGAGTTGAAGAAGACAACAATGTCTGTTATTGTGCTGTCTTTTCTGTTTAAACACTAAATTTGTATGGGGAAAATTTTACTATCTAAGCTTGTCAGAGATTGGAGTAAAAAATTGTATCTCTGTGGTCAGGTAAAGTGAGAAAAAGAGTTGTGTTACTGCTGTTAATCCTGCAAGTGCTCTTTTATCAGTTCAGGCAAAAAAATGCCAGTTATAAAAGATTTTGTAATGTTTTTTCTCCTTGTGATATCACAGAACTCCAGGTTCATTTCAAATCTGTATGCAGCCCATGGTAGTTCCTTCTCAGAGAAAAGGGCACATTTGTTTATTGTTTTACACAGCAACAAAACTGAGTGACATTAGAAATGACTGTAGTTTCTCTAGCCTTGGGAACCTGAACTCTTCTGACAGAAGACATCTTTTATCAGGGGGGAGAACCCAAATGAGCTGGGGACAGGGCTGGAGCACCCGTGTCTGCTCTCCATGCAGGGGCTGAGGCTCACAGCCAGAGGGCAATAGCGCTTCAGTAATAGAGGGACTGGGAATGTGCAGGAGCCCTCGGCAAATCTGTCCTAGCAACAGCCTAGAAACTGGAATGTCCTTCTTCATTTAATTGATTTGGGTAAATGGATGACACCGTTACTTCGGTGTTATTAAAACATTAATTTACCCGGTTTCCTCACATTGTGTTCCTTCCTGCCGTCTGAGCATTATTGCGGCAATATCTCTTCAGTAGAAACACCTCCTAGACACAGATGGAAATCTTTGGTGGTGTTCATCCTTCAGCTATCTGCCTCGCCGATCCTTTAATAGAAACTTTGTCTCACTGTCAGTCCTCCCTCTGAACCCACTGTCATTAATATTGAGGGCTTCTCCTATCAGTATTCCCATATCTCACACGTTCATGGGAGGTATGAGCCTGTTGATACTGGTGCTAGTGATTTTGGGTAGCCAGAGAGGCACGAAGGAACCTTAGTGCAGTTGGGAATCAGGTCTATTTACTTCACTGATGATATCAGCAGGGATCTGGCTGGCTCTTTTTTTTATTGTCTGGCACTTAAATTACACCCCTGCCTTCCAGTGTTAGTTCTTATGCTAAAACATCAGAGTCCTGCATCATGAGAAACTGTTCTGACAAACCACAGGGAGGCAGAGGACAGATACTGAGTGTGATTAGATTCTGTTGGCTTCATGTGTCTGTTGGCTCATCAATTCTGATGATTGTGCAGGTGCCAGTTCTGAAATACACATACATTTACACCCTTAGGTTAACTAACTTTGCTTTCTCATTGAGGCACGCTTGGTTAGCTAAGAAATGGCAATTTTGAATGAATTTTTAGTTCATTTTGAATGCTTGTGGATGCAAGTTTACTATGCAAAGTCTACAGTGAATCTCTGCACCTTTAAGGGCCTAGATATCTACCAGGCATGGATTTACTGGGAAGATTATGGGGATTTTAGGTTCTGTATTTACATAGGCTGGTATAGCTTGATTTCAAATACTGTGATGCAATTATAATCATACACCTTTGTAGATCCACAGTTCAGACTATAGCTGAATCCATCCTTCTTTGAGCTTAATCCCATGTCAGATTCTGTAGAACAGCTCCCCTTTAATACAAATCTACACTTGCATCATTGTTAAATATTAGACAATGGTATAAAGTGAATAAAAAGCTGATAAGAATTTTACATGGCTGTGACCACAGTTATTTTTTTCTACTGGGGTTTTTGGAAACTGCAGAACAAAGGTGACTATTTTCAGAGATACCTCGATTACTCCTCATTTAATGTCTGAAAAGTTTGGAAAGCACAGCCTACAAAACCATTTTCAGCCTTTTCATGTTCTGGCATAGTCTACCTTAAGGTGAAGCTGTTAATATTAAAGAAGTCCTGTGGTTACGTGCTAAGTCATCTCTTGATTTTTAGATGGTATGCATGTGGCAATCACTCATCTGACTTAACTGGTTATTTCTATATCTTAGGGCAGTGTGATTTTAATAATTTTGAATTAACAGTTCTTCCATGAGAGTATGTTTATCAGTTCTGTATTCAAACTACAAACTTCCTTATGGAATTTCTTTTCTTTTGATTATTAACTGTGCTGCAAATAACATTAGATAAAGGCATTTATTAGGAGCTTTGAGTAGGGATACAGAACTTCTGGAATGAATTTGTATCTAATTACAGAGAAGAACTTGCAATTTTACTTGACTAAGACAAATAGAACTCCAGTTTAAACCAGTGAAATTGGCCAAGGTTAAACCATAATCAGTGAGAGCCACAAGATAGGTTGCTTCATACTGGTAAAGCAATCCCTGATGGCAAATGCTCCACTCCTTTTTGATAGGTACATTATCTATGTCACCTGAGTTCTTTTCAGGCAGGCACAAAATATCATCAATATATGCAAATTCCAATTCCCAGTTACCAGGCAATGACTCGGCTAGCTGATTGCAGTCTGAGGCTGATGCCTTCCCCATCTCCAGATTTTGCTGTACTGGCTCGTGCTATGGCAATCCAATTGATGCTAATGCTTGTTGATTGCTACAAAGCCTGTTGTGCCAAATTGTAGGCAGCAATTTGTTGTCAGCATCAGTGTTCTGCATGCACCAGCCTGTAGCCAAGGAATTCATTAGATTCCAAGACTGCGGAGGTGAACAGGCAGCTGCTGCATCTGTAGAGGGATATGGAATAGAAATTCATGTCATTTACTGGGATGATATTTCTGTAGGGCCTTAATGAGCCAGATGATTTGCAAGCCTGAAAACAACACTGAAACTTCTGTGCTTGTAACTGTTTCTGCTGTGGAAAATCCTATGGTTTCTTTCTCTTGACTTTGAGAAATATGATCTAAGTACAGTCAAAACTAGTTAAGTCAAGCTTAGCTTGCCCAGATGTTCAGGTAGTATTACGAACCAAAATAATAGCTTGAATCTAGATGCGTGTAAGGTAAGAAATCTCAGACTACTGCATTAAATTAGGCTGTGAGTACTGATCCCCTCTGAGGCAGATTTCACTGTATTAGTTTGTTTTGTTTTCACTTAACTGATTACAGAATATTGTGTGTGTACAGTCTTACAGCTTTTTAATTAGAGTCACACATGATAACTTAGGAATACAGTGCTTCAGAGTGTTTACAAATGAATTACAAAAATACAATAGTCCCACTTGTATGTAAATATTTGTTTTCTCTAAGCAAATCATAATGGTGTTATTCTTCATTACAAAGTGTATTCTGCAGCTATAGTGTTCCTATTCAAACAAGGATGATTATAGAAGCACATGGCAGTGGGAGAACAGGCTGGCTGATGCTTCCAAAGCAATTAAGCAACATTCAGTCACTAGCATCTGAGTAAATAGATCGGTGAAAACTCAGTCAAAAAAAAATGAGGGAAAGACCATTTAGGTCATCTACTTCATTGCTGTTTCCTAGAGTATGTTCTCAATTACTTGTTGTAGATATCCCAAGCACCACAGCTGCCAAAATGTTCCTTTGGAACAGTCATGCAGCCTAATAGATGTTTAGGAGTTTTCCCAAGTGATATGCAGCTTTAATTTTCTTTTGCTTAATGTCATCTTTCTAATTTCTCCTTTTTAAGATTACCTCAAAACATTTTTTTTCTCAATTCAGAAGGAAAAGTTGAGGCAGAAGTAAAAAGAATATCAGGCTACTTGATACGAAGATATTAAAGATAATAATTTTAAAAAGTGCTTTGCAAATAAGTACCATTTTAAGATCAAGGATTGTGTTACAACTGGAATATTGGAATGGAGTTGGTGGACTCTCTATAGCAGTTTCCAGAAATGAAATCCCATTAACTTCTCCATTATGGACTATGGAGGAAGTTTAGTAAAAGGAATAAGAGTGCTTATCCAACCAAGTAGTCCTCATTACTCAATGGCTGGAAAGTAACACCGCATGTGAATGGAATACTGATTAAAGAGCGGGTTTGTTTGTTTATTCTATAAAAAATAACAATTTTTATAGAATCTTTGTTTACCTGGAATCAGAAACAATTGGAAATTTTGTTTAGTGAAACCAAAGCAAATTTAGTCATAGCTAAACCCAAACTGTGTGAAAAGATTACAGTTTGATTCATTGTTTCTAACACATGATTTTTGGTAACATTTCCTCTTCTGAACAAAAGTAGAATGGAAGATCACAACCTTCTTTTCCATTACCGAATACTCTGTTAATGCCTTCAGGTGAGATCTTTCTCACTGGTGTAAATTTTCCTCTACATTCTATTTAATATAATTTCCAAATACAATTAGCTTTCTAGCACTTCAGTTTTCTAAGATATGATTGAGGCAACAGTGATTTAACTTGGCTTAGATCTCTAGTTTTTATTGTATTTGAGCCTAGAGTTGATCCTGAGAAGCCCTATTAGTCTGTGGAAAGAGAACACCTGATGCAATAGCTCATAAACTACCTGGTCTGGTTCTGCTGGTTTCTATTGGGATATATGCAAGGTAACTCCCCCAATAAAAAAAGCTGAAGTGAAATAAACAATCTGTTCTATTATCAGTGTTAAAAATCAGAAACCCTAGTAAACAGAGGGAGGAAAATTCAAAACTTTTATTAATAGTAGAGGACATGAGCTAATACCTGTATTTGTTCTTTTGGTTTTTTATGTTATGGTTTCTTCTAATGTTAAAACAGTGATTATGGATATGAACGCCACAGCAATGGCCAGTGTTTACCAGCATTTTGGTATAACCCATCTTCCTTGTCAAAGGACTGCAGCCTTGGACAGAGTTATCTCAACAGCACTGGGTAAGTGGCACACCAGACTTTATTTAGCTAAAGCACCCATATGGACTTAACCCAATTACAACTATAGCTACATTTACTATAGGTGTCTCAAAGCTGGCTGAAGCCCTTGGAACCTCTTCTTCCCTCCTGTATGTTCCAGAATTTCTCTGAAAGACAATGCTTTAAAGACACCTGGGGGCAAAACCATAAGGCAAAGGCCAAATCATTAGTCTCAGAAAAGTCCCCTCTTAAAATCATGTGAGATCAGGTGAGGCAGAAAAAATGGAAAATAAATTAGTTGAAAGAGATGAAACTGATTTATATGTGAACTAAAGTAATAGATGAGCAGCTAGCCTGAATGCTGATTGTTCTTTGGCTCTCTTGGGAGTCAGTGGAAGATGTAGTTTAAGTTAAGATACTGACAGACTTCATTTATGGTGCAAGTGATAAAAGCAGACAAAGCAACCTAAGCTGTGTTTGGGGGTTTTGTACAAAGTCAGGCAGAATTTGCTTTTTACTTCAACTCTCTTATTTTCCAATTCTCAAGGCTTACATCTTTAGAGAATTTCAATAGGAAGTGGAGAGCATGTGAGAAAAGTTGTTAAACTTTGCCTAACAGTGTAGTAATGGAATACAATTCCATACTGTATATGTATATAATTTACTTATAACTTTATAGTCATTTAACATGTAACAGATGATATAACTTTATAGTTTAGGCAATTTATAAATATATGGTATCAAGGCATGCTATGCAGGAAATTGTAGCATGCCATTAACAACAGCATTAACTACTTGTATTTTAGGCACATGAGGAATGCTTGGCTGAGGCAAGTGCTAAAATGTATTTGGGAATCCGTGTTCTTCCAATCTCCTTAGCCTAAAGAAACCTGTTCCCATTTAACCCTGTTATGCTCTTTGTCAGCATCTTCCACGCGTTTCGCTATCCCCTTTCAGATACCGGAAGGTCGTTTCCAATAACTGCACGGACGGTGTGCGGGAACGGTACACGGCAAAACCACAGCAGTGCCCCGGCAAACCCCCCCAGGGCCTGCGCATAATCACATCTGATGGCAGACTGACAGCTGAGCAAGGACACAATGTCACTTTCCTGGTGCAGCTGGAAGAGGTAGGCTCTATTTTACATTGCCTTCCAAGCCCCATGGGTGTATTTGAGTGTGATTCGCGGCAGACAAAGTTTACAAGGAGGTGAACCTGGAGAGGGTGGTATAAAGTCAGTCAGCTCCGTGATATAGCTGGGTGGAGTTTGCTCTAAAGTGTCATGGATGGTGTATGGAGAGGCTGTTTGGAGTACTGTGGTGCATAGGGTAGTAGCTGGGAGAAGCTGATAAAAACTGGGAACTGGTTTAATTGGGGAATTTCACAGTAGAACTGAAGAGTGCAGTTTTGAATTCTGATCCCCACCCTTAACTATGCTTTTGGCTTCCTGCTGTTTTTGAAACTGATTTTCCATTTTTACTTGCCACTGACTTTCATCCAAAGATGGCTAACAGTACACGTGCAGATGTGTCCTGTCACACAAGCTGGTACATAGTGTTTAGGCATTTATGGGTGAAATCTCAAGATGTCATCAGCAGGATAAGTCTGAAATTCATTGCTAATTCACATTGCTAATGTGAAGCTTATTCAGACTCTGATCTGGATTTTTGCTACATCTGTAACTTAACTTGGTGTTTCATTGTTCTGCTCCCTCCATTTCTGAATCCATAGAAAAGAATATTTAAATCCTTTTGTCTGATTTTCCTTCTCAGCACTTCTTTATCTATGTTTAATTGTAGACACATAAGTAAGAACATTCACAAAGAAACAGTTTTCTCTTTTTACCTAATCCAGTTCGATTTCTTTAAACTTCTACCCCTTTTCCTCTGTAACTGGACAATAAATCCTAAAACAGGTAAGCTCTAACACCAGGGCACAATGTACATCCCTTTATAGCTTAGAACATTCATGGAAATTACTTCTGACCGTCTCCATAGTAAATGCCATCTGCAAGGAAAGAGAAATGATTTTTGTTACATCTCTTTTATTGATGCTTTCCACAGCAAACAGGTGTCCTGACTTGTAAAGGCAATAGCATATGATAAATCATATTTAACCTGAAGCAGTTGTTTGACCTGAATGTTTATTTTCTCCAAAATATGGTCACTTTATGTCCATACTGTCAGTCATAAAACATTGCTACTGTAGATGCTATAATGACAGTGTGAACATATAATTTGAGCTGGTTAAATTATTGATTTCTACATTTCTACAGATGAAGAAGAAAAAGGCCAAAGCAAGAGGCAAAGTCTCTAGGCTTTAAAAAAAAAAAAAAAACCAAAACAAAAAAAACACCTGTCCATTGCATTAGCTTTCTACTCTCAGCTAAGTTTTAAAACATACTGGGAGAAGAAGATGGATAATTTGAGTAGTCAGTCACAAAACTCAAAGAATTATGCCAGTAGTCAGAGGGAGAGACAATCACCCACAGTGTGGGAAACTCAGGACAAATGTCCTGCACTTTCTTCTGTGAGTGTTAAAGCTCACATACCATGTAAGAATACCCTGAACTGCTCTGTCATACAGGGACCTGCTGTGATTTGTTCTGTCTTTTCTGTTCTCTCTGATCTTTTTTGATAGCCCTGCTTCAGTATTCACCAGATCTGGAAGCAACACCTTCTCGGTATGAGATGGTGTCTTTCTCATAGTGTGTGTCAAGGAGTACATACAGTACATTTTGATGAGTGTCAGCTTCCGAGCTGATCTAAAGGGAGCTCTTCTTTCAGTATATCTGATAAGGAAGAGGCTGGGAATCACTCTGAGCCTTGAAACAGTATTGATCAACCTCCAGCCTTTCAGATTACTCTCCATGTTAGATGAATCTTGACCTCCTGCTTCTAGATTTGTCAGCATAAAGAGTTAGCAGAGCAACCAGCAGAACCTTTGGGTGAATTTTCCCAATCTGGCAATGACTTCAGGTGGATGTTGCAACAAAAGAAATATTCAGCAAAGAAGAATATTTGCCCAGCTATATGCAAATTATAGGAGAATAAAATGTAGTTATAGCAGCATAATTGTATATAGACTAAAATATTTACCAAATTAACTGTTTCAGTAATAGAAATCACACAACTCACTGAAAAAGTTTAAGAGCCCATCAATAGAACAACCATCCTTTTACAGAATGGATATTGATTTCAGAGGATAATTGAGGTTGAAAGGGATTTCTGGAGACTGTTTTGTCCGACCCCACTTCTCAAAGGGAAGTTTCTTTTCCTTGCATTCAAGGCGCAGGTATCAGAAAACAAGAATTTGCCAATTTCTATTTAGTTCTGTCCTGCACAGATATGCAGGATGGTACAATCCAGGATGTTCAGTATCCACAAAATCTATGCCACTCCATTTTTGCTGAAGGGAAGGCATTAGGCAGGTTTAAAAAGGGTGGATATGTCACCTTGCACATTTTTTCCCCAATGGCATATGAAAAAAGTGTGTCCTATCCAACCCTTCCCCCTGGAGTGGTGGTCAATATTTCAAAGTACTACAATCTATTAAGGACTCTTCTTTTAGTGTGAGCCACAGCTGATGTCTTTTAGGGTGTGAAAAAATAATGGTCTTTCCTTATGTTGTAGTCCCTTTGCATCTTGATGTCTCCTGTATCCCTCTGAGAGATTTTTTTTTAAGACTTCAGATCTGCAGAGCTGTACCTTAAACTGCAGCCTTCTGGCTCTCTTTTTTCATGTCCACGTTTCACTTGATCTGCAGGAAAATGATAAAAAAAGAGAAGCTGGTGAGGCAAGGTACAAGAGTTTGTTTGAGATTTGTACTCCTGATATCTTTCTAGGGCTTTCTGCTTCATCTGAGAATCCACCTGGGTTTGAAGAGAAGAAAGAACTGCAGAGGCAGGCTCACTGGAGGGCCTGAAAAGTCACTGCATCTCTGTAGTGGGGCGGATTACTAAGCGGGTAGGAAGAGGCAAATGGCAGCAGCAAAAAAACCGATGTTTTTACCCAGATGTGGGATTCAGGGGCAGGAACCACAACGCAGCAGTCTCTTGTAGAGCCTGTTTGTGCCTGTGGTGATGCTGAGGGCTGTGGCTGTGCATTCTGACAAAAACACAATGTCAGTAAAAGATGCCTGAAGAGAAACAAGGACAAGGCTTTCAGAAATGTTCTGCTATTGAAGAAGACACAAAAGGAAAATAATCACTGAAGTCTGTGTGAGTGGGGAGGGGACAGGCACCAAACCAGGAAAACATAGGGCAGTGCTGATTTCTGTGTGCTGGGATTCTGGCTGCTTCTCTAACCCTGACTGTCATGAAATTTTCCTGTAAAGCATTTATATCTGGCATCATATAAATGTCATTAAAAGCAAAACAACCAACAGCTCATATTACAATGATCTTAATGTAAGAACGCTTTCCAAAGTGATCTAACTTTCCTGTTACCTTTAGGATTTTTATATGACTTCCTAAAACTGTTCATAAGGTCACCTTGCACTTAATATCTATAGTCCTATTATTGGAAAGGTTTTTCCAAGATAATTCTCTGATTAATCTATGTATAATCATCATGATATTCTTACTGGGTGACAACAGCGTGGAAACTTCAATATTTCCTTTCCTAACTAGTATATGCTCCATTGTACAAAGTAATACAAGCTGGTAATTATGCTCTTAAATGTCCATTGAGATAAGAAGAATAGCACCAGCATTTTTGTCATTCATTGTCAGCACAGGAGAAAACTATCTGTGCTCAAAAGAAAATTTGTCACCACCTCAAAATGCTGCCAATTTAAAGGTTAATACTTTACCCTGGCCTGTGCTGCATGCACAAACTTGGGGCTGGTGCCTATCACGCTGCAGCATTCAACAACAGAGTTGCTTCTCAGCCTAAACAACCTGAATCCTTGGACAGAAAGAAAAGAAACCAAAAAAACCCCAAAGTTACGAAGCCACTTTTCCTACTGAAGTTATTTGACCTCATGTCCTTGACAAATTTTGCTTCTCTGTTATAGAAAATAGAGGAATTTTATTAAGTGGGTGTTGTTTCTGTGTGTGTTTCTCATCACATGGTCATGTAGGTCTCTTGCCTGTCACAAAGACAATTGTTATTTGTATGTTAGAGTTATTTGTATGAACATCAGACACTAGTGCTTGCTGTACTGCTTCAGCAGAGACACCGAAAGCTGCAGCCTGCAGAACACTGTTCAACACAATGGCTTTCAAACTTGTTTCATCTGATTGCTCATACATCTTTGCTGAGGAAATGGATAGTAAAGACATTCAGGGCAGGAAGGTTCAGGGCTTTGGCTGTTTCATTACAGATAATTCACAGAGAAACTGCCTCCTCTAATTTATTTTTTATCTTGATAAAATGACAGCCAGAAGTCTTTGACATTCCAGGTCTGCCTCAGTTCTCACTTGACAAAGTCACTCCACTGGGAGTAGATTTTAGCTTGCTTTTAACTGCTTGCTGCTGCTATATGATGTTTGGATTAGACTAATGTGCAAGGAAAGCTCATTTGTTCCTACACTTCAGGCCATGGGCTAGAATTCAGGCAATCTGAACTCATTCCTGAACTGCACTCTGAGCTCCTTCTGCATGACCTTGAGTAAGAAACTTAAACTTTCCGCTTTTTTATTCCCTCATTTGAAAATAGAGCTTTGCTTTCTCCCTCATACCCTCCCCGTGCCTTTTATTTATGTACTGAATGTTCATAAGGCCAGAGAACTCTCTCTTACCATGTGAATATACAAATGAAGCCCCCAATTTCCTAAAGACAGTTATGTCTTTCTGTAATGACAGTGTTAATACATGGCTGTACAAAATACATTGTGTCTCAGGTACATTTAATGAGCTTGGGGATACTGCTGGGGGGGAAAATACCTTTATCATTTCCCACCTCAGCACTGTTGTTCTGTGCAATTCAGTATTCAACTGATGAAGCTTCTGGAGATGAGCTTAGCATTAGGATTGTTTTGATTGTTGGTGTACTCCAAGATGCAAAGCTATTAAAAGAATAGTCTGTATTTTTTGTGGTGTCCTACCATGTTCCCTCTTTTGATATCACAAGTTTGTTAGTAATGATTACAGAAATATGAAACCTTCATCCTAAATTTCAGTGCACATGCTGAATCATGGCTGTTTATCTTACTAACAACACTACACTCCTGTAATAACATACAGATGAAAGACCAGTATATAACCTCCCCCATACCACTGTCATCTGAATTATATCAACCTATTTGCTCTGATAAACAACTCCTTAATATTCAGTTTCTGTTTTGAAAAATTAAGAGCATAACTCTAAAAGCAGGGATTTACACAGGAAAGCATGTTTCTCAGTACTTAATCAAGTCGTATTTGAGTATCTGTTTAAAATTAGGAATATGCTTTAAACAGACCTAAAGTTATTCCATATGTAGATATTCAGTTCCAGTGAAAATATCTTTGATGGATGATTTCTTTTGGTGACAAGAAAATTCCAGAGAGGGAAAGGGGTTAATCTAAGGAAAGCACAATGAAATTAATCCATGAAAACACTCCAACAGAAGCAGTGTCTGTCTCCTGCAAAGGATAATTAAATCTATTGTCAACATCTCTGTGGAAGACACACAAGTCAGTGCATAATTGAAAGACTTAAAAATGAAATCTGAAACGGGAGACAAAATTAAAAACCTTGTTTGACTCATTGTTTTAATACTTCCATTTAGATACAAATAGAATCATAGAATAGTTTGAGTTGGAAGGGGCCTTTAAAGGTCATATGGTGCAACACCCCTGCAATGAGCAGGGACATCTTCAACCAGATGAGGTTTCTCAGAGCTCTGTCCAACCTGACCTTGACTATTAGCAAGAATGGGGCATCTAACACCTCTCTGGGCAACTCATTCCAGTGTTTAACCACCCTCATAGTAAATACTTGAAGTCAATACTTTCTGGGCAAGATTCTGATGGAGTGTTCGAGAGAGGATCCTGCTAGGTAGGTCTCACATCTGACATCCACCAAAAGTCTGAGAGCTGCATAAGAGTAATCAAAATGTAAAAATATTGTTGCTAACTGTATGGGCTGTTTCTTGATATAAGCTGAGGTAGGAAACTTCACAGAGTTTTTTTGAAACATTCAGGTCTTGAGTACGCTCTAGAGCTTTATTCTTTTGTGAAGATACAGGAAAAGTGTGCACTTGGCTTGGGAGGCAGGAATGGGAAGGAGGGAGAGGGGAATATTTTGTGTATGCTTAAAAAACCTCTGGACATTTAATGAGCTTAAAAACAGTAAATTTCTGATTACCATTTTAACAACAAATGTTGTATAGGTAGGTAAGGAGCATAATACGGGGCCTTGGGAAACTTGTTTTTAATTCTCAGGGCTTGTTTTAGACTAAAAGAAGTGCCCTTGTTCTTAAAGTTCAGCATATGCTTAAGCCTTTGGCTGCACAAAAGCCTTTATCAAGATTGCCGTGTATTTCAGGTTGTATCCAAGCTTGTGCATATGGCATACACCTAGTACAAGGTAAAAAACATCCATCAAAAGTACTTTCAGTTTTTCAGGTATTGTAATTGCTTACTGGCTAGCTTCATGTGAGTAGTATACAAGAGCTGAATGCAGAGATATCATTATAAGCAACCAGCTTGGAAAATTTCTCCCTTCATGCCTAAGAGCACTGGCATTAAAGACCTCTCACAATGAAGGCCAGAGAATCTGCCCAAAGATAGCTCAGTGCTGGTTGCATCCAAGTGCTTGGCTGTGGCTGCAGAAGTAACACAGGGGGTTTTGTGTCTGCCTTAATTGAGCTAGAAGCTTCTGAAAAACCCTATCATGTAGTATGGAGCTTGGCAAAATGACAAGGACAAACTGGAAAAAGCAACAGGAGAGGTTTTTACAGGATGTATATATATATACATCAAATTGTTTGCAAAGCAGAACTCTTGGTAAAAACAACCACTGGCAAGTGGCTCTGGAGAGCTGCCAGAGGCAGCTGAGGTTGATGTAGATCAGATGTGGGCTGTATGGGAAATGTTTTGATTTTGGTTCACCTGCTTTTTCTTCCTGTCTTATTCTACCTATGCTGTTACCTGGCACAGATAAAACATAAGAACAAATCAAAACACAGTCTCTTTGTTTTCCTGACTTTTTTCTCCCACTTCCTAAGCTAGAATTTTAAATGTCAGCTTTTCAAAATGTGGCATTTTCAGAGGAGTGTTATAGCCTGGATCTTACTCAATGGAAAATGTATTTCCAGTTCAAAGAGTTTTAAAACAAAACAAGAAAGGCCAAGACAAATGAAAAAGACTGAGGGGATAGCAGCTGAAGCTCTTCTCTAATTAGATTTTTGGTTGTTTCTGTCAGCATCTTTTCTCCCCAGGGAATTTGAAAGAAAAATTGAAATCTAAATCTTGCATGCCTTAGAAATGGCTCCTTTCCCTGACTGCACCTGTAGACACCATGGGTTTCATACCTGTGGATAAAATGAAGACAAGAGAAAAAAATTCATTAGAACACAGATTTTGACACTTGCCGAAATAAGGCTATTCTAAAATGCTGTCATCCTTTTCATCTTCCTCTGGTACCTCAAATATGTGGAGGAATATTCCATAGCCTGAAACGGACTTCAACTACATGACATCAGATATGATCAGAGATGATAAAGCCAGCAGGGTCATTACGGGGATGCAGTTTTAACCATGTGGACAGCTTTTGTCTCAGCAGTATGGTTTTACTGTTCAAAGACATCATCTCTTTTTTTAGTAAGAAATGATGACTAAAACCCTAGTGATGATGGACCTAGAGAACTGGGAGAACATCTAAGGGTACTTCAGAGATCTCTGTATTTGGTCTGAATCCAGCACTGGACTTGAGAGAATATAGTCCCTGTCTGAAAGGGTTTCAGAGCTGAGGAGCACATGTATGTTCTCTTCTGGCTATGGAAGCATATCCCATTTGATGGCTTCTGTTGGCTCAGTCAAACAGTCAGAAGTGCCCAAAGCACTGCACCATGTTTGAAACTGCACATCTTTTAAATAATAAAGATCAACGAAGGACATGATTCTGAACTTAAGACCATATCCCCTGCCACACCTTCAGTCTGTGATCCTCCTGAACAGAGCAACACAGTTATTTTTGTCTTATCTATTTGAAAGCAACACATCTTCCAATAGGGTGCCAGGGCAGTGTAACAACTACAGTTTCAGTCTATACAAAGAGATTATCTGGGAAAATTTGTCACTCTTGCCATCCCCAAGTACAGTTCTGCTCCTCCTGCTTTCCATTCAGGCAAGGCTCCACTATTTCTGCCTTCACAAGCTATAAAAAGACTGAGAGAACATGAGGAATATAAAACTTCTGTTGTAATTCCCTCCTATAGTTTCATGCACTCACATCTCTCTTTCTGATGTGGAAACCTGCCTGATCCCAGACATTTACGTGGGTACCTTTCATTTCAGTTGGGAATCCAGAGGACTGTTTCTCTCTCAAAGGAAAAGAGGGAAAAAAAGAGAAAAGAAAAGGAAACAAAACCAAAGTAAATGAAATGTCCTTTCAGCCAATTTAATGAACTTCCCTCAGTTATTAATTTTCCAGCATTCCAGGCAGTGGCTGCTGCTTCAGCCAGGCTGTGGAGCGAGCTGCTCTGTAGCAATAGCCAGCAAGTGTGAGCATAGCCAGCATAAACATCATGCAGAACCACTGGGGGGACTTCCTAAAGGAGAGAGCATGTTTAAATGTAAGACAAGTTATTACATCTTACATGAAAGGGACCTTTAGCAGCCATGGTTGGTGGAAAGATCAGTGTAGGCTGTGTAACCCAGGGAAAGGAATCAGATCCTCCAGTCCCCCTGATGATTGGGAAAGCAGGGCTACAGCACACACCTTGGAGGACACTTCCTTCACAGTGCAGCTGAGTCAGCCTCAAGGGGGGTCCACTTTCTGTCCACTGGACTACTGAGCAAGTTGATGAAGGGACCACCCTTCCTCTGGTAACATCAGACCTTGTTACTATCCTGCAGTTGGTCTCAGTCACCTCACTGATCCAGTCTCTGAAAAGTAAAGCAGAGCCTGTTTCAATCCTTTCTCTGTCACTACAGGGAGATCTCCAGAGATCCCTCATTCAGGTGGATTTTGGAGATGGCATTGCTGTATCGTATGCCAATCTCAGCTCAACAGAGGATGGGATCAAGCACATCTACCAGAATGTGGGCATATTCCGAGTGACTGTGCTGGTGGAAAACAGCCTGGGTTCTGACAACGCTGTCCTCTACCTGCACGTAACGTGTATGTATGTTCATAATTGTTGTTGACTTCTGTTGTTCTTTAAAACATTATTGCTTGTAGTTAGAGGTGACATTTGGGATTTTGCAGCTGGGTCCAGATGGGATATGATGAGTGTTCGTCTGTCCTCCAGACAGACTGATGATTCCAGACTCTGTGATCATAGATTCATTAATGTTGGAAAAGACCTCTAAGATCATTGAGTCTAACCATTAACTTCTGCCTTTTAAATGATGTTCCACCTCTAATTTAGGGTGGTCTAAACTGGGACTCCTCAAAGGACTGTTCAGCCCTTTCTGAAATGCACTTTCGTTAGCAAGCTTATACTTCCAGAACAACAAAGCAAGCCGGGGATCTTTAATCACTTTTCTCTTACTTTGTACATGTGTTTTGCCCTCTAATGAAATACATCCACCTCTGGGATGGAAACCAGTGCATTTTAGTCTTTCTGTTGTCATAGGAACCAAAATCTTTGTATTAAATAGTATCGCAAGAAAAAAATTTCATCTTCACATTGCTTTTCTGCTGTTCTTTTTAACATTTTTATACTTCATCTGTCTCTGATTTACAACTGAAACGTATCTCAAGTTCTTGGATAAAACCAATATTCTTTCATATTTATTCTAGCACATAGTTATGAACTCAAAGGTCAACTTATTTATTGAAATTTTGTAACATTCCTAATGGATTTTGTTTGGGGCCATAATTTTCTTTTTACACTGCGGGGTTTTTGTTTATTATTTATGTTTGCAATGGTGTGCCTCTGTGCCAGATAAACTGAGAAAAAAATGAAATTCCAAAACATGAAGTTATGTTTACAGAAATACTGCTTACCCTTTACCAAATTTACTCGACATATTGTCTAGATAATTTAGCACATTCCCTATAGTTTAACACTAGTTTTGGAGTTAGTTCATACAGCATGAAAGCAGCTGCCTCTTGAGGGAAAGAGGGCAACTCTTTCAGAGTGCACCATTGTATCCATAGATGGGAGCAGTGGGAGGTATGGCTGTGGGAGATAGGATTTTTATGAAGGAACACTAGAGAAGCATCTCCCTGAATGTCTCCCTTCAAAAACACCTTCATCTGGCAGGTGTCCAGCCTTCACTCACTCACAGTGTCTTTCTGCTGTATAGCTTTTCTAATTCGTTTTCTTGAGACGTTGAAGGCTTATGAACCATTCTGATTGTTTAAGCTGTACAGGGAATAAACAATATTCTAATTTGTTTGTGTGACTTAGCAGCCGATAGTCTATGGTTTTGTGGTTTGTATAGGTAATGCCAGCATAGGACTTAAATATGGAGTGATCGTTGCAGCCAGGCCCAGATTACAAGTTCCCGAATCCCTGGAGAAGTGACAGCTCTAAGGGATGTGTCTCACCTTTCTCTCCATGACAAGAATTAAGGACTTCAAAGCAGGTTATAAATGAGCATGGTGCCACTCAAACTAGCAATAGACTTACTGAGGACAGAGTTGTGCAGTAAATCCAGCCTTCCTCAGAGTCTAACACCCTGATCCACAAAAGCTTCTAAATCCTAACTGAATACTTGCATTGCCAATCAGCTTCTGCTGAGTATTTTGCTTGGGGGTTTTGAGCTTGGCCTTTGGGGAGTTTTATAAAAATATCTGTCCTTAAAATAGACGCACACACTGTATTGCTAAGATCCACAGAAAAGCAATGTGCATCCTGAATATCCAGAGTTTTAAGAAGGGCTATAAACTGGGTGAACACTAGTTAGAGGATTAATATATGAGTGTCTGCAGCCAGATCTGGGCCTTCCAGCACCCTTCCCTGCCAATGGCCAGCAGTCTTGCTGGGGAAAAACTGCAGACACTGAAAGTCAGTGCTTGTGATCTCCAAGATAAGAGTAAAGGCTTCATCCCATGCCCTCCTCATCCTGCTGCAGCCATGTGGCCAGTGCACAGAAGCAGTGCCTCTGCTGCAGTTGGTCCAGAAATGGAGGTTATTGTGAGATAGAAGCATTTTGAGTTGGATGGAAAGTGTAAACTTCTGTATGTAAACTGCTCCAGCCAACAGGCTGTCTCTAAACTGTCCTAATGTGAAAATTTTCTGCTGGAAAGTTAGTTATGCCTTTGCCTGAATGCTTCAGAAAACCATCACCTGCACAAATGAGCCTTTTGAGAAGCTTCTCCCTTTCTCTTGTGTGGGACTTGTACACAGTTTTTTTCCTGGGGCAGGTGAAGGTCTGTAGCCTCCTGCATGAACCTCAGAAATTAATTTTCTTGAATCCTCTTCAAACTTACCTGTGTGAAAGCAGTCTTCTACCAAGCTGAGGGGCAATCCAGAGTGAGCTATCCCCATCTGCTGGCCAGATAACAGTTCAGCGTTTCAACCACCTTGACCGAAGTGCTGTGTGCCCAGAAATACTGAGGCAAAATTGGGTTGCTTCAGCCATTCTTTTATGTTGTTTCCTAGCCAGCATATGGTGAAGGTCCAAGGAGGTGCTGGGCACTCTGCTGTGCAGGATCATTTGGGATCTATTCAGAACAGCAATGCAGTTACGTTGGAGTGTATCAACTTTTCATGCGCTCCATTGTCACAGCTGTCACTGCACCCAGTGTTAGGAAATGTGTTCCCCTGTAGGGCTGTGCTGACATTGGGCATTTGACAAACACCCCAAAGGATACCAGAGCTGTGAAATATTTAGACTGGGAAATTGCTGTTTTTCAGGTCTTAGAGTCTTGCTGAAAGCAGCACAGCCTAGTCATGGAAATGGGTCTGAGAAGGGGGATGTCATTAAAATCATATGGGTGAAATTGTGTCTTCTCTTGAATTTTCAAGAGTGTTGACTGCTGCTTATAAAAGGAAAAAATGATCCATAGTCTGATTTTAGCAGGCTTTGGTTAGTATGATCATGGATAACTCTTACTTGGGCTGCTTCAGGTTAAGCAGCGACTGTGTCTACAGCCCAGAGAAAGATCCATTTCAGTAAGAAACCAGGAACACTGGTCCTTATTCTGACATTGTTTATACAGTCTGATCTGGGAGATTTTTTCTTCTCTCTGCCTATTGTGCTATATAGGATGCTTGCTCCAGAGTGTGGTGTTCCTCTAGGCTGAAAAGGAAGGTCTAAGTGGTGATTCATACCTGGGTTATAGCCTGAAAGATCCTCCTCTGAAATATGTAAAATCCTCTAGCAATGGATCTCAACTCCACAGGAGCAATGCAAGGCTGTGACTGTGGTTCTCATCACTGTGGAGCTCACAGATATGGGATGTGTAGATGTGGCCTTAATCTGTTTAAGGAACCCATGTCCCAGTATCACTTGGGGTTTCTTTCTTTTTCTTTCTCTGTCACTCGGGACAATTTCTTTTTTCTCTTGCTGAACAGTCAGAACATATTTTTAAAAATAATATATAGAACAAGATTTAACAACAAAGGCCCATCTGTCTCCTGAAAATGGGAAATGTGTAACCCCAAGCATAATGTCACTTGTTGAATCAATTATGTTCTGTTTATATTGAAGAAATAAAAGACTTTACTGATGAAAAGGAGGGAGTATAAGGTGACATTAACATCCAGGCACTCAGTGAATAACTGTATTTAGAGAGTTTCTGCTGAAATTCACCAAATCATAGCAGTTTTCATCAGCAGAGATTCTTCATGTCCACTGAAGTTGTTTATCCTGCACATTCTTATGTCTTCCCAGTGAAGGCCATATTCACACAACAGGGATCTGCCACTATTGTTAAAGTCATAAAAGCTCCTGACTATATGAGTTTCATGCAGTAGAGAGTCCAGGTTTTTCAGCTCCAGGTACAGGAGTAACTCCTGTTCTCTGAGGCTCCTGCCTCTCTAGAATTGGTACCAAGCCAAAACATTCTGTCATGTCCCATAGCGATTTGGAAGACTTTTCTTTCCTAAACCAGTGGATATCCCTCCCAGGTTGACATTTCAGATGGAGGGCTCACCTGCTGCTTCTGTCTCTGCAGGCCCCTTGGAACATGTTCACTTATCTCTGCCCTTTGTCACCACGAAGAACAAGGAGATCAACGCCACAGCAGTACTGTGGCCAAGCCAAGTGGGAACACTTACTTATGTCTGGTGGTTTGGGAACAACACAGAGGTTTGTATTCCTGATTGACAGAGATCAAAATAATCCTGGAAGAGCCCTCTGACTGGAGTGGGAGGGAGAGAGGGATCTGGGAATGCTTCTATATAATCATGTATGCTAGAAAATTATAAACCAAAGAGCAAGATATTAATGGTTCTTTGAGGTACCAACACTGAAATGTAAGTAGTGCTTTGTGTTTCTGTAGGGTTTATAGCCATTTCATGCAAATTGCAAATAGCTTTCTTCCTGCTTTACCTCCAAGGTGAACATAGTTAACCAAAATCTGGAGGAGTTTCTAGTACATTTTTCTTCACCCTCCCTTCCTCAGTAACAAAAAGATAAAAATTGTAGTGGTTTTGGCAGGTTTTTTTAAGGAAAATAACCTGTCAAACTGATGCTGTTTTTATATCTGGAACTGACTTTACATAGCCCTAGAGTTTAAACCTCATTTCTCTGGTGAGTAACAAGGGAAGAGACTGCCATCAGTTCCATGCCTCCCCTTAAATATGCTGAACCCAGTCCTGAGCCCCAGCACTCTATACTAAACCACATGTGCAAAAAATACTTTATTATTATGTGCTACAGGTGGATCAAATGGTTCCCAACACACCTCCCCACCGCTAGGCTCTGCTCAGATATGAGAGTATCATCCATCATATTCTGCTGCCTCTGTGCTTCCAGTCCTGGTAAATCTGCACAGACATTGTAGCTGTTACTTCACGTCTGTTTGTGGCTGAAGTACCCAGAAACCCTAATTAGTTTCTGAGGGGAGAGATTCACATGGATTTTGCAGAGCCAAGAGGGACCTTCATAACCACACATGATTATCTTCTGTATAATGCACGTTGGAGAGTTTCATCTGTACCTTCTGCTTTATTTAACTCTTTGTGATTAAAGCAGAAATTGACTTTTGTTGTTGTTTTGTATTAATAATTTTCCTCAGATGATGGAGAATTTGCTGCTTCTCCTTCTGACCCTTCCCCCCAACTATTTCTCCACAGCTTATTATTCTGATCTTTGAACACATGCACAGTGTTTGTAGTCTGAATTTATCTAGTCTCGGATTCAAGCTGTTGGATCTTGTTATGCCTTTTTGTGTAGATTAAAGAACTCTCTGTACTATCAGCAATCATCTCTCCCTAGAGGTACTTACAGACTGTGATTGTCACCTCTTAACCTTCTCTCTGATCTCCTAAGCTCGTAAGTGATCAGAGTTGGTCTAATTCTGTTCTCATTGAAGTGAGAATTTTACTACAGACTACAATGGCAACAGTTTGACTTAATACTGGCTGCTTTGAAGATCACACCCAGAGATCATTAATAAGTGAAAACAGAAATTAGGGCAGAATCTGCTGAAAGAGGACACAACTCATTGATAAACTGGTTGCCTAACAAAGCAAGCTAAGGGA
Organism: Corapipo altera; assembly: GCF_003945725.1. Lineage (NCBI taxonomy): Eukaryota > Metazoa > Chordata > Aves > Passeriformes > Pipridae > Corapipo > Corapipo altera. Next base: position 8,262,544 of record NW_020884896.1, on the reverse strand, counting down.
ATCTGTGTCCTCTCAAGCACTAGAATTTACCAAAAGTGGTATCTTCATGTCCAAGAATAACATGAGACAACAACTGAAAAATCTGTGTTTGGCTGGTTCTGTGACAACCTCCTTAAATCACTTTAAACAAGGCACTTAAACTAGATCTGGGAAAGGACTGTGATACCTGAGCAGTGAGTCTTGCAGGCCCTTATATTAGGATCTGGGCCTCTCTGGGGAGTGAGCATGGGATCCAGAACAACCAACATGTTAAGTGGAAAGGAAATACTGGAATGTTAAAACTTAGCTCCTTTGGAAATTACAGGTGCCTTACTCTGAGTTTCAGGAGAACTTCCCTGTCTGGGATTCCTGTGCCCTTTCTAAAAAATTAGTTCACATGTCACAGGACCCCACCTAAGTCTAAAGTTTCCAATCTGGAACTAACTCCCCAAAGCATCCCAATAGGCTAGAGAGCCAAACTTATTTTTGCTTTTCCTTTTCAGCCAAATAATTTTTTCTTTTATGATGTATTTGCAGCCACTGATCACATTGGAAGGGAGCATCACATTCACGTTTTCTGTGGAAGGCATGAACACCATCACTGTTCAGGTCTCAGCAGGAAACACCATTCTTCAGGACACAAAGACTGTTGCAGTGTATGGTGAGTTCTTCCCCTTTCATTTCACGTAGGATTCTCCATAGTCTACAGCTCGAGAGCCAGGTTAGCTGGCAGCAGCAAGAGGTCTTTAAGATTATAAATTCAGTTCCAGTGTTGTCAGTTCAGCATAATATCTCTGAAGGCCACTGACTGGCATTAGACTGACATGATTGCAGAACATTGATCCCCTTCCCAGATAACCTCTGCATCTGCTCTGTCACTATCTGATCATCCTACATGATTGTCAAAATATTGGTTCATTTTGTGAGCTGGTTTTCCCCCTTCTTGACCAGTAGAGGCCTCTTAACTCACACAAAAGCTGCTCAGCTTGAAAGGTAAATCAATGCTGTGTGCTGCATTTCTGCGCAGAAATCCGTACTGATTTGACCTTGTACTTGTGCCTCAGAAACAGTTAGGGCACACAAATACCACAGAGTGTAGATGGAGCCTAAAAAACATGGGGAATCCCTGTTTTAGCTGTTTGTACTAAGCACGTGGTCATAGTGATCAATGGGGGCATCTCTGTTAACATCAATAGAGATTAAGTACATTTTTCAAGGCTAGTAGAGATTAAGTACATTTTTCAAGGCTAGTCCTCTCCCCACATTTATCCCTGTCCCCTTCCAGTTAAGAGTGTTTGGGACATGTCTATGAGAATACAATCACAGCTTCCTTCACAGTGCTTGCTGTTCCAGAAGTCAAGATGCAGGTAACATTATATTTACATTCCCAAGGCAGCTCCCCTTGCAGTGCTGTTCATCCACTCAAGTAAGGACTGATCACCTCTTTCATTTCTGTGACACTCAAGTGGTGAATCTCTCGGATTCTCCAAATCTCTCAGTGAGTCTCTTGGGCACACTGCTGGATTCTATGACAGTCTGTGCATTGTCTGCAGGTTGATTAAGAAAAATATGGGCTGCAGCAGATTTCACTGGGTTCTGACCCCTTATTTAGCAATAAGGCATTTCACAGTCTTTTCATCAACGATGTCATTATATCTGCAGAGAAATTTCAGTCCCTGAGGTTATCATTCTCTCCGAACCTTGATGACCACAACCCAGATATCCCAGAATGGAGAAGGGACATGAGCAGAGTAGTCAAGAGAGCTCTGGTGGAGGTAAGCTGTGTGCATAACCTGTGCTACAGTGGTTTTAGTTTCTGCTTTGTTTCTTCATTGAGACTGGATCAGCTGTTCTCTCAGGATGTGTTTATGTTCCTACTAACCAGAAAAGGAGAACAGACTAGTGTTTGAGACCAGCATCCTAAATTTTAGATAGGTGAAATTATCTCATCCTATGACAACCTGGTGCTCAGTTAGCATCCAATGTAAGGTAGTGCTATTCTAATGGAATTACAAATGTACTGTAGAAAACTTAAAAGACCAAAAAGAAAACAATTTTTACTACATAGAAGAGCCCCACAGTAGTGCTTTTTGTCTTTTATATAGCATGAGGCTTACAGGTCAGGATTGGGTGCTGATTTTCCCATCAATGCTATAGAGAAGCTCTGAACTTCCTTCTTTAGTTGGGGAACAGAATAAAAATATTCATAAAAATATTCATAAAAATATTCTAGTGTGGCTGAAGATTTGGATTTCAAACTGAGAAGCTATGTAAAGTTAAAAGAGATGGCTGGAGTTTCTCAGCTCAGTGGAAAAATAGCAAAAGGAACTGTTTGAAACAGGGTTTCTGCTTTTTTTAAAACATAAAGATACTGAGATTTTGAAAGTATATAAGTATTGCAGATGTTATTAACAAGCTTATATGTACATTTGTGGTATCATCTGTGCAAAAAGTCTAGAAAAACACTGTGCACCAGAGAGGTGCACGCAAAGTTGTTTGGATTGTTTCTTAGACTTTTTTCTGAGATTTCCACAAAAGACAGAAGAAGAGGAAAGGGGAAAAAATAGCGTTTTTCTGAGGTTTGTTAGCTTGTTCTTCTGACATATTTATGTTTGTATCAAGTATTCAAGGATCCGTTTATCTTCAAGATGAATTTTCAGAATATAGACAACTCAATAAAACAAAATCAAACCATAAAAACCAGAAGAATTGTAAAACCACAGTAACAAGGCTACATATCCAAAGCAGAGCAGTGAAAACACAACCTTTTTGTTGTTTGAGTAAAAAGGAAAAAAATTGATAGCTAATTATCCCTCTTAATGTAGCTAAATGATTCACCTTAAACAAGCCTTTGTGAGAGTTCCTGTAAAAGTTAAACCCCATAGATTTCTATGACAATTAAGTAAACTGTATAAAAATGAGTCGAATAACTAAATAATTCAATAGGAAATTATAGCTGTGTTATAGACTTTTAATGAGCTTTTATTAAAGAATTGCATTCTTATTACAGAATACCATAGACTTGGATAAAAATTCTGCATATGAAATTATAGGTCTGTACTAAAATCTGATCTTCTCTCTAAGTAAGGGTAATTTCATATTATCACAAAATATCGTATTTTGTGTTAGGATCATAACTATTTGCTCATATCATTGATTTTCTGAGTCCTGTCTCCCACTTCTGAAAAAAAGTCATTCCCAGTCTCTGAAAATGAAAGCTTTCCATTAACTGGTAATACTTTGTCGTTTTCTTGACATGTTAAAGCAACCTGTTAGGCAAGTGAAAATAATGCAAGCCCTGACTTCACAGAATACTGGAAAAGAATATAAGAGACTTTTATATATTTATAGGTTTGGGGTTTTTTCTAAATCCACATTTCAAAACCAAAAAAAAAAGGGGGGGGGCAACAAAGCCATATGCTTTTTCTTGGTGAGGGATGGAGGGGAAGGATTCCCTTTTTATAGCTCCAAGGGGTTTTCCCTGGACTGTCAGCAGTCACACGGGTTATCCACAGTATTAGCTCAGAAAATGGTGATTTGTGATCAGTTTTGCTGACTCCTTGTCCTCCATCCACCATTTCTTTCAATGAGCACCTCCAAGTCTTTGCTCCTGAACCAAGGGAGAAGAATTAAATAGATTTAGGCCCAATTAATGTCTGAGAGGCTTGTGAGTCCTTACTGTAGGGGAACCTCTGTGGTGCATTCAGCTGCTGTGATCTGTCCTCATCTCTGAGGGCACTTTTTCTTTTCCCTTTGAAAGTGACCTACTAAATTCAGTGCTTCAAAACAGGTTTAAATCAAAACCTTGAGATTTAAGTGCATTTGCTGGATAATTCACAGCACAAAGAGGCAATGGAGGGAGATTCATCAAATTCTGTTTCTCCTTCCTTTGCCTAACAAAACTTCCTAAGGGACAAATTAGGTTCCTTTTCTATGTAATAGCTCCACAATCTGTTTGTGTAGTATCCTGTTTGCATCAACTAAAACCCGTGACCAGAGATGAATCTGTTAGGGATGCCTATGGGTACTTTTTTCTGAATTTTGTCTAATATGTCAGAATTAGGGAGATTTAAGTCCTAGCTTGAGATTTTCAGCCAACAAGACAAAAAAAAAAAAAAAGATGGGATATGTTTGGATTTTGGGACCATATGCACTTGTTACTTAAGAGCTCCTTTTAGCTTGTCTATTTATCATTATTGCTTTAGGACCCTGCATATTTTACTGGAGAACATGGTAATATATCTTAGATCAGGAAATTATTAATTGCCAACTTTTCACCTGTAGTGGATTTTAACAAAGTTCTCTCCATTGTACCAGATATACCCTACATCATTAGTATAAATACTATGATGCCTTAACAAAGACATCCTCAGAATTCAGAGCCATCCACATGTTTATCTGCTTATCTGTCCACTCTTTGTCTATGCATCAGGTGACAGGTATTTCAAGCAAGCATGTTCTGGTCGCAGTGCTCCCTGGTCTGCCCACATCTGCTGAACTCTTCATTTTACCATATCAAGATGCCACAGGAGAAAAAAAAAGAGCAGCAGCAGACCTGGAGAAGGTATTGTGTCCATTACTTGTAGAAGTGCATGTTTGTGCATTTTTGAGTGTATATATAGAGATAGATATAGATACAAGTGAACGTAGAAATGCATCTGATTCACTGGGGTACATGTTACATCCTCTTTGGTTTTTGGTGGGTTTTTTTGTTGTAGTTTGTTTGGTTAGTTGGTTTGGTTTGGTTTGGTTTTTTGTGGTGTTGGATTTTTTGGTGGTGGGCTTTTTTCTTCTTCCCAACACTGGAAACAAGTTTTGGAGCTGTATTTGGGGGTTTAAACTTCCATTTGGATTCCCTAAGTAATGTTAATTTGGCATAAATTTCTATGATATCATGTCTTCCTGCTTCATGGAAGCAGGAAGAAAGCAGGAAGGATTTAGGGGATGATTCTTGCCTGCATGAACTGGAGTAGCTTCATAAAACAAAGTTAATGAGGCTGTCAAGAATCTAGAAAGCACTGGAGACAGAGCTGAGTGGTAAACCTGGGCAATTCAGAACTTTGCTAATTTAAGGCACAGTGATGGGGTTGGAGTATCTACCTGCCTTCTTCATGATGCTGGAAGTGGGGTTGAGCCACTATGGATTGTTTTCTCTTTGCAAGGCTGTAAGAGGTTATCACAACTGAAGGACTGTATCTCCTTACAAGCATAAAAGGTCCTACCCACCAGGTGGATCTGCATGATTGTAACTAAAAGATAGAACCTTGTGCTGGGCATAAATCCCAAAATATCATAGTATTTAATCATGGTATTGTTAAATTTGGAAAAGATCTCTAGCATTATTGAGACCAATTGATAACCTAACATTGCCATGTTCACCATTAAACTATGTCCCCATGTCCCATAGCTCCTTTGCTGTCTCTCAGCTTATTATTTTAGATTCCAGGGGCAAAGATAACTAGCCCTGAGGGAAGTCCCACTGTACCTCTGCCTCTCCATGGCTCATGTCTTGTCCACAGATCAAGCTTTGTTAACTTAGCTGTGGGCCTCAAACCACTAAGTCACCCATATTCTTATGCTTCCCCTTGCTCAGCATCCTTAACTGTCATATTTTTTTTGACAAATGACTTTCCTCTGCAATTTTCACCACTATATAATAAACAAAAAATATGGAGATTTACTGCTCTGCAAAATCTTTCCTCCCTTTTCTCCTTCATCCCCTTTCTCCTTTCCTTCTTCACAAATTGGCAAGGAAGCCAGTCCATAAACTTTAAAATTTATATCTGACCCTGCTCCCCTCCGGCACTCATCAGCTTACTCTATTTCTCCCTCTCTTTGTGCCTCTCTTTTTCCTTCCTGTAAAAATGGAATCTTTGTGGCTGTGAAGAAGGGAAGCCCTGGCAGTGCTCTCATGACCTTTTTTATGGACAAGAAGAAATGTAATTTTCAGTGTAACTCCATCAACTTCTCTGGCCTACTGCAGGGTCCAAATGGTAACCTTTGGAGGAGAGAGAACCTATTTGCTATTTGCAAATGCAAAGGTGTTTCCTGTGAAGAAATATCTTCCCTGATCCTTTCAGGATAGTCAGAATGTTTTTCTTACTAGTCTGTGGGTAGTACATTCTCTTCCTAGTTATTCTAGAAAAAGATGACATCGTTCTCAGTGAGACAGCTGCCCTAGGGCCACAAAAGTTGTCTCTGCCCTTCACTCTGAAGCATATTCTGATATGCTTGTTATATTCTGATATATTCTGTTATATTCTGATACTGTTTCTGTTTTGTCATCCATTTTGCGTGTGATCCTTCATTATCCATTTCCCAAAGTGTTTCAAAGCTCATTCAACAGCCTCTGCCTGTGCCTGAAGTCACTGGGATGAGTACTGGGAGCAGATATTTTTGATGACTACAGCTTAAGTTGCTTCTGAGGTACTTATAAGGCATAGCATTATTTTCTCATAGGAATAGAAATCTGTGTTCATGAGCAAGGAGCAAGCTATTCAAAGGCACGTATACAAGTTTGTGTGTTTGCAGGTGCACACCCAAAGGAGTTATAGTCCTGAATTATTTTTTATAATTTAGAAGAGAAACTAAAGTATGCAGGGACAAAATGGAAATAGTTTGCACAAACAGTGCAGTGGAATAAGGGTCCCTAAGGAAGCACTTAATCATTTAAGTTCTTTTTTTTTCAGGGTGTTATATCACATATGGCAGCAGGTCTCCAAACCTAAGACGTAATGAACCTATCCAGAGAGGCAGTGACAAATAGTTTCTTTCCCTGGAAGACTTGCAGTCAGAATGGACCAGCTGGAAAAGAGTTACAGAATTAAATGTTTCTATTCTGTAAAGGCTTTGTTTCAGTACCCAAGGGAGGGAAAACCTAACTCATTCTCGATATCAAAAGTTGATGAAAGTGACTGAAATACAACAGAAGGGTGCAAAACCCACCATGGACACTGTAGGCACAGATTTACCAGCAGAATGAAGTGTGCTATAGCCCCCTCCTTCTCTTCCCTTTTTGTTAGAGCAACCTAAAGTCAGCATGTATAGCTGCTGTCATACAACATAGACATGGTGATACTGCCCTGAATCCACTGTATTAACATACCAGGTATGAGAACAGAGGCCGGGGACACTCTGTGGTCCTAATGCTCTGCTCATCCAACCTGGGCTTGAAAGGGAGAAACCATGTAAATCATGTGGGTGGTCCATGCTAACTTTTGTTAGCTAAAACAACCAAGGCTAAGGACAGATGATGGAGTGAAACTCCTGAAGTTGCTGCAAACCATGTCTGTCACAGGGAACCTGTGAACCTGTGAGGATTTTGGGAAACTTGCTCAACCGAGTTGTATTTCATCACCTGAGCTAGACCGCTGTTCTGCCAAGGGTAACTATGAAGGGTATGTGTGGTTTCGTGGACTTTCACATTTACCGGAAAATCTAATACATATCTAATGACCATGAAGAGCTTACTTTTTTCCTCTTTCCTCTTAAGACTGATTAAGCTCATCTGGGGTTTTTTTTTGGTTCATATTCATTTGGCTTTGTAAGCATAACTTTAGGTGTCTCTGTCCAGCCACTCTGTGGTCTCTAGGTACATAATTCCCATTGACTTCAAGGGCAGTTAGATGTCTGCTATCCTTTGAAAATCTCCAGGTCTTAATTTCCCATTTGTCAGAGTCAATAATACTCCTCTGTGCCATATTTTATGAATCTAAACAGAGTAACCCATGAATTTTTTGGTACAGTTGTAGTGGGACTGTGGAAGTGCATCACACTTGATGAACATACATTTCCATGCAGTTTTCCATTAGGGTGATGCATTTGTGTCTCATGCACTTGTTGAGACTGTGGGTAAATGGTAGATATCATTTTCTCCTTGACTTGATGTACCACTCTCAAAATTATTTTTCTGTGCATACACGGTACCAATTATTGTCATATACATAGGCTGGCATAGAGTTGTTACACCACCTTCATGGATAGGCTTGGTGAATGTAAGTATTACAGAATTCAGATCTACCACTTCAAAAGCACCAAATTCTTCCCTTTCATTGAAGGGCAAATTTTAATTAGTAACATTTCAAGAAATTTTTGAGTAATTTTTAGCACTAATCCAATTCAAAATGAATGCTCGCTAAGAAAATATTCTCCTTACAGTCCAGTAGAGGGTAGTTACGATTACTCAGTTTATTTCAGTGTACAGTTTTACTCAATATGAGGATTTTGAAGGGTTATGTTTTTGTTTATGCATTTCACAAATTATCTTCTCTCCACGTTGCTTGCTAGTAGAGGCTTTTTGTCAAACACAGTAAATGCATCTTCTGTTAGTCAAATGAGATATAAGTGGAAGATACATGAGAATTCTGAAGTGATGTTTTCATATCAAGTACAAGTTTCAGTGTTATCCTGAATTTTCCTTTAGTTCTCCATGTGCATGATTTTACCTGGCCTATTCAAAATAACTGTAAAAGCAGAATGCAGAATACGGGTAGGAGGAACTAGTTAATGGAATCTGAGGCCAATTATCTTTTCCCTGAGAAGAGCTGTCAGCAATGTAGCAAGTGCTATGGAGACTTTGGCAAATAGCAACATCAGCTGGTTAGTACCCAACTGTGTTCAACGTGTTGCAGCTGTGGCCAGTATCTGTATCCAGCCAAAGAGATGGGAAATGACATGGATGACTGACTATCAAATGGACAGTGATGAACTGCAGAGATGAGATACCTCTGGCGAATTTAAAACTATGGAGAGTGGTATTCAGGAAACCTGTGTGCATATACCTCTTAGGATTCTTTCCTTAAAGCAGATTTACTTATACATCTGCTTCTTTTTAGCTGATGGAGCTTCTCTCTTTTTTTTGTCATTTGGGTTTTTCTTTCCTCCACCCTCCTAAGCTTCAGTCTTTCAGTATATTTACTTTCAGTACTTTTCTCTGATGTATTTCAGATATGCCCATCACCAAAATATTTTTAGCAACAAGATCATGCCAGTGAACACTTTCAAATCTTACAGAAAATTGCACCAATCAGTCCTGAAAATTAAATTCCAGGAAAAGCTTGATATACAGGGTAAATCATATAGTGTTTACTAGGAGAGATTTTTTAACATCTGTACCTTAGAATGCAGATCAAGTCTTCCACTGGGTACTTAGGGGAGGTTGGGCCAGTATTAAAAACTAAAGGCAGGTGGGGAGAGAGTGGGATAATATGAACCCAAAGACCTTGTACTGGGGGCTTTTTTCCATAGCCAGCTTTTCTTGATCAGCTGGTTGTGTGCTGTAGAAGAGGCTGTTTATATTTCTTGTGTTAATATCCTTGAGTTAACTCCTGCCATGTAACTGTCAGCCCTCTCACCTTGTCATCTTTTGCTCAGTGTACAGAGCAGCCCTTGATTCTCAAGTCTCTTTCTGGTCACCTTTGTTCATCAAAAGTGGATCGTGGTTTTTACGTCCAAGTTCTCTCTGGGTTCGTATCTGCTGGTCTGTTCTTGTCCCAGAGTAACCACAGGAATGTCCTCTGCCTTGTGCTCTCAGTGTATCTCTGGATACTTACAGCAGCTTGAATTTAGCGACTTTCATTGAAAGATCTGAAGAAATTCCTGGTGGACCCAGTAAATCGGTGATTATGCTCTTTTCCGTGTTAAGAGAAGCAAGCTTTAGAGGCCTCATGTGATGTAACCAAGGTTATACAGGGCGAGTGGCACAGTTTAAAGTGATCCACTCTGGCCCTGACTCCTGGTTCACTTTTGTAATGCTGGTTCAAGTTGCTCCCTATCAAATCAATGCGCATAATTCTTTCCTTAGTTGTTTATTGATTTTTTCAATGAATTGAATAGAAGTGTAGCACTCATTAGTTGAGATCTTTACACGGTGCCTATAAAATTATCTAGATTCTTAGCTAGTGCATACTGGCACAGTTGAATCACATTCAATTAGTCTAAACTAATTTACACCAGAGGTTTGAAAAGTCAATAAGGGTATGAGAAAATGCCCTTCTCAGTGATAATTCTGCTTCTTGGTGCACATGGTTCTTTTACAGTCCTAATTCTGACAAAATGCTAAGAGAAGCCAAATTAATTTTTGTTTTGTTCCATTTTTAAATTGGAATCTCTTTTTTTTCCTTTCACAAATTGTCTGTTATTATTATTCATTATGTGTCCTTTGATGAAAAATGATACATGAAGAATGGTTTCTATTACTGAATTATTTTTGCACATCATGCTTAATTCTGCAAATGAAGCAGATAAAGTCAATGAGGCTCAGTTAAGGACCAAAACTAATTCTGAAAGCTAATTATTTTCACTAGAGAGACTCTTGAAGACTATAAATTAGGAGGTTGCTATTCTAAGAAGTTTTGTGTTCAGCTGAGTTAGTTGCATCTCCAGGAGGGAGAGAGAAACAGAGAGAGGCCTGAGGCCAACCTGTTCCCCAGCTGAAGGTCTGACTGTTCAATTGGAATTGCATTCCTATTTTTTAAACAGGCCAAGGTACTTTGATGTTTCCTTTTCTGCTTTTTAAACCAAAATGCATCCATGGTACTGCTTCAAGTGCAGAAATAAAGGGAGGCACAAAAGTCAAAATGTTCCCCATTGAAACCTTTATATTACCTCAGCAACTGAGGTCAGCCTTTGTATGGAAATTTACTTCAAAGATACTTTATTAGTAATGTAAACAAATTATATGAGTCAGAAGCACTTCTAGATTAAAGTCTGATAATTGAGGTAGAAATAGACTTGACAGAGTAAGAAAGGCAGAAGAACCTCTTCTCCAAGCTCAAAGCAAATGTCCTGGCTGACCTTGTGGTGCACAGGTCCTCTTGGGACCATGTGAGGGCCACAAACATTGTCAGGTCCAACTTTGGACCTGCTGTGAATTTGGCACTTTAGGTGTGTGTAAGCTGCTCACTGACCTCAAATACTGACTTTTGTAAGCCATTGTGTATGATTTCTATTTCAGATAATTTTTAGAAGTACAGAAATGCATTTTCACTGTCTGAATCTCTGTTTTGAAGAGAATCTTATTTTCCACATAAGGGAAAACGAAAACATTGAACCAAGCAAGCAAACATTTTAAAAACATGTCTGAATGCATCTGTTCTTCCCTCAGAAGTGTGTGTTAGGCATCTCCAGAGCTGCCTGAGGAAGGCAGATGTCTAATTCTTACTGGCACTTTTGAAGGTCTTAGTCTGTTATTCATTTTTTTCACTTGTTCAGATTCCATAAAGACCAAGGCAAAAAAAAAAAGGCTGTACACAAAAAGCCACTGGGAGTGCATGTAATTAATTGAGCCAAGGAAATATGCCTTATACTCTGAGCAGCATGAACAGTTGCTGCCAGTTTTGACACTTTGTGTGTAGTCCTGGAACAATTATGGCTATTTCAATCCTCTGCTGGGACACTGATGGTTTCAGGCAAAAATAATTTTAGTCTGAGATGCATTTGTACAGGTTGTCATACAACCAAGTCCTCATTCATAATCAAGTAACAATGCAATACAGCAATAATAAACTTCAGTTGTGACTGTTTCTTTCTGTCTTTCTTCCTTTTTCTTACTACTTAACTCTTACTGCCTTTCCCCTTCCTATTATTCCTTTGCAGAGAGGAATACTTGTTGAGTTTTCTCTCTCACACACAACTTACCTGCTGGGAGGCAGCCCACAGCACCTTTCAGCTGTCATTTTCCTGCTATTTTGCCCTCTTCACTCTGCACCATGGGCAGGCCAGGGCAAATCTCACTGTTCCTTCAACTCACTAGTGCCCAACAAAGTCTCTTGTACCTGCTCATGCTGGCTTTCTCCAGATCCTTCTGTTCTTCCATTTCGTGCCCAAATCCTTGACAAAATCATTCTCAGTATTACTTTGCTAGCTGCAGACTCAGTCATACATCACATTAAGCCTCTGTTTGTATAGAAGGCATCATGTATGTTTTTTACCTCTGCTGTTTTCCTGCCATTTTGTGCAGCTGTCACAGTGTGCTGAAGAGGAATGACACAAAGTGGTTGGCTCTTTTTTTCAGTTTACTGTCTTCCATTTTCTTTTTCTTTTTTTTTTTTTTTTTTTCCAGAGACTCAGCTGCCCCAGCAGCAGCAGGATGTCAAAGCACAAAGGAAAATAATTTCTGCAGGGTTATGGAGGAGAGCTGTTAAGTTGTGTTTGGGAATGGATATAGCCAGAATTATATTTTTCCTGTTATTTTCTTGAGCCATTAATGTACCTGGCTTACAGCTTATTAATCTAGAACTGTTGCTCTGGTTTTAGAGATGAAAAACTTTTTATGTCAATCTTGGTTATTAATATGCTCAAATCCTTCAAGAGAGATATAATTTGCTTCCCAGGCTTTCTCCATGAACTGCACATCTTTGTGTCACTCTCCCTGCTACTCTGAGCTCAACAGATGGCTCTTTGAATGCAGGTGGTATTTTTTCTTGCTATTGGAAAAAATATATTTACTGCTCATTCTGGCACCCATGAAATAGATTGTAACTTTAAAGAAATATATTTAAAAATATAAATAAAATGCCTGTAAGAGTTATTGCCAAATTGATATTGAACCAAAGGCACCTATTCAAGTGATCAGCAGTCAGAAATTAAATGTACGATCCAAGAGTATTGAAAGAACCATTAAGAATGTTAAAAAAATAAAAGAAGCAGATAAATCTTGTACTGTAATGAATGATAGCCAAGGAACATCTAATCATATCTGGGTAGCATTTACTGAAATAACTCACCCAGACAAAAATGAAGAACATGAAAAAGATGGTGTAAAAATTATTGGATTTTTTTTTCTGACAATTTTTCATTAATCTCCAAGAAAGAATAAGGATTTATTTGAAACAAATTAAATTAAGTGGTGAGCACTAGAATACGGTTCTTCTTGTTCTTGGTCTGGCAATAAAAACACATTCTCAGTAAATGCATATTAAGGGTTATAGGGGAGTGTGTGTTTACATTTTTCCAACCACCTCTCCCTATTAAACCAACATGCAGAACAACGACTATGTTCAATTGGAAAATTGATCACTGCTGTAGGAAAATGTGAAATGCATGAGACATCAGGCAAAAGACACACAACAAACAATAACACCGTGTCTATAGGCTTGCATTCTTTGTTTAATCTACCTAGATGTTTTGCTTTTAATGGCAATATGCCTGGAACTTCCTGGATGTAATTAAGTGTGATGTGGAGAAAGTGACTCTGGGCATATTGTGAAAAAATGACTTAAAAAAATGAATGTTTACCAACAGATGGGGCCAAAGTTTGGCTTCTTCACTGTACAAATACAGATTTATAGGGTCTTACCTCAGCAAATGCTCATCTTTTCTGTTGTGTACTTTGAGGGGGAGTAACCTGCTTCATTTCTGCTAGAGTTCTATTGATGTCATCAAAGTTATGGCAGCATAATCTGGTGATCTGAAGGCTCTGTGAAATGTCTCTCCCATGAAAGAGAGTTCTCTCTGTGTGTAACCCATAAGAAGAGATGGACCATGCATTTTGTTTCAACCACATTCTGTAGTCAGTAAACACTTTTAGATTCAAGCTGGATCTGGTACATATTTACCGATTAGGGAGCAGCTGGCTTGAAACTTAAAGCTGGATGAAATGAAATTTGCTTTTAGAACTTGAAAATTAACTGCAAGCTGTGGTAAGGACCTAACAGATTAATTTTTGTTCAGTTATATCACGTGTTATGTACATACTCTAAGATCATGGAACTGGCCAGTCAATGAGCAAGAAGTTATTTATTATGAGAAAATGAACATTAAGAATTGAAATGTTTATTTTTGCTTGAATAATACATGAGTTCACTGACGTGCTGCTGCTGGCTGGTCCTGCGGACATTTACACATGTGGGTGTAATGTTCCTTTGGGGCTTGTTTGCTGCTGGGCCACTCCTACAGAGGTGTGACAGGGCTACTTGTTGATACCAGTCATTGCTAACTGTACACAAACCACTCTGTACATAGTACTGGCAGAGGTGTCAGCTTTCACAAATTCCTTCTCTGTAAGGTGATAGGAAATTGTGCTCAGAAGTCTGGTACCTCTGCAAAATCTTCAATTTGCACGCAGCTCCATTTCCTACCCACTTATTGGCAATCTAAATCAGTGGTCAGGAAACAAATGCATTTCTTTTTTTCTCTTTTCTTTCCCCCAGATTTCCGAATCACTGATCCAGAAACTGAACCAAAATCTGGTACATTTTGAGTTGAAGCCAGGAGTTCGAGTCCTTGTCCATGCTGCCCATTTAACAGCGGGTTAGTATCCCTTTTTTGTGTATACATTTTCTGTCACTCTGTAGCACAGCAAGCAATAGATTGATGGTAAGAGTGTGCTATTAGCTGAATTTTAAACATTTCTTATTTTTATACCACAGTAACAACACAGTGTGTCGGCAAACATTAAAATTCCTCTTTTACCTCACCTTTTTATATCACACCAAAAAGATATAGTGACTTTTGCATTTAAAGCTAACCCTGTGAAAGAATTTACTGGTTTTGGCAGAAATGTGGTATAAGAAGCAGTAGAAGTGTTTACTTTGTGGCTATCTCTGAAATATTCAACAGGTAAGCAGCACCATGGCATTTTCAGCCTGAGTCACACAGGGCAAAGGTTACCAGCTAGCCTTGGGTATGTACAGATATTCTAGAGTCAACAAATATTCAAAGCTACTAAACACAGTTCAGATGTTGTTCATCAGTCTAAAAGACTAGAATCAATATATATATGAACAAAAAAAGATTAGACCATTTGGACTTTAACTAATCCTCTCTCAAAATAAGTCATCTCCAAAATCCTAACCTTTAATTACATATGTCTTTGTCTATTCTGCATGCTAAAACCTCGTTTCACAGCACAGGCCCTATTTAACTATTACAAGAGATGAGACAAATTGATCTGTGCTTGGGATTGTTAGGAATTCATTTTCCCCAGGAGCTGCTGATAATTCTAATTAGTTGGTGTCACCTTCTTTTGCTAACTTGCAAACTAAAAGCTTTAGTTCATTTATACTAACAAACTACTCTCCAAAAATCTTCATGTGTCTACCCAACCTGGTGTCAGTCCACATGCAGCCTTGTCTATAAAGTAAGGAAAAAGAGACTTGTTATCAGAGAAGTAATCCTTGGCCTGAATTTTCAGCAATGACCAGAGATACAATACATACTTTCAGAAGGTGCTCAGTGTCCATCTCTTAAAAGAAATGTATCTGAAAGCATCTTAATGTGAGCTTCAAAAATGGAGTTACCTGCAATTGCTCATAATTTTTTTAATTTGTCTCTGGACATTTACTCTGCCAATGCACATGGCTGTTTTCTATTTTGATCAATATTTATTAAAGTCAAGGTCAAATCCTGAATGAACGTTTATGTATGACTACTCTGTATGAATATCCTGTAGGTCTTCTTCAAAAAATTATAGCAAGAAAGAATCATATTAGATATTCCTGGAAAGGCTCATCTTTACCCCTTGCTACTGAAGGGACATTCCTGATTTCATCTACAGGAAACAGAGGACTCTTAAAATCACTTATCCAGCTCTGCCTTTATAGGAGGCGAATTTGGATCCAAGTTTTCTGCTGTTTGTAGAAGCCTCCTGCAGCTTCTTAGAGAGCAGTTCTGGACATCTCTGCATGAGGGAGTACACAGGGTCCCCAGCTGCTCCATGTTCAGAGCTGGCTAAAATCTGGGTAGTTCCAGTTCTGAAGCCATGTAATTAGTGGAGGTACTGCAGCACTTTTCTAGGCTACTAAACCTTGTCTGCCACTCTGAATGAACCAAAAGGCAGGGTCTATCACTGTGACTTACTGCCATGCTAAAAAACAGTATGGCCTCCAGGTATGTGGTATTCTGTTTCTTGCTAGCTCAGGCTGAAGCAGAGGGTGTTTGGCTCAGACACACTCTTTGTGCTCACCAAAAATGCACATTTTTATTTGTATTTACACACACACCAGGAATGAGTACTGTTTGATCATAATATATTCAAACACTCATTTGTTCTGCAAGGTAGGCTTTGTTGTGCTTCCCTTCTAAGCCACTGGTGATTGCTGTGACTGACCTCACAGAGTCCTATAAGAATGCTACAGGATTTTGTCTCTTGAACAAATAGGATTCAGTAAGAATTCAAAATGAGCTTAGATGGGCAAACTAGGTATTAAAACACCCAGACAGCAGCCACTGTGAGGTCTTTGAGGGAATATGACTCCTTAACAAGCTGCAGAGGTCATGACTGTTCTCTGTCTAAGTAAAAGGCCCAATTTCCTGACATCAAAACTTGGGAATACTTTAAAATTGGATAAAAAGCCATGTGAGATTTACTTCTCTGCTGAAAGTTATTGTTTTGGTTGTCAGGGAATAAGAAGAATTGTCCTTTAAAAATCCAAGCTTTTAAAAAAAATTAAATAAAATAAAGCAGGGAAACCTGGAACACAAGACAGCCCCAGAAGCAGTCCCTATAAAACACGATCCAGGGGTATGCATAGGGTGCAGAGGTTCTGCTCTGGTCTGTGGTATCCCTTCTTTCCCAGCCTTTTTACTATGACTTTGTGCTGGATTCTGACAGCTATGGGCTGTAGTTGGCTGAAAACAAAGCTGAGCATGTGTTTTTCAAAGTATTCATGTATGTATATGTACTTCTGCATTAATGTTACCGTGCCTCAGTGCACATTTCCTCCCTGTGTGTGGCTGGCCATGCACAGCAGCAATTTCTGCAGCAGAGAAGCTGCAGGGAACAAAAGTTCAGGTATCTAAACTAGCTTGATGTAGATATTCAACACCAGAACGTGTAGAAATGAGTCTTTGTGAGCATGTGTTGTATGTGAGCATGTACATTCCCTGGAGCACAGAAGAATGACAGGCATTGGCCTCAGCACATTTCATACCTCTGTCTTCTTTGTTCAGCCCACACTGGAAGAAGGATCCATTTATGGCAATTATAGACAACAGATTGCAATTCATTTGTCATGTTCATTCCTTCTTCTATGAGATAAAAAACAAAGCAATGTCTCCAGCCCAACAGACAACAACCTCAGCTCCAAGGCAGAGTAAAATATGCCAATATTCCTCACAAAACAGTTAAATAGCTGTTTACTACTGGGCTCTCAGTGCAGCATTATAGCAAGAAACTTGAGTGATGCTGAATCTGAATTGGTTGGAAAGCCACTTTGTCATCCCACAGAACTGCAGAGACCCACAAAATTACAGATGGAGAGGGGACAGACTGGAGATGTGTAAGGATGTGTAATAATAGTGGATTATTTCATCCCCATGCCTCACCTTTCTGAGGATAGCCTGCTAGGTGTGGAAAGGAGAAGGTTTTTCACTTCTCTTTGTAAATTTTGGTTTTATCAATCTGGGTGTGAAACTGAAAAAATATGCACATGTGATATGTGTGCATTAGTAAGTATTTGCTTGTATGTGTGTGTTTCCTTGTATGCATTTTTCCTCTGGTTTAGGATGGGTCTGTTCAGTGCACGTGAAGAGGTGAAAGAGGTAAAGCTGTGTTTGCTAGTGGTTCAAGTCAACTTTCACTGCCTTGCAGAGGAAGGCACTACCTATGCCATGTTCTGTGTGCAATGCAGGACAGTCAGTGAGGACAGTACCTTCTGTATGTTAGCTCTTTGTAATGGCACAGCTACAGCTACATGTCTGCAGGATACTGTATTAGTGTCTGTATGAACAACTGACACTATTGCACCTAGGTATGAAACTTCTTGGATACTTGGTGCCTTTCTCTCTCTCTGTGTGTGTGTTCTGTCTCTGTGTGTGTGTGTGTATGAGTGTTGGAAACTCTGTTTAGTACAATTCATTTTGTATTTCTGGGAAATCCACACTTCTGCATAGTTTGGATGACCTTACTTTTCAAAGGGCTATGACCCAATGGTGAGCAAAACTCTGAGAAGAAGTACAGAGAAACTCTTTGTCTGATTAGGATTGGTTTTGGTGTTTTCGGTTTTTTGTTTGTTTCTTTTTTTTTCTTTTTTCTCTTGAATCTGTGCACTGTCTTGCATGGAAGACTTGTGCGAGAGAGGTCAGGGCACCAGGGAAAAGAGAGTAAAATGTGTTCAGATGAGTAGGAAGGGGATAAAGGAAGAAAACAAAAATGTCAGAGACATGACAAGAGCTTGCCAGGGACACTGAGGCAGTGTGTGTGAAGGGTACTGCCCTTCTGGTCAGGAAGCAGCAGGACTGAGCAGAAAACAATACATTAGGTGGGCACTGTTCTTTAGTAAAACTGAGGAGCCAGTCACTCCTTATTCACTGTGCATTGGGAGCTACCCAGACTAGCTCTACACAAAATAGAGAGCCAGCTTGACAAGTTAGCCCGCGGGTAGCTCGAGGATCAGCCAGAAAATGCCATGTTTGGTACCCAAGTGACCTCATTTGCAACTACCTCAGGTAATTGCAGTATGAGAGAGTATGTTTCGGGCATCCTCTCATAGGACAGAGAAGGCCTCTAAGGAGAAAGCTGTGGGACTTCATATCAAGGGGTATGTTTAGCACTACAAGTGATCTGAACCTGTGTTTCTTCCCAGGTGGATTAGGAAGGGAGAGAAGGTCTGGAAACATGTGAACAGATGAGACCTGCTACAAGTGCAATAAGAGGGGAGAATGAACTGTATTTCTGGAGGGAGCAGCTTTCACTTCAGGCTGGGGTGGCTCTAACCTTCTCCTCTCTTGCAGCTCCTCTAGTGGACCTCACTCCCAGTCACAGTGGTTCAGCTATGCTGATGCTCCTCTCTGTCGTTTTTGTGGGACTAGCCGTGTTTGTAATCTACAAGTTCAAAAGGTATGACCATCCCTGAACCATTTCCTTCTCACCATCGCTGCCTTTCACTGAGGCGTTTGGGGTTTGTTTTGCTGGGTTTTCTTTTTCGGAGTGAGTTGTTTCTTGGTTTGTAAAAGCTGATGCTACATCATCTACCAGATACCACACAATGATGGTTTCTGTTAATGTTTTAGGAAGATTCCTGGCCTTAATATATATGCACAGATGCAGAATGAAAAAGATCAAGAGATGGTCAGTCCAGTCAGTCAGAGGGAAAGCATACCTAATGTCCCTCAAAGTGAGCTGATGAGCCATGAGCAACTAGTAGATGAGAAGTTGGAAGTCCACCCCATAGGTAAATAACTTGCAGCATCCTGCAGCTGGTCAGACTCTGACTTATAATTGGCTAACCTTTTTCTCAGCCTCCCCCCTTCCCGTATTCCTGCACAATCCTCCTCCCATCCTCTTCTGCTGCAACATTAGTTTTGCTACAGGAAACCTTGCTAACTCTTCCCTCTCCTTCACTGCCATGTGATGAAAGGGAGGGGAACAACTTTAGACTTTTTCTCTCTCCTAGTTGCTCTACGTAGATCCCCTCCCCTTCTCAAAAAATCCTGCTGGCAATGTAATTTATTTTGCTGGGGCTGATATAGTTGCGGGGCTAAGCCCCACATCCAGAAGGACTTCAGCCACCCTCACCTGGAACACAGAGGTGAGCAGGTGATTTGGTAAGTCATATCTAAAAGCTAAATGTCTATTGATGTTTTGACTGCTGGGGTCTTTGTCCTGTGCCAGACCTTGTTGCCAGCAGCAATGCTAGTCTGGCTGGTTCACAGATAAATTGAGCAAAACCTGGGATCTCGCATTGGACATCTGGGTTTGCCCTCAGGCAGATTTCTCCCAAGACCTCTGTGGCTGAGTATTTCCAGAAGCAGGACCTAAAGTGAACAGACTTGGAGAGGGCGTTCTAGGATCAGTCACGCATTTGCTCATATGTTTTCTGTTATCCTGACTACAGTAGAAGTGTTGGGATGGAGCAGGGAGGTTTCAGACATGTTCTGCTAAAGCCAGTGTTGCTTGGGCATTGCTCAGCTTCACTATCATGATGTGATAGTTCTGCAGGCCCAGCCCAGAAGTAAAGTGCAGGACCCCTGCAAATAAGGACATAGAGCTATTTTAGAGAAATTAAAGGGAAAAGGCTGCCCAGAGATGTTGTGGAGTCTCCTCTTGAGACTCTCCTGGCCACGATCCTGTGCAACCTGCTTTGGGTGAGCTTGTTTTAGCACAGGGGTTAGTCTAGATGTTTTCCAGAGGTCTATTCCAACTCCAACCATTCTGTGATTCTGTGACTTAGACAGAAGTGAAGCACAGTGGTAACTGAGATCCCTTATTTCCACAATTTCATCAGCTTAAATAAACCTTAGATCTCACCCAAGGATTCCCTAAAATGTATGGGAGTGTTTGCTAAAGTAGGTTTGGAGTCATACCTACTATAGAGAGGAGCAAGGAAAAGGGCAATTAAAGGAGAGAATTTGATATGCTAAGATTGTGGCCTTTGAAACAACCTGGGAGAAAAAAGAAGAAAGAGCCTTGATGAAACTGTGTCTAAGCTGGAAGCTCCACTGCAGTCAATGCTGATCTCTCCTCACCAGTTCACTAAGGAGATCTTGTAGCTATTAAAAGCTTTTAAGCAGCTATTCATCAGCAGACCTGGACATCCCTGTTTACCAGAACACAGGACAGAGTGAGGGACCAACCTTCCCATGTGGTATTCCCCATACAGAGCAACCCCAGGCCACAGTCCAGAACCCAAGGAAAGGAAATGCAACCAAGGTAGTCTGGACAGAGGACTTCCAAAAAGCTTGTGGATCACCAAGAGGTTTCAAGCCAAGACCCGGAGCGGTGGGTCCTAAACTTTAACTATTCTTTTTTACATTTTTGTTTGTTTGTTTGTTTGTTTGTTTGTTTGTTTATTTTCCCCAGAAACCTCCAAGGCAAAATTGATGTAAGATGCTAAGGGAGAAACACCCAATTTCAAGTCAGGAACTCTCTTTCTACAGGCAGATGGGCTTTGAGCTTTGAGCTTCCCCTTTCTAAAAACTGTGATGGTGATGGTTCATGCTCTTCCAGGAGCAGGGAAAAATATGTTTTCATGGGTCATTCAGACTGAAGCAGCAAGTGTCAGTAACCTGCTAGCTCTGTTTAAGGTTCCTTTGAAACTGCTTTTGCTGGTGTTGGAAGTTTAAACCCTTGAAGCCTCTAGATAAAGAGAAGTCAAAAGCCAACTTTCAGGGTAGGTTTTCAGTTGGTGCAGCTATAGAATTTCTGGCTTTCTACAATAGCCAGAATTTTATGCGTTTCTCAGCTGTGTTACTGGACACTATTGAACCAGAAATTGGCTTTTTACAACTCTTGTTTTGCACCTGTAGTTGCAATAACGAGCACAAAAGTTAAATGTGTGGGATACATAGACTCAATTATGTATCAAAAGGAATCAGTCCACCAAACTTCCTAAGAGCATTTTTCTATCCTCTCAGAAAGATGAATGAGAAAACTGAATCCCAGCTCATTGACAAAATGAAGAGGTCTGGACCTAGGTGTGAACAGAATAGAAAGTGAAAAGGCTCTTCACTCTCCTATACAACAACCTCATCTGTTTCTGGAAATCAGCAATTTCTTTTTTAATGAGTTTTCTTTCTTTTGGGAAAACAGAGCAGGACTGTAATTGGGTGTTTCTCTTTTGTATGCTTGTTAAGAAACCAGTTTTTTAGAATACTTTTGACTAACATTCAGGGATACTTTCTTGGAGGAATCTGAATTAATGTCCTTGCATCATTTAATTTTTCTCTCCAAACTCTGGCAGCATAAACCCCACCCCCCATATTTCTATTTTCTGGGTGTGAGCAAATGCAAAGCTTAAGGTTATTTATGAAATCTCCAGCACCTTATCATTGCAAATGAGTTACACATTTCCTCTGAGGACCTCAACCCCTCCTTCCCTCCACCCCTCTGCTCTGGCCTCTCCCTCTTCTGTTCAACATGGGTGAATCATCTTCATTAGCAAAAGAACAGGACATCACCTTCAGTGTTTTGAATGACAAGAAAACATTTCTGGGAAGAATGTGTCAGTCTGGAGCAGATGAATCCCAAAGGCCAGCAAGGTGATACCTTCAAGCATTTTCCTTGGCTAAATGTACTTGTTATTTACTGACTCTAATTTTGTTCTTTCTTTGCCACAGGAAGTATTTCCACAGCTGCTGAGTCCCAGAGCACAAAAGAAATCCCTACCTATGTAAATGGTTGAATTGAGGACACCAATATCTGTATCTAAAAAAGGAGGAGAGTTCACTGCATTTGGACTTTTTAATTCTTCAGATGACAAAGGGTTTTTAGCTTTAAGCCTGTGCATGTGGACATTATACTGAGATCATAGTGGAACTGCATTGTACAGGTGTTCAATTTTAGGGGGGGGGGGTGGGGGGAGAGGAACTGGTACCACTATTCACTCCTGCGGCCCTTCCCCTCACCCTTTTACTCTCTTTTTTCTGATCTGTCTCTAATTTGTAGAAAATTCATAATTATATAGGCCAAGAATATGCATGGGGGTCTCTTCTTTAGGGAGAGGGGTGGGCTGGGATGTGGGGGGAGAAGGACTAGGGAAGTGGGAGGGAGTGTTTAGGGTTCTTGGCTTTAGATTTAACTGCTCTTTTAGCACTTTGGGCTGCGGGAGGGTTAGCCACCCCAGCAGACTTTCCTAGGACACACAAAAGAATCACACTGGAGTTTAAAGGCGCTGAAAATATTCTTGGTCAGTCTGATTTATGTCTTTGTTTGGACTCTGCCCTTCATTCCTCTAGCTGCAGCTGCTGCCCATGCCCTACAGCTGTGAGGAGGCTGAGTGTGGATTATCCCACCTGCGAGGCCAAGCTCTTTCTGACACAGCTTTCTTAGCCTACTCACACCAAGGCATCCCACTGATAGCACCATGGGAAGATAACTTTGCCTCCTAACTTTGAACAGAACAAGCATGCATTGCAGGCAGGGAGGGAGGTCTGTCCATGTTGCAGTTGCAGGAGGTTATTGCCAGCAAGAACTTACACTGTACTTTGTACCAGCCTTACACCTTCAATTTTGGCTAAGACAAAGCCGTAGCAACACTCTCAGCTCCATGTAGTGCTGATGGCTGAATTTGTCTGGGGAAGTTCCAGGAGATCTCTACATTTTTGGAGTCACCAAAAAGCCTGTCAGTTTTTTGAAAGACACCTTGTCCATAGAATAGGGAGTAGGGAAAGGTCTATGCACAGTTTCCTATGGCCATCTTAGCACCCCCAGTTGCTGACAAGCTTCTGCCACTCTGGGCAGAAGAGAGAGAGAATTTGACCTGAGACTGTTGCCATGCATTTTGAGCCTCAGCACCACAGGACCACTCTAACACAAGATTTGATTTCTTACTAATAACTTAAGCTTGTGTCTTACACTGCAACTAGAAATAAGGTTGTAGGACATGTTCAGGTAGACTATGCAAGGGAACAGCAGGAAAACAGGATTAGCATACCTCGAACAAGTCCTCCAAAGACACTGGGTATCTGGCTGAAGCCTAACCTGTGGTCATTACAACTGTTGATTTCCAACCCAACTCAGGTAAAACTAGCACTAGGATTTTGGTTTGAAGTGTAAATAGATAAAGACTGCAACCAGTGTACACTTGCTTAACTATGTTAGGTGAAGGCAAATAGAGGCCAGTTCATATTTAGTGTGGCACAATTAGGAGGCACCTTGATTCCTGATATGGGTGGGTTTTGTTCAGCAGACATTGCACATGGCAACAGGAGAAAGCAGCATTATCAGTGTGGCCCAGATTCCCAGGGCAGGGATTTAGTGGTGGTGGGTTTGAATTTCTCTGTCACAAACTGGGCACAAACCTAAATCAACCTGCTTGCTGGCAAATAAAAATGATACCAAGAACATTTAGACCCCTAGTAATTAAAAGATAATCACAGTATAGAGTCCTCTGCCTCTTTCTGTAGTTTCTCTGAAGACAAGTAGAAACACAGCAGTTTGTATTGCTTTGCTATTGTCTTTGCAACTACAGCTTTAAGAAAGATGGGAAAGTTTTGGCTGCAACTGTATAATAGTCCCCACTGAAGTCCAACATTAGCCAACTTATTTTTATAGTAAGCCGATCAAAAAGTTTTCTTATAGTGTTGGAACTATTTCTAATTTTAAAATTACTTTTTTCGATGTACTTTTTCATCTTCTTTTTCCCTTTCGTTAAATACAATGTAGCGTAATGTATAATTGCTATTGTTTATTGCTTTTACAGTCATATTTATTAAACAGATTATGTCTCTAAATGAAGGCCCATGTTTTTGTTGCTCATTTTAGCTCTCTGTTTCTGCTGGGATCACTAACAGTATTAAAACAGTAGGAAGTTGATTACTTCAAAAAGAAAGGAGTGTTCAGTAGAAATAGGAGAGGGTGGTGGTAACTGTCCTTCTGAAAATATAGTCCTTAGAAGCAAGATGCCAATATGAAGGTAACTTTCTTAGTCCTTAAACTGCTTTATAAAGTGAAGGTTGGGGATATAAAATATCTCCATTTTATAGATGGGGAAGCTGTGAGATGCTGAGGTGCAATGCTGTTTTTCTGGTTCACAAACAAGCAATGGTAGAGCTCAGAGCAGTTCCCTGCCCTTGGTTATCCTTCTTAATACACAGTCTCTGTTATAGGTTCCTTTAAAATATCTTTTTTTGATACGCTTTTGCCAGCACTGATGAAGGAAGGTCTGAATTAATAGCATTACTGATTAATTTACATGTGAATAAAATGGGGCTTAGGAAGTTTCTGTGAACTTGCTGTATGGCAGTGGATGCAGGTTGCTGAGAAAAAAAAGAAAACAGAGCTTTTCTGCTTTACAAGTCAGGATGCAAACACCAGATCATTCTACGTATTGTAACTGGATCTTGGTTCAGTTCTCCAGCTTTTTTTGTGCCTCAGCATAAGAATTTATATTGGCACATAAATAGTCAAGTATCTGGGGCTCGAGTATCATCAACAACCAAGGCTGTGGTGTGATATATTACAGGTCCAGGAACAATGAGTTTACTCATTGGAGGAGTGTGTAGTTTTCACTCCAGGCAAATCCCAGTGTAATTACAATTACTAAACTAGAATGTTCTAGTGGACACTGCAGCCTTCTCCATTCAGGCTGGAATGGCCATAGTGCAGGTGACTCAGTGGTGTGTGTATAGACATAATCTGCTTCAATGAAGTGCCCACCTGAATTAGCAGGCATCTGTTCTGGCCATAAACAGTAAGTCTGGTTTTGGCAAGCATCTCTTTAAAGCATTTTCAGATCATTCTCTTCAGCTTGTTGTGTGTCCTGAGGCAGAGACTGGTTGTTATTTGTGGTTGTTGTTTTCTGGTTTGTATAACAACACAGCAATTAACTGCTAATGGATGAACACGGAGACAATAAACAAAGAATATACCAAATACTTATAAAATCCAATATGAATTTTTTCTGAGGATGTTATCATGCCTTGAGGGAACAAAAAAAGTTCATCATCCTTTGACAGAAAGAGCAGAGAGTTAAAATATAAATAAGCAGAGAATTAAAAATTCAAATAAAGTATTTTCCTAATTTGATGTTGATTCTCTACCATCATCCTAAGTGCTGTAAAACAGACATACAGATGAACAGACATTGTCTTCAGAGAGACTTATACTTCTGCACGTAGCAGTACGCTGGGGCTAAGATGCTGGATCGCTTTTCCTGAAAATCAGTAGTTGTTAGTGTTCAAATACTGGGCATCAAACAATAGCTTGTTCTTAATATGTGGCTCTGTTTAATTGCCTAAACTTTTGATGGAAAGCAAGACTCTTGAAGTACTTGCTGAAATACTTATGCAAATGAAGCAGGAATTTCCAGTGACCCTAAATGAACCCTGTCTTGGTCCTGTCAACTTCTACTGAGAATTTCTGACAATTGCATTTAGTCTGGTTCCTAAAGCTGATAACAAGGGATTAGTATTTTATCTGTGTGCTGTCACCTCTCATTGAATGCATGAGAAGTTTCCTTGTCACATTATATCTCTAGGTACATTCAGTGTTTTAAACATTACCCCTGATTACAGAGCTTCTATGTTCTTGATGTTAAAAAAGAAAACTTTATTTTCCTTCAGTTAATGAGATGCTATCCCTGCATTTCTCCATGAAACAGAATCATAAAGCATGTGAATAAATAATACTTGAGCTAAAACAGATCTTTTTACTTTACTGTTGATACAATCCTGACCATAATACCCAGAAGAAAAAACTGAAGTCAAATTGTTTTCTAATTTCTAAGATCAAAGTGCTATCATGTACCAAGTCATTATGCTAAGAGATATATTTCATCTGCAGTTTTAACTTTAGCTTTTTCTTTTCCCTTTTTTCTTACTGGGGAATATGGCTGTCTCTTACTGTGCTGAAGGAGGGATGTAGAGGAAATCCACTTTACTTATTTCTCAATGTGAGAATTTCAAGGTGTCTTGCCTCTTGTTTCCGTTGTGATGCAGCCACCCCATACTGTATGCACCTCAGCAGTAGAGGTGAAAAAATAAGAGAACAAGTTTTCTCACCACCTCTGTATTGCAGATTGTGTCTCTCGTAATTTTGGGCCATTTTGATAAGTGGACCTTAACCAGACCTTCTCTACATGAAAAAACTCAGCACTGGAGAGCTCTGAATGAGATGGATGCCCAACATCTAAACAGTACCACTCAATACAGGATTAATGGCTTGAACACTAGAGATGCAAAGACACTTGGGAGACCAGCAGCCTTCCAGGGCAGTAGCTCCATCCTGTTCTGTCTGTGCCAAGGCTTGCTTTCTGCTAAGATAAGTTAGAGAGATTTGAAGTTTGTGCTAATTTATGTTCTTTTCTCTAGGAATGTTATGAGGTTTAGTTAGCAGGGAGAGTAGCATAACTAAAATACATCCAGTCACATATCTAACCTTGACTCTGTTTGGGTTTGTATAATAACCTCCCACCAAGCTGTAGTAGCCCAGCCATGTGTTAGCTGAATAGGAGCCTGAAAACTGTTGTATTTCCTAAACTTCTTCAAGGCTGGAGCATATCCAGCCCTGTGGACAAAAGCACCACTAACATTGGCCAGGATATTGCTTATGTTGTGCTTCATATTCAAAATAATTGTATAGAAGGATCCCAAACAGAATCATTAGGGAGATGTGAGATGCTTAATCTACCAAATTGCAGTGAAAATAAACTGGAATCCCAAAGTTTTGTGGGTTTTATAATCTTTTATGGAGAAGCCAACAGAGACAAAGGTGCAAGAGAAGGAATGTAGCAAAGCTCTTGAGAGTCGTGACTGCCTGCCTTTGGTACAACACAGATGCAAGAAAAAACTCCCTTTTTATAAGAAATTCCTCCTCCAGCCTTCCCTAGACAAAGCTGGGTATGATGATGTTTCTGGAACTGCAGCTACCCTGGCAAATAATTGCTCCCCAGCCCTAAAGCGTGGGCCACTGGTCCCATGGACCTAATCATTCCTTATTGTGCCCCCCATGAGGCAGCTGCAGGGCAGAGATCTGAAATGCAAATTGGACTGACAGCTGCCTCTTCTTGCTGCTGCTGCAAAGAGATGAATAATGCATGCAGCACATTTAAATGTAGTGTTTCAGGGAGAAAACCTTTGACTATTAACCCTACCTGCACGAGAGGAACATCCTTACTTGGTTCACTGCAGTGTGGGACTGAACCAGTATCTCCACACCACAAGGGTCTGGGATGCCTTGTATCTCCATCATCTCTGCATGTGGGCTGCACTCCAGGCTGAGGGTCCCTCCTGGGGCTAAGACAGTTTCAGGGCAGAGTCCTGGCTCTTGGCATTTTGGCTAAAGCTGGAAACTCCCTAAGTCTGAAGCAGACTGCTCATGTGAAGTGATCCCTGCCTGGTGTCACCTCAGGTGAGTGGATAAGACTCAGCAGTGTAGAGAATTGGATACTGTGCATCGTATGGAATATTTACATCAGATATTTCATGGCAAATAACTTTTTGCCACATTCCACACCTGCCTAGTCCCAGGGAGTATGAGGTTCAAACCTTTGCAGTCCTCCTTCCTGCTCCCCTGAAGCTACAATATGCCTATGGCAGAGACCTGGGGTTTCTGCCATTTCTTCTGTGGCCTTATGTGCAAGGTGAAGCTCTTTGGTCTGATCTGCAATCCGCTAAACAGCTGCACCCCACCCGTGTGTGTCTCTGGAAAGTGCTTGATCAGGAGATCCAGAAGAAGCACTAATGAATGTGCAGCCAAAATCCTTCTTCAGCCCCTGCTGCAGAGTCACAGGACAGGAGAGACTGGTCTCAGAGACACTGATTTCTTAAACAAAATCTTAGAGTAGGCTGCTCATGAAGTAGGTTTTCCTCTGCTGCCACATTGGCTTCTGTTTTCCATTACTGATGAATTTGCAGGAGTATAATTTGTTTAATTATTTATGTTCCATTAGTGACTAGAGGCCCTGGCACCACCAACTGTCACAGGATGAAAGACAACTTGATCCCAAAAACAAATTGCAGCTCAGGAGGGAAATTTTCAAAGCCATAGGAAGAGCTTATGTTTCCCAGCTGATGTTTACACTGAAAAACATTACTTTAATGGACAGGAGAGAGGCCCCTCATGAGTCCAGAGGCCTTTCTTCCTCACTTGAAGTCCTAAAATCAGCAGTCGGGTTATGAATGTCACTTGGCATCACATTTAGCTAAGCCTGCACCAGGGTCAGAACCTGTCTGAAATTGGATGTGGTTGTAGAGGAAAGGTCTGTAGTTAGTCTACCAACAATGCCCCATCCACACGGACTCATTTTTCATTACTAGATTGTTTTTTCCCCATACCTTCATGCCATGTTGACCTTCATCCCCATGCTGACCACATTGCCTACTGCTGTGGGCTTTCCTCATTCCATGAGAGAGCCCAAAGACAGCCCACAGCCTTCAGGTGGCCTTGATATTTATCTGTAAAACAGAAGCACTTCCTTTACAGCAGTTTTTAAGGTTCCTCAGACCTTTGAGACAATAACAAGATGAGCTGTTTCTTCTAAGGCACAGTCAGGGTTATTAGAGTTATCTTCAAGGGAAAATAAACACCAGTTTATTTTAAGCAGCACTTTTTTTCTGAAAGTCCTCAAGCACTCAGTGTATGTCATGATACAGGAGGATTACATTTACCAGCTCTTAACAGAAAAGAAGTTATGATCTGTCCATAACGATGTATTTTGCTTTCCTATTAATCTAAACATTTTTATTAATTAAAACTGATGATTCTTTTCCCCTTAATTACTGCACCTCTTTTTTTCTAATTGCAAAGAATATTCTGGTTTCAGGGAGAGAAAATTTACCTTTAGTCCTTAGTTTTACTTGAACTTTTCCTTCATCTATAGAATACTTCTAATTATTCTTTTTAATTAGGTTGATAATGCAGAAGGCAGCTAACATTGCTTTTTGACTTGTTTGAACTAGATTAAAAAAATAGATTATTATATTGTCTTCCTTTTGATATTCTGATTTCCACATTGTGCATAGCAAGATACTAACATGAATTTTTCCAAAACATGGAGAAAAAGAAAACCTCTACTCTTGAGAAACAAATAGATAACAAGGACAAGTTGTGAGCATTTCTAGCTCTGGGGTTGAATACCATTTTCAGATCTTGCTCTTTTCACCAATATTAATGAAAAATCATGCACAAATTAAATGATGGAGAAGCTAGGACTTGAACACCTGGGGAAATAACAATAATAATAATAATAATAACAAAAACAAAAAATAGCAACAATATTAACAATTTTAAAAGCTCCTCTTTTTCTCCTTTTTTTCTTTTTTTACTAGATGATGTCTGAAAAAGCATTAACATCATGTCTACAGAGAACCTCCACCAGCTATATACAGACACCTGCTGGCTGGATTAACTGGACACTAGCCAGCCTTTGATTTTGGCATCTTTGACTATATGAGTGCTTTTCCAATGGACTGTAAAGTGTACACTTAAAAGGAGACTTTTAGAAGCATACTCAGTGTGTGAATTCTAGTCATATTTTTCAAAGAACTAATAGGCTTTATTTTTCTTGAAGAACAGAGGAATTTAAAAGATTTATTATAAGCCCAGCTTTGAGAGTCTGTCAGTTATCAAGGCCCATTCTCATACAGAATTTGGCATCAGATCTGAAAGGTGAAATTATTTACTTTGTTAGCATTTCCACTTGCATGGACTTTCTTTACAACCTGATCCTGAATGTTCGAACCCAGAATGGAAAAACTTTAGAAATAAACTCCACTACTCAGGTGCTGCATGATACAGGCACCTGCAAAAAGGAAGGGGCCTTCAAGGCAAGAGACTGTCCTGAGAGCTGCCTTTCCCTCCTGTAATCCACAAGAGTCCCTTTTGTCATCATCTTGCTGGGTCTTGCTCCAGTGCAATGGCCTGAGATGCCAGGGAACCTGATGTGATGGTTCATGAGGTCACTTCCCATCCTAGACCCCATGATATCTTCTCCAGCTCCCTTTGTCACAGGCATCATAACTGAATAATTCTCAGCTGGGAGAGGGGCAAAAGTCAGGGAATGGTGAAAGTAGGGTTTGTGACCAAGCTGTGTTTATATGTGAAGACTGTTGCTTTCCTCCTCCTCGTTGTGGGCAGCTGCACTGATAGGGAGCTTTGGGAAGGACTGATGCTATTTTAGATAGCCATTGGCATGAAGCCAACCCCGGGGGTGCTGCCTGGAGTTCAACACCCTGTGTCCACCTACCAGAAACCCCATCAGCTAATAAATCATGTCACTAATTTCCACACTGCTAGAAAGTCTCCTCCACAAAACTGTTTCCAAAGGCTCCTGCCAAGAAGATTCCTCCCGTGTCTTTCCAAGCTGACCCTCATTTCTTGACACCTTTTGCTGATTAATTGCTAAGACAGCAATGCTGAGGAGTGTTATGCAAAACCTCTCCACTTACATTAGAAACACCTCACTGCCGAGATTTTTTTTAAATGAAGTGACATTGAAAAAAACTAAACAACTCCCTAAACAATCTCATACATTATCTTCCTAAAAATAATACTATTATATTAAGAAATCAGGAACTGTATTTAATTTTAGTCAAACAGTTCCCATTTTTTTTTTCTATGTCAGCATCTTAAAGCCTTTTAGAAGACACAACAGAGGAAAAATAAAAGTCCATTTCCCTTTATCATAATTTTACTGAAAAAGATTTCCAGACTTCCTCCCCTTCTGAATCTTGTTCAGTCCTAAAACACCAGCATATTAGCAGTTTGTAGATATTGAGATAAGTAATACCATCACTATAAATAATATTTATAATTGCAGCCAGAAGGTTCTTACAAGAAAAAATGTTTATGAAGCCTGAGGATGATTATTACCATTTTTTTTGTTTGTTTGGAGTTCTCAGTGGTTGCAAACATGGTCCTCATTATCATATTTAACCAGCAGGTGCAGCAGTTACTGAAATACAAACCTGCAGATTACTACTGTATTGAAGTTACTAAAGAATCCCATTTTTAATTACCTTCACTAGAATATTTCCTTAGCCTGAAGACTCATAAGTAGATCTTGTTTTTAAAATCCCTTTCAGCCAAATAAGCACTTAACTAATTTAAAATTAAGCATCTTAGTCAGGATATGTCTCAGGGATTGCATTTAAATATTACTATAATATCATCTAGGGAAATGTGAGGTTTTTCCCAGCTATGAAAAGGGAAAAAAGTAAACAAAACATTTTTTTTCACTGGGATTTTTTTTTTAATGTGAATTTAGCACTTGACCACCTTGGAAAGCAGCATCATTTATTTGCCAACTGACTGTAAGCATCACTACATCATATTCCCTAGGTCATAGTTACCAGCTTCTGTATCTTTGCTCTATCAAATGCTCTGTCACTGCTGTGAGAACAAACCAGTGTTATGTCTTTCAGTGAATGGTAATTTTTTCAAAGAATTACATTTTTGGGAGAGGAGAAACCAAAATGCACACTTATTTCGGGAAAATTCTGCCAGCTTTTCCTTCAATTTTTTTTTTTTTTCAGTTTTTAATTTAGTTTTTAATATGTTGGTTTCACCAGAATGGAACATCTTTTGCCTCACTGAGCTTTCTTATTCACCAGAGCAGAACAACAGTAAAGAAACTGGCTCTGTGGCTGAGGCATCCGTAGCAGCCAGCACTGTTCCATACAGAGGGCTCAGCAGAGCTCACTTGAGTCTGCTCAGACATTTTCCAAAATAATGCACCATAGGAGGAGTCTTCTGGAACCCAGTGCATTAGGGTTGGAAGCCCCTCTGGAGAAGCCCATGCAGCCCTACAGTCGTAGCACTTGGCTGTGGGACGTGGTGGGTGCAGATCTGGGGCGATGTGCTGACACAGGCAGGGCCAGGAGCTGAAGAGAAACGCAGAGAGGCTCCCACAGTTTTGTTTTCCTCTGGTATGGATGCTCTGTTTTCCCCAACTCTTCCATCTCCTATCGGTTACCCATCTCCTACGGTTATACCGCAATGCATCATCCAGAAAAGATGGTCCAGGGCTCCTTCAAGAAAGGCTTTTTGCAGAGATGTTTCTATCGCAAGTGGACTTAGTAGGCAAGCCAGGCTCATCCAGACTCAAACATCTCCTCAGGGGCAGTCAGGACATGAGGTAGGAGCTCTTGAACGTGTTCCCTTTCTCAGCCTGCTCCTCATTTCAGCAGAGAGACAGTAAAGATGGAATGACTGTCTTGAGCACTAAAAAATCACCATAAGAAAACTTCAGTCTAGTAAGTGCTTTGAGCTTAGTGTGTCTACTTGAACTGGGGTATTTAATTTAAAAAGACACCTAAATCAAAGCATTCATGTCTTTTTGGGGTAAATATTCACTTTCAGGAGAAAGTGAATCATGCAAGAAAATAAAAAGTATTATACAGGATTCTGTGGAGGCTTCTCATGACAGAAACCCCATTCAGTAACCTGATAAAGCAGCTGGGTAGGAAAGATGAGTCCCTGGAGGAGACCTGAGAGCAACCAGGACTTTTCTGAGTTTGAACACCAATGGTTATGACGTAACATTTTTTTCCAATTAATCTAATGACGGGGTAGGGAAAAAAAATCAGTGCGAGAGGAATTGGGAAGCTAAACTTTCAATATTCACATGCAGAAGGAATCCATCAGTCTGAATTCACCTGTTTTCAGAGTTGGCTGTTTCTTAAATATCCTGGATTTGTGAAAAATGAAAATAAAAAATTAATATATAAAAATTAATATATAAGCTGGAAAAAAAGTTTTGTTGCTTATGGAGGCCACTTGCCTGCTTTTTGAGCAATGCCATGTAATCTCTTACATGAGCAGGGCATTGGGAAGGAAAAGGCTATAATAATCACTACAAGTTCTGCATCCTCAGGCAGACAGCCTACTGAAAATCGTTCCACAAAATAGCCATAGAAATCCTTCCTTCTGGGAGGTACACTAAGTGGTGTGAGAAAAGCACTGCTTAAGTAACAGGAGCTGAACACTGATGGTCCTGCTTGTGCTTCTGCAGTGGCTTTTCACCCCATTTTCATACCCACATGTCATGCTCACTCTAGTAATTACCTGCTCATCAGAACAGCATAGTTCAGCTCCCAGCCCTAAGCACTTTGTTTACCCATCTTTGAACTGCTGTGAGGGTGAAGCACTGCTTTGTAGCACTTTTCCTGGTATACATTGTGCTCTTCCAGATTAGAATTACCATGCTGCTTTCCCCCCCCCCCCCTTTTTTTTTTTTTAGTCCTTTAATCAAGTCATCAGGAAGAAATTTTAGCAAGACAACGGGAGAGAGCAAACAAAATGGCTCAATTATGAAATGAGAAAAGACCTCACCCTGCCAAATTTTCAGCACAGTAGGGCTCTGCCCTTGTTTTGGAGGAAACTGAGAGGATTGCAGTGATATGTGCAGGCAAACAAGAAGTCTCTGGGGTGATATTGCTTTAATCACTTCAGTGAGTAGGAAAATCAGGCTTTGGTAAGTTGTCATGTAACGATCTCATGAATAAAAACCAGTGAAGCAAAACCTGTTACATGGGGCAATTTTTACTTTCTAGAAGTCTTTTCAAACTTAATGCTGGGGGGGTTTAGCTGAGTTTGTATATAATTACACTATTTAGTCATGACAACATAAAGAAAGATAAAAGAGTCATTGGGCCCAGAATTGGACATGTATATCTCATAGGAGAGAGTTCTTCAGCCATGACCAGATGTATCTTGCCAGCTGGGGAAGGACCAAGCAATTTCTGGTTTAAAGCAACTTTTTTGTAAGGCCTCAGTTCAACAAGGTCTTTTCATTAGGACATGACAAGCAACTGCTTAACAGAGTGATGGGGGTTTCCTAATTGCTTCTACTCCTACAGACAGCCTCCTCTTCAGCAAAGCAAGAGGATCTGCTGATTATAGCCTGGCTGTTAATGTAACCTTTGGCATAACGCAAGAGTACTTTAATTAGGTTGCTCTGAGACCTGCATTTGTGCTTTCAGTACAAATTGCTAATGGTTCTCTGTTGCTGTCTGCAGTGTCAGGCTGTGGTGCAGCTGCAGGGCCTGGTGAGGTACAGCTACAAGCAAACATGCTAGTAAGCAAGTAGGACATCAACAGGAATGGGAAAAAAGTGAGGAACAGATAAAAATCCTGCCTCTGTGGCTGTCATTAGGAGATTGGATTTTGTTCCATTTCATCATCCATGTTATCATTTAGAGGACATCTAATGACTGCTCAGACAGGATGTTTTAGCTGTCCACACATTGCAATTGACCTAGAAAAGGTCAATTGATGTCCTACTGAAATCAGCAGGAGCTGATTAAACATGCAGCAACTGTGGCAAACAGTATTGGGTGGGAGAAACCAATGTCAGTCCACTGGCAACTTCAATAGAAACCTAATGATTTTCAGCTGAAATCATCCAAATGCTCTTGAAGTGCACCGGAGTTATACCATTAGCTTCAACAACCTTCTAATCAGAGCACACAACTGGATAAGGCATAAAATTAGCATGTTAGTCTTCAAACATGGGAAAAATTATATTGGAAATGTGTTTTGTTTCATTTAGGCAGATGTGATTCCTCACTACCACCGCCCTTCCCTTCCTTTGTCCTCGCTCCTTTCATTATCAGAATGCTAATGTAAGGAAGTTGACTCGCTTTGTTGTGGCACAAAAATTACAACAGAATGCTAGGAAGCATGATCTCTACTTTAACAAGGGTAGAGATTAAAATAAAAACTAAACCCTAGAAAAATAAGACAAATTACTTAGCTTAAGCACACAAAAAAAAATTGATAGAAGAATTTTATACATTACCTTAACAGTTGCAACTGGCAATTTCAGCAGCAGGATCAGAAAAAAAAACAAAATTATATCTTGCTTTGTGTTTGCAATCCTGGATGTAAGGGGAAAGGGAAAATAACACTATGAAATGCCCTAATTTTCTTGATTTAGATGAATATGCCCAGAATACTTGGAGTGATGAATATAACCAAGAGATGGCAGCAGTTCATGCACTATTCATTTACTTTATTTTGCAACATTATTTTCTTCCTGGAAGGTACAAAGAAATTAAGTTATGTTTAGCTTGCGATGCAAATAATTTCCATTATTAAAGGAAAGGAGGGGCAGAGACAAAGGAGGGAGGAATATTCTGATGAAGGGATTTGGAAATTTGTTTTAAGCACACAACTAAGGTCTCTTTTTGGAAAGAAATTATATCAGTTTGCTGTATAAAAGAGCTAAAAGCCAACTCCAGTTGGAAATCTCTTTTCGATGTACATACTGTACCATTACACTAATAAATGGTGAAACACATTTCCTGTGATCTGCTATGGTTCTAGGACCATAAATTCACATCCCATTTTCACAGACAAGGATAACTTACTTAGTTCTCCATCTGGAGAACTTAGATTTGCTTTGCAGGTGGGATACTCTAAATGATGCTCCAGTGAGCACTTTCAACTTTTCTTCTCCAAGAAGATAAACTGCTTCGAGTTCAGAAATGGTGTGTTAAAGAGAGAGCCACAAGACTCATATTTGCTTACAGGCATTCATTTAAAAAGAACCCCCTGTACATTGATTTTGTCTCAACTATGAATACTCAAAGGCATCTCTTTTTTCAGGACTACATCTTGTAGGGACTAGACACCTTCCAGTGGCTTCCATTTTTTTTATCTATGAAAATGTGACACCTGTAAAATCTAAAAACTTTTTTTTTATAGGCAATATAATAAGAAAGTCAAAATGACCTCATTTGTAGGGTAGATACATCAAAGAGAATGTGGAATTGGTGAGGCATTGCTACAAAAGTCAAAGGACAAAAATTGCCATTATAATAACAAAAAGAACTGAACAGAACAACAAATTATTTCAAGGAGGAAAATTTTGCATTAGGTACTGAGTTAAAACATCTTGAGGGATTCAGTACATGTTTGGTGACTTGGGAAAAGATTATTACATTAACAGAAAACTTGGATCATAGATCAGTATTTCAAATAAATACAGATAATCATAAGAGTTTTTTATCTGTCAGGTATATACTTAGATAAATATTCAGGAAACCCTAAGTTATCGCTGGACTAAATGCCTGCATTGCACTCAACCAGGTTCATTGTCTTTCACAAATAATGCTTTGTTCCCTTCACTGCATCAAAATGCAGATATTTCATCTGAAGTGGCTTTAGGTATGGTTTAACCCCAGTCTGTGGCACAGATACGTGAATGCTAAGTATTGCCCAAGCACCGCAGAGCTTACAGCCTGGGCATGCCGTGTTTGTGCACGTGTTCAAGCACTGCAAATATACATTCATTTAGCCCATAGATCTTCCCAGCATAGTCTGGGCTGAAGCAGAGTGGCTTCTTGCTACCTAAAGGTTGCCAAAATCTTTGAGAAAGATGCTGATCCAGGAAGAGCTTCCTGAGAGTCTTGCAAATGCTGAGACAAACATAAATCCCAAGTTCTCTGAGTACTCTTTGCCTTGATAATCAGTGCATGCATGTGGAGGACCTGCCCTCTAGTTCCTTTCTGTTCTGATTTTGTTATAGAGGGATGAAAATATCCAAATTCCCCATGTCTTGTCTGTGTGCATTATGTACTGGCCTTCATAGTCAGGTTTTCTCTTACTTGCCTCCACAATGTTTTGCATTTCAGAGTGTAGAGTGATTCTGTTTCAAAAAGGAGAGGGTAGTGCAAACCCCATTTCCAGTGTACTCCAGGTCATAATTCAGGATCAAGACTTTGAATCTTCCTAGACCAGAGCTCAAATTCCTCATCTTCTGAGCAGTGACTTTAAAATCATAGGTAATTCAAAAGAAAGGATAGATTTCTTTCTAAAAGTCTTTAGTAGTACCTCATGATTGTTGTTGGCCTACTCTAATTAGCAGTTCTTACAGCATAGGGAGCATTTCTGAATGTTTTTCAGAAATTACTGTTTCTTCCGCTCTGTCAAGGACACAGTTAAATAATCTCAAGGACTTAAT
Source organism: Corapipo altera (assembly GCF_003945725.1). Classification (NCBI taxonomy): domain Eukaryota; kingdom Metazoa; phylum Chordata; class Aves; order Passeriformes; family Pipridae; genus Corapipo; species Corapipo altera. Next base: position 8,225,282 of record NW_020884896.1, on the reverse strand, counting down.
TCACGTGCTCTCATAGTGACATAATGTGACATGGAACACTCGTCTCTGCACTTGCAACTAACAAAAGCAGTAAAGGGTGGAGATTGGAACTATAGTATATTTATATAGAATACATTTCTCAAACAAGTTGCAATGCCACTAATTTTATTTTTTTTTTTAATCTGAACGTGTCAAAATTTATATAACGAATTAATGTGCTTTAAAAAATGGTGCAAATTAGGATTTCAAAATTGATTTAGTGATTTCAAAAATGATTTAGTGGAAAATCATTTGAGAAACTTTTGTGTCATCGTGAATTTGCTTCATAAATAATGTGGTATCCTTAGATGCTCATTTACAGGCAATAGCTATTGTCAAGCTACAGTTGTTTTCAAAATTATCATGGGCCATAAATTCTTAACTTATTATAGAGGTCCTATTCACTTTTCTTCAGTCTTCCACATCTTTGATTTTATGCTAATGTAATGCCATTGATTCTATTAGGGGCACAAGGATGTGAAAAAGTAGTACCTGCTTGTTGAAGGGGATTTGAAAAGGAATTGTTTGAACAAGTCAATACACTACTGAAATAAGAATCTGAAATGTCAGCTTTGCTGTTGTAGTCCAAAGTCCTTCTGGGGATCCAGGCTTGGATTCATCCTCTTGTTAAGCCAAGGACAGCTACATGCTGTATCAGTAGCACCAGGAGCAGCATGGGCCACTGGTCCTGTAGCTTTTTACTGATGTGTCTAGTGCCATGAAATACCTTGAAAAGACTTGGGACCTTAGAACTGATACACTTTCCAGCTACATTGTTGGATTCAGCTCAGGAAGAACTTGGTAATAACATCTCCATGCTTGTATAAAAAGTCCTTACAAAGCTCTTAGTACTCATGGAAGAAGTGGCCTATGGACCTTTATTGCAGCAATGAGCCTTCTTGGGGCAATTTCTAAGGTTTCTGAGATCTCTGTTGGAGGACTGAGCATTATCACTTTAAAGTCTTCTCAGTCCATCCAGGCAGTGAAAGGATGCTTAGAAATCCTGAACATGAGCAAAGAATTCCTGTGAAGACCTCAAACGAAATTTATGTGAAAAGTGCAAAGCGTGACTGTAACAGATGAGAATGCAGATAACATAAGGGGAAAAAAAGTAGGCTGGGAGCCCTGCAATTTTTGAGTAGATCTTTTCATATAGTCAAATCTGTCTTAGTGCCAGCAATGTAGGAAGTCAGTGGGTGTCTGATTATCATCTCCTGCAGACAGAAAAATTGTCATTGTAACAATTCTTTTTAAAATCAGATGAATTTTTAAATAATAATTGAGTGTATATATAGCAGCTTTCTTTGCTTTTTTTTTTCATTTGTCTCCACCTAGCTTTCTCATTCAAAAGTTTTCCCTTCTCAAACCATTGGCAACTTGGAATAGGAATAATGTATTTGTCTTCAGATTAAGTTCAGTATGTGCTTCTGAACTACTTGGAGGGGGGTGAAGGGAATCCCTCTGTAATGGCTTCTAAATAAATTCAGTATCAATTTAAACTATTAGAGGAAATTAAATCAAAATAATTAGGATATTAAAATACTTTGTGTATTTCCAATCGCTGCTTTATTGCAAGTCTGGGTCTTTTCCAAGGAACAATAATAGAATGAATACATTAGAATGTTCCTTCCACTTAACATGAGACCATTTGCTCGTGGAAAGATGATTGATAACTTACATTACACACAAACCCAGAATGATTTGCAGACATGCTTGAGGAGGGCCTGGAAGGAAAGAATAAATGTCACATTAACAAAACATTACACAGATGCACATTCACACACACTAAGTGTATTAACCAAATAAAAAAGAAAACAACATAAAAGCTTTCATAGCACCTCTTCTCATTAGAAAAATATACTAACCCATGCAATGTAACTGCTAAATGCACCCTGGCGTGGAGAAAAAGAGATATTTGGAGATTTTGGTTGCTCTGAACCAGTTCAAAAAAAGTAAGAGCAGGGTACAGGGGGAGATAAATGTAAGCTGATTGCAGTGTCAACTAAGATATTGGCTCTGTCTTTTTTCTGATCCCTTTACCATCCTTCTTCACAAAGTGAAGGATGATGTCTTCAAAACTCTGTAGCCTGCTGGGACTAGGGAGCATAAATAAGCTGGCACTGTGCAAGTCCTTGGTCTGTGGGAGTTTCCATGCTCTTCTCTGCCACTGCCACAGAAAGGGTCTGTCTCTGATAGCTGCCACATTTAGTCTTGGGGCAGACTCAAGTTCCCAGCCTTCAGGTGTTTGTTTCAAGCCCTGGTGTACTGTCCATGGCAGGGTTACACACAGCGTTACCTATGGGCAGGCTCCAGCCAGCTGGAGAGAGCAGGGCTGCAATCAAAGCCCAGACTGGTGTTGAGCAAAATACAGGAGGCTGAGCAGTATCACTTGAAGGGATCTCTGTGTATTTCTGTCACTCCTCAATGCCTTTCTCAGCAATAATTTTTTTTTTTTTGTTCCTTCTGGGACATAAGTGTAATTTACCATCTCTTACTGTAAGCTTTCCTTTTCTTTCTTTTCCTCCTGCTTGAAGAAGATAAGAGTTGCTGTACTGGATCAGATTAGGTCTTTCTGTCTCAGATGGTATCCATTTATGGATTTTTCAGGAGAGAATATTAGGAACAACATAAACATTCAGCCACCTGTGGTACAATCCTTCACCTTTCTGAAGAGAGAATGAATATCACACCTCTTTTCTGTTCAAAAGAGTCACTTCTTGGGCAGTCAGGTGTCCACAAAGTTGCAGTGTCGTCCAGCATGCCACATGTAGGTACTGCAAAAGAGTCTAGTTTCTGCTGCAAATGTCCTTGCACCATAATATCATAAGTCAATCAGGCTGTATGTACCCAGCAAAAATAGAAGGGGAATGAAGACTGCTGGACATACCTACAGCCTACCTAAATGGGGAAGGGAAGAATTCTGCTGTAGTGAATTTTAAATAAGGATTCTTGAATCAGGTGAATATGATGCTGCCAACAAAAGACTCCAGTGAAAAATGTGTATTATGGAAGAGATTTCTGAGTAGAGGTCAAGATGCTGGAATTACTTGGCATTTGATAATGCTGTAATCACGGTAGGAATATTATATCCAGGTCTGGTGTTTGCAATTCAGAAAGGATATTGACCCTTGTTCTGAAAAGAGGAATGAGTGAATCAGTGAAAAACATGCCCAAAAAACCAAATATTTAAAGAAATAAATGTATTAGTTTATAAAAGAGATAGAGTAGCTTCACTCCATTTCATATGGATTTCAGTGGGGAGGACGACTTTACTGTTGAAACTCAAGCTGATAAAGCTACAGTAAACCCAGGGATTAGAATCCAAAGTTGAACAAACAATGTGTGATAAAATATAAATTTTTAATAGGGAAGATATTGATCATTACAACAATGAAACAAGAACTTTCACAGTATCACTGGACAATTTTAGGTTACCATCAAATGCTTATAAATTTTACTTGCTTTTTTTTCTTTCCTAAAATATTCTTTAAAAATGCAGTTAAACAGAATGTAGTTCAAACTAGTTGTAATATCCACATTATACAAGTAATCCCTTAGAAGTGCACTTTGGGTCCCTTCTGGATTTTATAATGTAGAAGCTGATGACTCCTGAAATACTTATGGATGTTCAGCTGCAGCTAGTGGAGCACAACTCTATCTCTGCAAACATATTTCAGTACTAAGGCACAGCAAAACCGTACCTGATGCAGTGAGCCATTGATATTTGAAAGTAAATCCCTTGGGTTTTAATTTATATGCCCTAAGATCCCTGTTTAAAAATGTGTTTCCTTTCTCATAATTCACCACATAACTCCCTGCTAATCCTCCTCATTTACATTGAATATTAGCTTTATGGAGAATGGTGTTAATTAATCCTGCATAACTATAATTTAGTGGCTGGGCTGCACCACAGCATGAGAATTAGCATGGAACTGGATGTCGGGTTATCAGATCCATTTTCTGGGTAAGTCCTGTTATATTCTGTAGGACAGGCACGGCACACAACGAATTTAATTACACAGCCTTTCAATCAGCTTGCTTGTAAGCCTGAAAACTATCTTTTAGCCCTTTCACTTTACAGAAGGCAATGCTTTCTCTGAAGCTACTCATGCATAGTACTTGACTAGCTGCTCATTCTCCTTGGGCACTAACTATTGGTAGTAGCTAATGACTAATGATCTTTCACTCTAAGGTCATATCCCTAGATTGACACTGGGGTTTATAAACATTCTTCTAAATCAGTAATGATTGGTAGTAAAGATCATGATTTACAGCAAACAGCTCACTTTCTTTATAAAATATAAACAAACATATCACAGTAAAACCAATATTGCACTAATTATAACATGGACAAATAAATAAATAAATAAATAAATAATAGATAAATGAACAAATACAGTCTCTAGTTCCTTTAATGATGAAGTGTGGTGTTGCCATACATCATTCTCCCCAGCAGGACATTATCTTTTAAACATTGTCCATTAAAAGGCCTGGTTTATGCTACTGGACCTGACAGTGACCTATCTCAATGGATCCTTCTGACTTTCTCTGCCTGATCCTTCTAATACTCTTCTTTCCTGGTTTTGTTCTGTATCCTAACACCAATACTCCCAGCACAAACCCATCCCATGAAGGTGACTCACAGATTGTGTCAGTACTGTCAGTGAATACAAAGAGTCTTTTGATGGGGTACCTCAGATCTACAGTAGCATGAATTGTCCTTTGGAAGTTCTTCTCCAGGATTAGCAGTAACTAGGCTCCTAGTTTTGATGGTTTGGTTAAGTACTTTAAGTTCATTAAAAGATCTAGACTTATGCCTGCTTGTTTCCCATCTCTGCCACCTAAAAAAAAAGTGATGACTTTGTAAAGGAGGCTTTTAGGCTAAAATATTGGGATTATAGATGTATATATCACTGTATTTCACCAAGAAAGTAAAAAGCAAACCCATCCAAGTGAAAACAGTCAGATGTGAGAACAGCAGCACAGGACTACAAAGGGAATGCTGGAGATTCTCCTTGTTTCATTATTTATATTTCCCCACAGTGGCAAAACACATTCCTATATTCCATATAAAATATAATGCACTTAATTGATCTAAGTAATTTCAAGGCTGCTGATTAGCAGAAGCCTCCAGAGTGGAATATTCTGACTTAATGATCACATAAAATTGCTCAAAGTGTTTTTAATGTCATTGTAATTTCTGAGTTTATTTAATAGTTGAGGGGGAGAGAGGGTAACATTAAGAGTCATCTGCGTGGCTTGCATGACTGTATATAACAAATGAATGCGTATGCAACGAGAACCATTATTTTAAAATAGCTGCAGGAAAAATGCAGTTATGCTGAGCATTTGCTTTAGGCCATGACACAGTCTAATGAGAATGATGTTGCATTAGGATTCAGGACACCTCAGATTTGTTTCCAAGTCTTTGACCTTTTAGCAAGTCAGATCTTTTCTTAATTCCCCTGATTCCTTCCTCCTTCTTTCTCGAACTCATCCATTCAGTTCATGAAAACTTCATCCAAGAGCTGTATAGTTGTAATCCACTTTACACCTGCAGAGTACAAAGAGACTTCTGTATATATTTTTATTGAATACAGAATAGTAGAATGGTCTGTGTTGGAAGGGACCATCTAGTTCCCAAGCCCCTGCCATAGGCAGGGACACCTTCCACTAGACCAGGTTGCTTAGGGCCCAATCCAACCTGGCCTTGAACACTTCCAGGGATGGGACAGCCGCAGCTTCTCTGGACAATATGTTCCAGTGCCTCACCACCCTCACAGTAAAGAATCTCTTCCTAATATCTAATCTAAACCTACTCTCTGTCAGGTTTAAGCCACTGTGCCTTGTTCTATCATTATATGCCCTTGTAAAAAGTCTCTCCAGCTTTCTTTTAGCCTCTTTAGGTACAGGAGTGTGCTCTAAGGTCTGCCCACAGCCTTCTCTTCTTCAGGCTAACAACCCCAGCTCTCTCAGCCTGTCTTCGTAGCAGAGGTGTTCTAGCCCTCTCATCACATTTGTGGCCTCCTCTGGACTCACTCCAGCAGGACTGTGTCCTTATCTTGGGACACTTTTTTTGGTGCAGGTGCCCTCACTGATTTCAAGTGGTAAGTGGATCAGCAGCAAATCTTGCTGGGTACCTTTATTTTCCCCAGCCTTGTGTTTGCCTGCTGTTGAAGTCTTTTTCTGATTCCTACCAACACTGTTCAGAATTATTTTGCCATATTGAAACAAGAATTAACATTTTAAATCTAACTCCACATTCTTCTCTACTCCTCCTACCCCTCTACTCTGTTTGAAGTTATTTTAATCTCTTCTCAACCTTGCCATTTTTTTTCCTATTGAACTTGTCTAATTTGCCTCATTTCTAAGTCATGATGATATCCTCAAGACACCAATTCATAACTTCCTCATGTTGAAATTGTTCATTAAAATCTAATTTTTACCTTCTAATTCTAACTTTTTAGCTAACGAAATCCATCTTGCAACATTGCATATTGACATTTGAATATAAAGACTCAGAATGGAAGAAAAGCATCACTGGAAAACTTTTTTCCTGTAGCTGCAAAGGAAATCAGCTCAATCATAAATATATAGATTAAAATGCACTCATCTAAATTCAGCTCAATATTAACTTTATACTGCCACTAAAGTTTGCCTGAACATGAACCATAAGGACCATATCTAATTTCACAAGATATGTTTAGTTTGCTCAGATCTATTATTTAACAAAGAGAACTGAAATGCTCAGAAAAGAAGGTGCAGCTCATGCTGTATTTGATCCACAGTTCAACAAGAGCTTTAACATCTTCCAAAAATATTAGAATATGTTGAAGTAAAGAATCACTCAGGAGAACTTTTAATACTTTTTTTGCAGTCTTATTTTACTTGATGATTCTACACTAGATTAGTAGCTAAATCTTATAGGCTCACACTCTACTAATCCTCCCTGTGACACTTAATAACTAACCCACAACCTTATAAGGTTATAAGAAATTTTTTTTTATATTTTTAAATTTTTTGCAACCCTTGCTAGAAGTTATAGACACTGATGGATATTAATATACTGATGAAACAGTCTGAAAAATGTAAGGATGGGGAAAGACAATCAAGCTTGTTATAGGTTAAGGTGTTAATACCACAGGATCAAGATCCGATCCCATTTGCAATTCTGCAGTGGTAGATCCTTTCAAGAATGTGTAGTCTGGAGAGATGGATGGTAGTTCTGCAGATACACCATCTTAAAACAGGCTTTGGAAAATCACAGGTAAGGTATTGTAAGGATGATCAAATAGTTACATTGTTATAAAAAAAATAAATTGTTGAAACCAAAATTACTTACGTGATGTGATCCATCTGTATAAACTTCCTGTTGTTCCATGCCTTGTTTCTTGCCAAACTGCTTTGCGAATTATGGGGATGATCACTTATTGTTTGCACTCCAGTGAGGCAGCCAAACCTCAGATTGCTTTGCAAATGGGCCCTGCTGGGCTTCCAGTTCTGCCCACAGAGCTGAGAGTCTGAATGAGCTGAAAGCCCCAGCCCAAGGCAAAGTTCGTGTCCTGACTGTAATCTGCAGTCTGAAAAGCAAAGAGGTTTCAACTCTACTGCAACTGGGAATTGACTTAAAGATGATAAGTGAAGTTTAACTGCTTTTTTTTTTGGATCTAAGAGCTCAGACTCCTAGATTAATCCTTATTCTAATTTTTCAACATTATACAAAGAAATACTCCGATGTTCTGCATATTTTTTTTTTTCAAATGAAGCAGTAGATATAGTCACTGAGGAGAGAACTGCTGGGAATAGCAAAGATGCTAGACAGATATTCTTCACTCAGAGTGCCTCAGCCACAACAGAGGCTTACTCCATATTTTACACAATAGCTCAGAAGATAAGTTTGTCTGGGGAAGGCAGCTAACGTCATCATTACCAGTCCCCACAAAATACAATTATTTTGATTCATACAATCCGCTTCTGTGATGAGATGTCTCACAGTAAAGACATAGTAACCACTAATACAAATATTTAGTTATTATGGCTAGATGATTCTAAATTAATTTTATTCAAAAGCTTCAGTGTTGACAGGTTTGATATCTGTTGGCCTAAAAAATACTCTTCTTGGCAATGGACCAATGGATTCACAGAGCAAACACAAGGGAGTCTTGTTTCAGACCCAACATCAGTCAAAGGAAAGTATTCTTCATGGACATTAAGTCACTGCAGAGAGAATGGAGAATAGTGTGATTCAGTGGCAGAGACGAGAGAGTCCTGCATGTAAGAACATGTTCAGGCAAGCGTTCCCTGAGGACAAGGATAGGCTGATCATCCAGAAATTTGCAGCTGCAATTTTTCAAGCCAGAATTGTGAGCATTAGTCTGCAGATTTTTTGTAGTAGGTCCTGATGAGATAACTGGTGGGCCACTGGCATTGGTTGACACCCAGGATTGCAATGACTCTGGATTTATAATTCATTAGATCCCGTGAAAACAACATAAGAATTTCATCTTGTGGCAGTCAGAAAAGAAAGAACTTAGCACTTCATACCACACAAATGTTTGTTCTACTTCAAAGCAGGGAATGGTGAACTCCTATGGCAGCCTGCTGGCTCTGATTTAACTTGGAATAATGCAGAAGGTTTACTCTGGAAGCCAGATTTCTCTTGGAAATGAAAAGGATCTGGAAATTACTGCAATTGAGTATTAACATGAATGGAAAAAAGATCAAATGAAGCAGTCTTACAACAGCTATCATTTACTTCTGCTGCCAGTTTAGTGACGTTAATGCACTGCATTTCAGAGGTGTCAGCACATGGCTATTCCAGAAGATGTAAGCAACAGAATAAATATTTTGAAAGCATTGAACTTGGATAATAGTACTTACAGTATTTTGGGAAAAGCTAGTGAAGAGAGGGTATCTAAAAATAATCTGGACCTTGGAAGGTCTTAGTTTTCAACCCAGTGCTCAGTCAAGAAGCTTTTGTATCAGGAAGGACCAACTATAAAGATTGCCAGATCAGTCAGGCCAAATCAGATCCACACTGCAACCTAGAGCTAAACAAAGAGCAGATATAATTGTCTGATGTCTTCCTCTGAGCACTGAGATCCACAGTGAAAATGCACAGATGCCAACGTGTTGGGTTGTCTGTCCCACTGCAAAACCTTGAAGAAGGGTTAGTGTTATTCTTACAGATTGAAAAGGCAGCAGAACTATGGGCAATTGATTCTCTAGTGCACTCAGACCTATTTTGTAATTTTCCTTTGAATTATTAGAGCCACTGTCTTTTGGTACCATTGGTGCAGAGCCCACTTATCCATGCCAGTACCCTGAGTGCTAATGCCAGCAATTTGTGTAATTCATCAAGGAGCCATAATGGGGTTTATTTAATTTATCCTTCTATTCCATGACCTATGATGCAACTCTCTATATAATACTATAAATAAACCATCTCCTCTCACCAGCCTTTTCCCCAAGTTTAGACACTAGATGCATGTGAAGAAAAGATAATGAAGCAGAAGAACATAATTGCACTTTTTGAAAGGCCTTGGATGGCATCATCCCACCTAACTGTACACATCTAAGCAGAAAATCTGATTAGGGTGTCTGGTCACCTTTGGGACCTTAAGTCTTCAGTGAAGACACATGCATTGATCTGAAGAGATATTTTGATCTCAAGTGCAACTTCTTCTGTCAAGGCTTTTTTGTCCATTTCTTGCAGTGGAAGTGCATGACATCTGAGCACCTGACTTGAAAACCTCTTTATTTTTCCCCCACTGGGTGGGAACTCATAGTCTGTGAGTTTTGCATTATTTTCATTCTGTATCATATTATCCCTATTTCTCTTCCTCTACACCCTCAAGTTCTTCCTCTGCTTGTAACTTTTTTCTATCTCCCATTTTCTCTGTATGCAGTATTCCTTCCCTATGATTCTTCCTTTTTTGCTCATTCCACCCTCAGCTGTTCAGTTCCTTCCTCTCTCTGTTCATGTATTATGTATTTAAGTGGACACTGATTTAATAGTCAGTTTTCCCAAAATTGGTCTTAAAGAAATTAAAAACTGGATGGAACTTGGCTACTGATATCAGATTTGGTTAATTCTGATTAATTGGTTAACTGAAAAGAAGATATTTTTAAAATACATATGAAAACATCATTATAAATTTTGTCTTTGCACTGTCATTTTATTGTCAAAGAATGGAAAGGAGTTTTAAAGCTAAAAAATATTGTCCCTTGAAAAGAGATTTTTAAATTCTTACATGACAGTAAAAGAACTCAAGTCAAAAAAAAAGAGAAAAATCTCAGAATTATTAATTTCAAGTTTAACAAAATACCTCAGTGAGATTTAAATGAGTATTTTATTGGGTTTAGATTTTGTGGTTTTGTTTTTAAAAATTTGTTGCCATTAGACTGTGAGCCATTTTTTAAATCTTTTTTGATCTACCACAAAAATGAAAGAACTATTATTCACCAAACTTTGTCTTCAGTTCCTCCTTTCCTTTCTATTTTTGAATTGTCAATTTTCTCTTTGTCTGGTTACCGTCAATATTATATTTTCTCTACATGATCTAGTCCAGCCTCTCACACAATAGCACTCACAGGTCTATAAACACTAACAAATTAGTGCTGTATTCAATGGAATGAAGCAGTTCTGTTGAAAGAGATTGAGGGCTAGCAATAGAGAAATCATAGATGAATTTACAAGGTGATAGCAGCAAAAGGAAGGGAATGCAATCTTTGACTATGGTCAATTACATTATGGAAAAAAAAAGCCAATAATTTTCCTCTGTACAGCTTGACTATGACTGCACCTGCACTTTTATATTCATTCCAGGGCACTAGAAGAGACACTGACAGAAGAGTTGCAGAGGGAAGTGCTGTAGCAGTGCATTTACTGGGGAAAGTTTAAATGAGATAAATAAGACAGCTGTGCTCCTCTGGGCAGCATGGGACAAAGAGCAGCGTAGCTGGGAGCAAAGCATGTGCTGCCAAGGATTGGGGTGTGAAGCAAGTTTCCAAGGAAGGTCAGAGCACCACTGACCTGCATCTATGTCTGCATCTGCATCTACAGCTACAGCTACATCCTCCCTTTTCCTTCAGCTGTTCTCTCAAAATAAAACCTTCTGGAGCTAAGTTTTCTGACAACCATAAGCAAATTCCTCCTTGTCTGTGAGCAGAATATTTACCCTCAGAAGAGCAATGCTTCAGATCATCTACCAGAAGTTAGTGATCTCTGTCCAGCTGTATGGGCTGGACCTTTGGGAGCAGTTCAGCCCATCCTTTGCCTGTCACAGCTGGGAGAGGCAAACGCCAAAAATGAGTGAGGGAAAAAGTTCATCAAGATACTTAAAGAATGGGCTAAAACAAACAAGAGTAATAATGGAATGATGCAAGGGCCAGCCAAGATCAAGGTCCGGATATTCTTTAGTTGTTCAAATATGTACAGTGGAAAGCTTTGAAATATCAAGCATTTAAGCAAACAGCTTGTGATAGAATTTAATATGTTTGTATGAGATTATGCAGAACATTTGCTTTTCATGATGCTTTGAGAACATCTGCACTACTCCTATACAAGCTGTAAAATTGTATTTCTTCAAGTAATCTGCCCCTCAAAAAAGACACATTGTACTTCACCAAAGAAACAGCAAGCTACTGCCCTAGCCCCAGAGAGTTTCTCTCCTGCTTTCTGTGGTACATCTGAGGAAGAACAACATTTTTGCAGTATGAGTTGAGAGTAGGTATAGGAACCAAAATTTGTGTTGATCATAGGAAGAGCTTGGTTTTCCAGGGCTGAGTACTTCTGGTGCAGGGAGCACATGTATGAGGGCAGGAAGCCACATGCCCGTAAACAGGTGGGAAAAGGACATAATCAAGCGCTTACCAGCACTTGGCTTCTTTAAGGAAGATTCCACTCTTCAGTGTTTTCAATACTGCATTTTCTAGCTCTGTTAAGGCTTTTTTCCTCTGTCTTAATTTCCTTTGTTCTCTGTTGTGTCTCTGAAGACATATACTTGAGAAGCCAGTAGATACCTGGTGAAGCTACAGAAGCATGGTGCAGTGGAAGACTGTCTCTGGAGGCCAGTGCTGCAAACTCATTGCCACATTGCTAGGGAGAGCCCATCTGAGAGGTCTGAGCATGGTCCTGTGATTTGCAAGAGCAGAGAAGAAACACAGAGGCGTTGAGGATTTAATCAACCAAACTGAGTCGAAAATAGCCCACACGCAGCTGAATGTCCTCGGTGGAGGTATGTGGTGACAGCAAGAGATACTGACTTGAGTGCCACAGAAAGAAAATAAAATCATTGTCATTTTATAGGGAGGAAATGTATGTAGGAGATTTTGTTAGGAGAAACAGGAAAAGTCAAAGTCTAATGTATATACACAGGAGGTATTTGAAGCTGAGAATTAGCTGTGCAGTAAGAAGTAGAACTCGCTAACTGGCTCAACTATCATTTAGGAATCCACAGTGAAATGGCTAATTTATTATACAAATTAGACCAAGGCAGAATAAGGCATTCTGTTTAATCATAAAGATTTGGGGGGTGAAAGCCTTGTATTTTTGAGCAACACTGAATATTCTATAAAGTCAAATCTCCTCACTTAAATGAAGGTATTAAAATAGAGGGAAGAAAGTAAAAGAGGTCACACTATTTTATCAGGATTACTTTCAAGTAGTTGGTCACTAACTCTTTGGGCTTTTCATGAGATAAACTGTCTCAAGTTTCTGTTGGAACTAACTTAACTGCCATATGGTGCAAGAAGGGGCTAGTTAAAGAACTTAAATAAACAAGAAAGGTCAAGATTTATTGTCAGTATTTCTATCTGGGGAATGAGTACGTTTTCTTTTCCTCTGCTCCCAGAATGTAATATCTCTATATGCTCTTTGTGATATTAGCTATAAGTTGAATAAGTGCTTGATTTGCCAATTGGTTCACAAGTGGAGATAATTCTTCTCTTCACAGTTAGGAAAATTGTCTGCTAGGAGGAATCTGCAGTATATTTCAACTGTTAATCACAAGAAGCCTGAAGCATGTGCAATACTATTCTCTTCAAGGAATTTGATGTGTTAATTATGGTTAATGGCCAAATTTGTGAGGATTATGTTAAAACTATAGTTCTTTAGTCAGTAAGATACCTAAATCTCTACATCTTTCTTGTTTTACCTGGCCTGTGATTGCTTTCTCAACTCAGTTGTGTTGTGGGAAGGCTGCAAAGATAATGTGATTCCTTGAACTTCTCAGGTCATCCTGACTTCCATTACTTCACTAGAAATAGGTGGAGTGCAAGAAATGTCAGCCACTTGAGTCTTTTTCTCTCCCTATTTTAAGCAGTGTGAGAGGAAAAGTTATAGAGCAGATGAACACAACTTTTTTACTGGTAAGGCAGCCAGTGGCTTGAGACCTTTTTTTTCCTTTTTTTGTCAGTGAAGTTCGGTGTGTGACATACTGCACAAGACTTGGGCATGCTTTGGCTTTTAAAGGCCTCGTCCAAACTTTTAGTAAGTGAAGGGAAAATATCCACTGAGTTCACAGGCTTGGGACTTGGCTTTAACGCTGCTGGCTTATAGTCATTATTTTAAGATCCAGACTCTCATCCAAAAAGTTCCTGAATTTGAGATGCTTCTGTGAAGAGTTCCTTGGGGAAGTGTCATTATTTCTAATCAATTTTTAGGATTCACCAAGTAAGCTGCTGTTGATTACATGATTTATACATACTCTCCACAGACTTGGAGGGGCTTCATGGCATTATTTTACAGTGGTTTTTGCTTATTAAAGAAGCTGCATGATAATAGTAGTTTCAATTACAAGCCTATTAGGCAGGTAATTGACAACACAAGTATACTATAAAGTTACACTCTGCTTGCTTCAATACAAGTGCTGTGCTGTTTTTTTAAGCAGGCAGTGCTGATAATCAGTGCATAAATTATTTCTTAATTAACTACTTCTATCAGAATCCCAGTTTCACTCAACAAATAAGTTGGCCAAGAGTTCATTTTTCTCTTTGCTTCTTCCCTCCTCTTTATCATCTCCCATGATGAGAAACTGTTCATCTAGACTGGAGTCTTACCCAGACCATGGAAGTAGGTGCATACTGTCAGTTGTAATGTCAGCAATTAGAACTCTTTAAAGCTCAAAGATGCATCGGGTCACTGAAAACAAGAGAGTGACAATGCTTGAAAGTGGATTCCAATTTTGACCCTTGAGAGATGCTTCTAAGAAATTCATGGGTGTTCAGTCTAAAGATTCTCAGAGATTTCTTGAGACAGTTACAAATGAGATTTCAAATGCCTTACAAGTTTTAACTAGTATTCCTAATGAATCTGAAAAGTCAATAGTGATCAAATCCTGTGTGAAAGGATATACACCATTTTTTTTTTTTTTAAGGGAGGACAGTACAAGGAACAGAATCCAGCTGTTCCTTATATCCTCCTTATGTTCATCAAAAGAATGTACAAGTTTTAGAAAACTTTCCTCTATGAAAGACTGAACACAAAAGAACAAGAACTATCCTCTTTTAAAACTTTTAACCAGTCTATTAAGAAACTGCTTAACTTATGTTATCTCTGAAACATTCGTTACAGTCCAGCTGTGGTAGAGTTATGGTGGTGAAAATAAATAAGATTCTTGTATCTCTTAATTGTTCTTAAAACTTTAGGCTGGCCTAGACAGCTACATAAGATAGAAGCTGAACTTGTGTTTCTCAAAAATTCTTACACATGCTTTTCATAAAATCTTAGCTTAGTTTGCTCATGACCAACTCAGGGTGCCGTTGTGAGCGTTTGATTGTAGTCAAGTTTCTGAAGTCCTGTGGTGAGATAGAATGGATTTATTTTATAATCAAATGTCTGAACTGTCTGCTATAGAGTTGGAAATACTGTCATACCAGTTCAGAGAATTAGCAAATCATAATTTTTGTCTGGTTGCCACTGATCTTGTTGCTTTCATTACCATAGATCACTGCAAATCTCCAACATGTAGTGTATTCTATGTCATTTCATTCTATTTTACCCATTTAGGTGTGCCCTCCAGCTTTTCCGGAAGAGGAGGTGCATGAAAAGTCTCCTCTCACAGTAACAATTTTTCTTTAATCTCCGAGTGTAAGCTGATTTATAATTAGCAGTTTGATCCATTCTGTTGAGAGAGATTCTGGTAAGACAAATAAGGAAATGAAATTTGTTTCATCTTTGCCTTCAAAATGTTGCTTCTCTTGTAGCAGCTCAAAAGGAGAGGGAAAAAGAAACAAGTACATTTACAATATTGCCAGGGTCCAGAAAATATGAGCACTAGTGTTTGTTGGATAACAGGCATAGTAAAGAAGACAAAAGACCCTGTGGTCCTTGTTCACCTATGGAAAAAAAAATGGCATCACTGATGGCAAAGGTCTTTCCTGACTCTATGCAAGTGAATCGCATTGCCTGTTTTCCTGTCCCCCCAACACCATTCTCCTTGGACTGGAAAACAGACAGAACCTTCTCACCAGCATTGGCTCCTCCGAGAGGGCCTCACAAAAGGATGGAACGGTCAAAGGAGAGGATACACTAGTTAGCAGCTAGTTAAGAGATCTGCTTTTAGTGGCCAAGAAAATGGGTCTAACTCACAGGAGATATTTGTGATGGATAGGTGATTTTCTGCTTTAACCACATATTAAAGCTGTCTGTTTTCACTATTCAAAGTTTCTGGGTGAAGCCATCATTACTAACAAAGTAATGTGGCACTATAAAATGCAAGTTTACCTGCAATCCCAGTTATCCTGCTGATCCTAATGCCACCAATCTTGTAATGGCATGTGATTGACAACCAGAAGTTAGTAGAATATTGAATTTCCTGCAGTTCACTAGACTGCCAAGAACCTGGTTTCAACATTTTCCTGATAAAAAAGTAATTCCAATTATTAAGCCCTCCTCAAGATTTCAGTCTTTCAGAGGGTACGTTTGCAACAGTCTGTCTGTACGCGTTTCTGACTGAAAAAGACCTTGAATGAGGGATTATTTTTCTCAGGTATTTTCACCATTCCTAGAACACTGGAGATCTGACTGTAAATAATTCTAATTTTTAATTATTTAATTTATTAAATATATTGTATAATATAATTTATTTATTATTTATGTAAAATTTACATTATTTTTAAATTTTATTTATTATTTGATTTTCCTGAGTTGTTTATATAAGCTTAAATTTCCAACTCCAAGTTTCAAGTTTATTTTTCAGTTTAATACTTAATTCTTACATGCTGAAATAATGTTTTATTTTTCTTACTTAAGTTCACAAGATTAGACCCACAGTCCATTTTAGATATTTCTGTCTGGGACAAAAAAACCCCATCACCAGTGAATAAGGGGAGCTTATATTCAGTATTAAACTGATAAATATTTATCAAAAAATAGGAGGTTCAGACAGAAACGCTTAGGAAAAGAAACTCAGTCATTTCGCATCACCTACTTAGAATGACAATGTTACAGTTTGTATGAGAACTGAAATTAAGATTTCAATTGGTTCTAAATTACAAAGCACACATACACATGCACATGCACAGACATTAATAAAACCCAGAAATAGAAAGGGCAACAACAATGGGATGCACAGGGGTTTTGATTATTTCAGCATGTGGCCTAAAACGTGGCAGATTCAGCAAGATGCAGATTTGCATAATGTAATGAGACTGGAACCAAAGTACCAGGAAGACAGACCCAGTGCTAATTAACTAGACACTGCAGTAAAAACACCAGGATGGCAGGACAGTACAATGCAGAAAAACATTCCAGGGACAAATGGATAGCAGTTTTAATTGCATTAGAAAAAAACCCAAACCCTACTGTCTAAAATACTCTGGAGCTATTGCTGCAAACTTTAGCAGAGCATTCAAAAAGTTTAGTGTTAGATGGAAGTTGTTTAGAGCTGTAGAGCTAGACTGGCAAAGAACTTGATTAGTCATTTTCTGAATGGAGCCAGCCCAAACCTGCAGCTTAGTGCAACAGCACTGCAGTGGACAGTGAGACTTAAATCCGCCATCCCTTCTGGAAATGCCTGCTGTTGGTAGCTTGCCTTATTTTTAATCTGTGTATGCAGAACACTGAAGACACTCTGTAAAGGACTCCATACCCTCTTTGTTTGGTGTTCTGGCACTGTGCCGTGGCTGCTAAGGAATGGTTTGTCCCTCTTCCCTTATTCTGAGGATGGAAATTTGAGACTGGGATTATTGTCTCTTGTGCATAGAGAATCCCTAATCACCCAGAAAATCCTAATGGTTTCAAATGCCTTTTTTTTGCCTTCAGGATTCTATAATCAGAGCTAAATTGATAAAAAGCTTTTTTTAATAAAAGAATCGTTAATATTTATCCTCTGGCATAAACTTAAACATGTATGTGTGTCTATTTTACACAAATATCTGCAATCACCTATTAATAATTTAGGCACGAGAGTTTCTTTAGACACGTCCAGCGGTTATATTAACCCAGTCCTTTCTTTCTTTCTAAGGAATGAATGAGTAGCTGTGGGTGTGTGGATAATTGTGCAAGGGGAGAATAAATTCTGCAGGACCGCTATGCTTCCCTTGTACCATGCTCATGGAAAGAAGAGGAGCAGAAGAACATGCTTCCCAAGCTCAAGGCCAGCTGCAGAAGCATCTTGTAAACTCAAGCAGCAGTAGTTTATGATTTTAACTCTGACATGCTCCTCTACAGCTTGACAGCTAAAACGCAACCCTCAGAGTGATGCAATTTCCTTTTCTCAAGGGAGAACCTAATCCCTTAACAGCTTGTTCAGAGGGAAATAAAGCTCATTTAGAAGGAACAAGGTAAGGCCGTTCTCTGGGATGAGCTCCAGGAAAACTTTAAGACACTTACATTTTTCTTTCATTAAATACATGGTTCTTCAATGAGTATGTTATGTGAGCAGGAAAGACTTCCAAATCCTGCTTAGCAGCTGGAAATAATGGTGCATCATTAGATGTGGTGCATTGTTGTTCCAGCTACTGCCACCTGGCCCCAGAACTGTTTGAGCAGTGAAGAAATATTCTTTATAAATGAAATTCTGAAATCTGAAAATGAGAGATCATAGGTAATAGATGTGACAATCTTATTTGATAAAAGGGAAAAATTAGTCCCAAATAATTTATGCAGTAGCTGATAGACATATTAGTTAAGCAGGCTAGCCAGAATCTTTTGTTAGCTGTTGTAAATGACTGCACTCCACATACCTAATTTCAAGTGAGGATATTCCTTTTTCATAATTTTCAGTGGATTGCAACTGGCTCATATATGGAGCTTACACGGCCTTTGAAGCTCACTTAGAGGAGAACTGGAACAAATGTTTCTCAATCAGATAAGACAAGAAATGAATCCCAGTCTGAAAGTTTTAGTCAAATGGGAAAGTGAAAATTTCTGTTTGATTGTTAAAAGACTCCCAAAACTCAGCCCAAATGCTTACATTTCAGGAGTTTCTGCGATGTGAAAACTGAAATAGTCTTTTCTGTTCATTAGCTGCGGACTGGTGAGGCAATCAGCACCATGGGACATAAAAAATATTATGTCATCAACTCCTTCCTGAAATACTGTTCAGTAGAGACCCAGATTCATCTGAGGGCAGACAAATAGGGATACTGAGATGAAAAAAGTCATAAAAGGAAATCGAGATGGGAAGAGGTAGGGGAAGGGGACATCTTTTTCTCTCCTCTCCCTTCCTTTCAAGCTCATTAATGTTAATATACATCAAGCCATCCAGGCAGAATTAAAGCTGCTTAATTTTTATAACGTGATCCACTACATCCCTAGTGACTACCCCCAGGAAAATTGGGAAGATCAGAGGTTTCTTCATACCTGATAAAAAAATCAAAGCTGAGAAATCCATCAGCTCCATTTACATTTGATATCAGTGAAAGGTTGGATCTGGTATTTCTTATTCTTCTGATTTCACATCAGTATTTCCAATCAGAAGACACACATCCTTCCCTTTTCCCATTTTTCCTTAGTTCTGCCATGTTCCAGGTACATCTTCCTTCTGGGAACTGACAATGACTTTTCCAGAGGTGAAAGCTACTGTGTAGGGAGTTTCTACTCATAAACAGTATCCACCTTCTTTGAGATGGGTTCACCTAGTTAACAAGGATGAACTGTGTCCCTGAACTACATGGGGGAGAAATAAATGTCTTCTGACAACATGGATGAATGCACATAATGCTCTCAAATTATTTTGACAGTTTCCTCTGGGTTTCTGCTTCAACTTACCAGACCCTTAGTGGCTGGTAGATATTCTTCAGGCAGTAAAGTATTGCCTGTGGCCATACATTATCTGCAATATTTATCATATATACTTGAAATCATCCCTACAAATCTCAGGACTAGTGCAATACTTAATCATGCAGGCAACACATACAGAAAATAGAAAACAGCATGGATCTGCCTCTTTGGGAAAAATCTCAATATATCAGCGCGTAGTTATTAACTTCATTTGTTAAAGAATATGTTGTGTCATCACAGCCATACTGTAGGGCTTGCAGCATTCATTGATCTCCCAAGGAAATTAAAAAAATAATTGATTTTAAATATCAGATGCCAAAACCCTTCGAACAATTATCTATTTGGATTTGATCCCCAATTTCATTAATATCAATTGAACTGGGGATCAATATTAATATGGGATAATAATTAATAATGGAATTGAATATCCCCAATTATTATTAATGTTATACAGTGAGAAAAAAAGAACATGGAAAAATGTCAGACAAATAACAGCTATAATCCCCTAAGAGAAATAGATTTTTGTCCTTTGTTTTGTGGGGGTGTATCTTTAACCCATTTCTTACTCCTCCTTTGAATTACATTCCTGGAAATTTTCAGAGGATATAAGCTCAACATCTTTTGAAAATATATTTATTTGTTTGAAAATGTTTGACTAAATTGCTTTGATTTTTCAGTTAAGGTTTTTTTCTTTACTCTTATTGTCTGAAAGATTTTTGCTCATTATCACTTGATGTCACCAATTCAACCAGCCTAAACATGTAATTTAAAAAAAAATATTTTCTGGAAAAACAATAACAAAAATTTCCACCTCAATGCCACATGTTCTCTCTCAGTCAAGGAAAATATACAGCGTCAGTTAGTTTGATTTCATATTTCTACAAAAAATATTAGAAATCTTCCTCTACCACTGTCCAAGTAAGTTCTACATTCCAATGGAAAAAAAAAATCGTTAGATTATGCAGTAGATTAGATTAACACCCAAAAAAAGTTCAAGTCCCTTTCTGCTAGAAGATCATTCCAGTTTGCTCCCAGACATTTTTTATCCAGCAAGAAATTCAAGCAAAATGTCATTAAAGTCTGATATTTTGAGATATAGCTGACAGGACAATTCTGGCCTGTCAGGTTTTGGTGGGTTTTAAAATATTTTCTGTATTGCAAATCGTTGTTTAAAAAAACAAAAAGAAGAAGAAAAAAAAAAAGAAAAGAAGAAAAAAAAAGAAAAAATAAAAATTTATAAGTGCCATCAGTCAAAGTTTTAGTATGACAAGAATAATTATGTTGCCAGTCCATTAAACTTGTGACACATACTCTCTAAATGTTTCAGGGAATAAGATGCAATGTTCTGATGGTAAAACCTGTGCCTGCTGAAGGGAAGAGTACCACTATAATAGAGAGAAACATTGTAAAGAAATGGAGTTTTTATGAGGTCAGGTATGTCAGGTAAGCATGATGAAATGCTAATTTATATCCTTCACAGTGCAGACCTCGCTGCTCCAGCAGGAACTAATCATCATCTGTCAGTGGAGAAGAGCCAGTGTTGGAGACAGTCAGCACTCGGTGCCACATGAGAGACCTCTTTTGGAAGTGATCTGATCAGCCCAGCGCCTCTGCTCTCTCCCAAAGAACTTGATATGATGCAAGGATTTCCACAGACCGGAAGTTTATTCCTAGTTCCCTGCAAGGTCAGACTTGCAGTGAGAGAAAAAAAGTGGGTTAGCATAGAGCAGCAGATTCCTGTTGTTGGGAAATGGACACAAGGAGCTTTGAGAAGTCCTAGGACAGCCTGAGGCAGCCCAGGTAAGCTGGACAGGACAAGGACAGATTCCCTGCAGGGTGATGGGGACTGCACAGTCCCTTCCTCCAGCTCTCCATCAGGATCGTGTTTGTACCCAGCCCTACTGGAGCTGGATGATGATCTTACTTTTCATTTTCAAGCATGACTTTGGGTTGAGGACCAGCCTATATACTTTATCTATTTTCACACCCAGGCATTTAAACTTTGTAAAGCTAGATCATCTCACACCACTGCTTTCTAAATGAAGCATTCAGACTCTTTCTGTCAAAACAGCATGTTTAATTCCAGAAAATGTCTCTTTAGAGAAAGGAGACTTTTCCTCCATAGCAGTAGTTTTTCAGTCTGACAATGAACCAACTCCCTTCATTATTCACTAAAATCCAGCCTTTTGCAAACACAGTAAAATCACACAGAATAGGATCTAGGATATATTCTTTCTATCCACACAGGTATGGTTTCTGGACATTTTCTATCTCTTTGATTGCTTGTTCAGCCTAGAGAGAACTTTTCTACTTTTATACTGTTCACACCAGAGCAAACTGAGAAGGCAGTTGCTTCCAGTGTGTGGTTAACAAGAGGAAAATAATGGCAGCTTGGCTGCATTAGGCAATAACAAGATTCTATCTTTCCTCACATCCTTCTTTTTATTAATTCTGTTGTCAACTTAATATCCATGAGATGCAAAACTTGGGCAGTCTGGAACAAGATAAGAATGGCAAGATTAAAAATAGAGCCTTAAATGCCGTTCAGTAGTTTGGGAGCATGCTTCATTATAACCTACAGAGGAATTCAAATAGAAAAGCACAGCTGCTTTGGATTCCTGTCCAGAGAAACCACACAAGCACAGCTTGCATAAAAATAAATGCTTTGCATATTAAGGAAGTGGTCTGTTATTTTCCACAGAAATATTCTAATCTTATTCTTCCTTTTTTTAAAACCATCTATTATAGAACCTCAGAATAGTTAATTCATATTCTTCTTGGAATAATTTTCATGCCTTTGACCAATGAATGATTGTATCCTTGCAAGGACACAGATATGAAAACATCAGCCCCACAGGTTTATGCTTCTGGTCATTACTAGCTAATCCCAAAAGTTACAAGTAAAAGAAGTTTCTAAAAATCTCTTGAAAAGGTCTATTCCCTTAATAACAGTTAAGTGTTCCTCTACCAATTTCACTATCTACTACATCACACTAAAACTCTACTGGATATCAGCCAGTGTCAATCTGGAGTGTGTAACATTCATTTCTCTACATGATGTTTAACAGTACATGCTGTATTTTTAAGGAGGTTGCATGAAGCATAACATTTTCAAAGTGAAATGAGGCATCTAAGAAGATGCTCAGTATTGCCACTTTTGGTCAAAAACTGAATAT
This sequence comes from Corapipo altera, assembly GCF_003945725.1. Classification (NCBI taxonomy): domain Eukaryota; kingdom Metazoa; phylum Chordata; class Aves; order Passeriformes; family Pipridae; genus Corapipo; species Corapipo altera. The sequence continues at coordinate 8,202,860 of NW_020884896.1, read as the reverse complement.
TGTGGAAAATATTATGATTCTCCAGCAGTTCATATCTTTACATCACAGTGACACATTCTTGACACGTATTGTTCTAGGCCAACTATAAAGTTTTATGCAAGGATTATGAGGTGATGTTCTAATGAGGTGGGTTGTGCCTCTTAAGAGACCAGCAAAAACAAAATCTGTGCTTCTACAGATCAGAGACTGAACTAGCAACAGTTATAGAGAATAAACAATTCTTGTGTTGTGATGAGAAAAAATTGCTTGAAACTTGAGAAACACTTGACAAGGTTAAAAAAGTGGGCAGTATAATGTCAGTGCAAATAAACACTAATGACTATGAAACCCAGTGGTGATATATGATGAATTCTGTGTCCACAATATTGAACCCCAGAGCCCCTTAGCTGTTCCTTCCTGTGAGCACCACATTCCTCAGCACAAACCTTAGCATCTCTATTTCAATCTCCTGTGTCAGCCAAAAAGGCAAACAACACATCTGACGAGTGCAAGGAGTTGCTTCTACACTTTGCTGAGTTTAAATTTCACTGCAAATAAAGGCAAAATGAAATAATGATTTAGCACTACATGGACACAGAATTCTAGATGTATTCCTAAAATTCTGAGACCCAGATATAGGCTGGATTAATTTATGTAGATGAGTATGATCTCCGTGTTGAAACTTTACATGTTGTGAACTGAGCAAGTGATATTCAAGTTACCTAGCAAGATGAAGGATTGAGATGGATGTCCTGGGAAGGTGACAAGAGAAAATCTTTTAAGCCAGATTGGACAGCTCTTCATTAGCATTAACACCAGCAGAGATGGATGAATTAAATGACCACTTGAAATTCTTTCCAACCACATGAATTTATGAAATAAAATGTATTTGTGGAAACTGAGCATTTCACTTTGGTGTGAGCCTGACTAGTAGTGGTTATAAGATAAATTAAGGCTGACGTTGTGATGAAGGAAAGAGAGAGGCATTTAATTCTTATCTTTCTGAAAAACTATCTATTCACCCTTCAAACATGTGTAATTTAGGCAGACACAAGATGTATGATACAATGCTCTGTAACAGGTAAATGGCAGAGGAGCTTTAAAACATTTATTTCTAAGTCATGCATTCAGCTCTTCTGAAGGAATAGAGCATTTGTAGATCAATCTTCAGGAAGTCACTGACATGAGCAACATTTTCTTACCTTCACAACACTGAAACTGAGAGTAACTCAATTGAAGACAAATATTTTTCTCTGTATCTACCCATAAGATCTCTCAGTAACACATATCTCTCTGTCACACTAATGAATGTATTGGTGACTCAAAAAAGGTACATCTCTGATAATGGGGCACGACACAATACGGCTGATGTAGCAGAACTGAAGCTGCTCCAAGGGAGGTTTTAGCTTTGGGGAACAGTGGAAGACTGAGACTCCCCTGTGTGTATGGTACCCTTTCTTGCCTCTCTGCCTAAATGGTAACGTTAACTGAGACAATAAAAAATCATAATGATGACTATTTACCCAAGAAAACTTTTACCATTTTCTCACATCTTCCAAGCAGTCACACTTCAGCAGGACCTAGCACACCTAGTACTTCTGTACTTTGTTGGCCTTACTCCAGAGAGTTAAATAGATCATTATGGTGGCAGGGGCCACTGAAGACCTCATGGACATATGCAATGGTATGTGATATGTGAATGTTAGAGCTAGAAATAACCCACACTATACAACTGCCTAACACTATTCAGGGATACAGACTTCATCCCGAAGTAGTACAGGGACACTTACATGATGCTGTCTCTGAAATATTGTATTATGTTTCTGCAGAAGGCTAATTAGTCCCACTTCCGTAACCAGACTGTATGCTCTCCTGTGCCACTGTTACCCCTGGAGCATACATGGCCTAATTCAGGTAAGGTAAAGTTATCTCAAAGGAGAAAGGGCTAAAGCAAAGCCTATTAATGTCTGTTCACTGCAATGAACCTTGTGTCCCGGTAATAGAAACAGATATCCAGCTAAGGGGGATCTGAAAAAGAAGAGGAATGATCCAAACAGAAAAGGATGCACTTTTTTAAAGAGTAATTTGGAATATATATATATATGTGAATATTACTCTGAGCCTTTAGGAGAAAGATATGTGCAATGTATATAAAAGAAGAATATCTCTAAAAATATCTCCATGAGACTGGCAGAGGAGGGGATTCATTAGATGGAATTTCATTGCAGTAAAATAATGAACCTGAAATGTTGAACCTGAAAACAGTTCAACAGCAAGTCTGGTGGTGCACCTGTAACTTATTGTCACTCAGCTTCAACCTGGGCATGAAGCATCTTAATTTATGGGAAAGATTTTTCAAAGTAGACATTTTTAACAATACTGTAGCATTTAAAAGGGTCCTATATCTACACAGTAAAATGCGTGAAAAGCTCACAATCATTTGTTTAAACACTTTTGTATTATTAAATCCTGTGAACTACCATAACCACCCTGCATTGCAGGCAAAGTCTGAGGGAAGCAATTGATCAAGAGCACTAAAAATATGTTGATGCCTGTAGTTACTGATTTATCATATCTACCCCTTGCTCTTTTTAGTAGTGAAATGAATGATGAACCTATTCCGAATCATCAATTCCCATAAAATTTATACCTCCAAATAGGAACGTACTAAAGGATTTATAAAGAGCACAGTGGGCCTGGATACATTATTTTGTTTGACATTGCTTATACAAGAAACTTTAAATACACAAATTGATTGATTTGTATATTTCATCAAAGCTTGATTTAATTTATCAAGGGGAGAGTGCCAATTTGCATTCATCAACAGATAAAGTCAGGTTGGAGTCAAGCTGCTGGCTCAAACTGTTTTCATACTTTATTATACTCCCTATTCTCTTTGTTTAGTTTTAAAGACACAGGTGTGAGAGCCTTCTTTTTTATTTTTTAATGTTTTCTGAAATGTTCATGTGAACAAGACAGTAATGCCACTTACTCTGTGTCTGTGCAGGACTTGTTCAGTCGGTGAAGTTGCAGGTTGACTGGCTTTTCGACCCCACTGCTGTAGTACTGACCTTTTCACAACCCTGGAGAAGTCTGCCTAATATCTCTACAAGCTGAATTAAGGTGGAGGTTGAGGGCTTTTGTAGCAGATATGAGACCTAATGCCTGTGCCATCTCCCAGTTGTGCATATAGCCTGAGATATGCAGCCCACAACAAAAATAGGATTTGCGCATCTAAATTCTGTACTAAGCTTTAAACATTTGTGTCATTTTTATTCCTGTCCCTTCTTTCAGCTATTCCTCTCCTTCATTTGTCCTCCAAATCCCTCTGTTCTTTAGGGCAGTAACTCCTTCCACTGGCAACCATGACATCCTTCCTGGTTCTGTCCCTACTCCCCCGCATTGAGCCTGAACCTTTTTCAGCTCAGGCACAGTTCAGGAAATCCAGGCTAAGGGAAGGGACCCAGTCCTTACTAATCTCTTTGGCTATCAGATAAGGGTGATACTTCTGCTGGCATCCCTCAAATGAAAGCCTCATGCAGCTCATGAGGTTTATTCTCTGATCTGATTTCCCCTCAGTGCACAAAGACAGGTCAGCAGTCTTGTTCGCCTACAAAATAAGATGTCCAAATTCAAAGACAGGTCTCTAAGTCAGCCTAGTTTTCAACACCTGTGTGTTCCACTGATTTTAATGAAATTTCATAAGAGCTATGCTCTTATGGAATATCATTCCACTTTCCATGAAGTGTCTCCATAAGTAAGGAGTCGCATAATTCTGAGCCTAATTTCAGGTTGATTTAAAAGTGTGGTTCTGCTCTTTTGGCAGCTTTATTGGCAAAATACCTTTTTGAGCTGTGTTTTCTTGCTTTTTCTATATATTTAATTGCAACAGAGACTAAGTATTTAGAGGATAAGACACTCCAGTATAAAGATGTCACATCTGTTAGATAAGAGGACAGTGAAATCAGAAGCATTACCTGTGGTTGAGCTGAATGCCAATATTCAGTAGCTCTAATGTAATTAAGCAGTACGTTGCTCAATCTAGTCAGGAACATAGGAATAGAGAAACACTGTTTAGAAGAGACTGTAGTGTTATTACAGAGCCTGATTCAACAAAGCACTTGAGCGTGAGCTTCAGATTAAGCACACATTTATTTCTTCCTTCTACTGCAAAATAAGTTAAAATGAGCATATACACAGTTACCTTGCAGAATATATTAATTACACTCAGAGAAGAAATTTGCAGGGACCACTGCAATAAGACCGTCTCATAATCTCTAATATATCTATCTATCTATACTCACAATCTTTCTGTTACCATAAAACATACTATTATCTTCATTAAAAAAAAACAAAAAACCATGCAGAGAGTTGAAAATCTGGACTAAAAAAGACAAAGCTCATGAAGTGATTTGACCTTTCAATACCAAACTGATTTCGGCAATGTGAAAGCACCTAATGCACTTGTACATTTTTGTAAGTAGTTAAAAGCAAACTGTACTAAATTATTTTAGCAAATATGGGCCAGAGTCACAATCCTGAAAAGTGCTGTGTGATGCTTTAGGATTGCAGTGATTCCGACAGTAAATGCATGGCAAAGGAGCTGAGCTTTCCTCTTCAAACAAATCTGAAGTGAAACTTAAATTCATGTTTCCTGATGCAGAGCAGGACACTGTAGCCATGAATCTTACAGCCACGTTTACTAAGGTTATGGTAAACAAAACACTTTCAACATCTGAGCTTTCAGTTTTGACTGTCACCAAGGTGTCCTTCACAGACTGTAAGGTGCTTAGATGCCAGTCTGAACTTGGTCCAAAAAAATACACCAGCAAAATTATACACAGATTAAGTTACCACACTGCCAAAGTAACTCAAACTCCACTTAAACTGGTATCATAAGATACACTTGTCTTGTTTCATTAAAAGGGAAATAAAAAGTCTAGAAGCTTTGGGGAGGAAAACTTGTACCCTTTGTTTAAAAATGTAGTATTACAACTCAAGTCCCAGTATTTTTCTCTAGAGCTGGAGAAATTTAACAAGATAAAAGTAAGTCAGGGAGAGTTTCAAAAGCACTTTGATATCAGAGTGGAAATGAATAGAACAAAAATGGAGAGAAAATGTTGAGTTGATTAATATGCTAAACTCCTAAATGAGCTGAGTTCTTTTAATGAATTAATTCCAAAATTCCACTTGCCTAAATCTTGGTAAAAATCACTTATATGAATCACTCTTCTACAGTAGTTGAAATCAATCAAAGCTTCAGAGATGAAAGTTTCAGTCCTTTGGCTGAAAATTCTTAGGGATTTACTTTAAATGCCTAGCATCATCACAACACAGTACACTTTCCAATTTTGTTCTTGGTTCCAAGAAACCTGCCAGAGGGCAGGAAAATGCTTCTGACTTCCATTAGCCTTTTCAGCAGGACTGTTATAAATTTCTTCCCTATCCTCCAGATACATCAACAGAAAGACCACTGTATGCACAAAGTAAAACTATCTGTTACACAGAAAAAAAGGTGATTTGTTACCAGTTCATTGTCTGTCCATAATTTACTATATTAAAGACCAATGAGTTTGATGTGGAAGAAAAAAGAAGTGCCTAAAAATAATACAAACTGTGTTATAAAAGCTAAAAGTTTTAATTTCCTAATGAGCTCATTTAATCCAGGTAGATGACTGTGCTCTTTGATAAACCAATTGAAAAAATAAATTGCATTTGCAAAAGCTGGCTTGCACAAATCCGAGTAGAAGAGGATTATATTCCAATGAAAATATTTGAAGCATATAACTAGAGAGACAAGAACACAATAAAGCAAAACGATAATGGGAGTAAATACAAAAGGCTTTGTGATGAAACACTGAAGAATAACCTCAGTGGCTATCTCCAGGGTTACTTTCATTTCATAAAGTTGATTTTAGGACTGGGAAATACTTAGTTGCAGATGATGCCTTCTAGCATTAAGAACTGAGACAGCAGCAAAAGGATTAAAGCACAACACAAGGATTGTATGGCTGAACAAGCAGAGACGTTTGATGCAGTCCTTTTAGTTACTATTATTATGACAATACTTGTATATCCTGTCAATCTAAGTGCTATGATTACATTGGTTCTGCTCAAGAAAAGCATAGATAAAATAAAGTAGGAATTGCAAAATGTAGTTTTGTGGGAACAGAATTCCAATCTGCACAGAATTACCTTGTGCCCTGTTCAGCTGAGATTTCACTGGGGAAGATTTGGTAATATGTAATGGAAATGTGTGACAAAGCTGCTTTGATTTTTCATTTTAAACTGAATTCTAAGCATTTATTCTGCAGATTTTAAATATAACATTGAATGCTGAAATAGCTTGTGGTTTTTCTTTGCATTTTTAAGTCCATCCAAGCATAACATCATTTTCCCCCTTTGTCCCCAGGGTTTTCTGGTTTTAGTCTTGATAAGAAGAAAAGTAAATGTCATTACCTCAAAACCCTTCCTCCTGACACATTTTTAGCAGTGCTGCTCAGTCATTTCCTCTGGAAGATTAGACAGAGATAGGATGTGGATGAGGCTGGTTTACACGTACACACTGTGGGTCAACAGCAGAAACAGGACCAGAACTCAAAAACCCCAGTCATGTCCAATGTCACAATACTGCACCAAAGCAGATGGGAACAGGGAAATAACTTATCCTCATCAGGGGATAGCTGGAAGATTAAAATTCCTGTTGTATTTAGGAACATTTTTACTGTGAGACTTAGTGATGGAGGTCCATGTCTTTTTGCGACTCCCTCTCCTGTTCTTCAACTGCAACCTGTTTGGAAAGGAACCCCCTCTTCCAAACCTCTTGGAGGAGTCTCACACCAACCTTTGTCTAACATTTGCAAGCAAGATCATTGTATTGAGTCAAGACACACTCTTAATCTAAAAACATGGTGAAAACAATACCTTGCACTGCATCTAAACGAAAGCATTCATCTCTTATGGAACTACATTAATATACATGATACAAAGCAGAGCAATACCTATTTTTTAGTGTCAAACCAAGCATCAGTCTTGGCTACTTAAAGCACCTAAACCCCCATAAAAAATAATATATGTATTCCCTATTTAAAAAAAAATAAAAAGAGCATCCAAATATTCATTATTCAATAACATTATTTATTGCAGTTGCTTAATAGTCTTCCAATAAAAAGAAAAACAAACAAGCAAACAAAACAATGAAATCCCCTTTAAAGTAAAAATAATGTCAAACTTACTAGAATAGCTCAAAAAAAGTAAATTCTCTGAGCTAAGAGATGGTCAATGAAGTGAAATAGAACATCATTTCAAGGACAGGCTCAAAATTGCTGGACACCTTAGCACCAAGAAACACTGGTATGACTCTACTCCTACCTGAATCTATGCCAAAAAGACCATCAGCCTCAGTAAGACAGAATGCAGCTGGGAATAGCTAATAAAGCAAGAAGCTCTTTGCCTCAGACAGAAGCTCTCCCCGTGTGCACTTTGAACTTGGATGCTGAATAGTTCCTTATGCTCAAGGTAATAAACCTTCATGAAAGGCGTGGTGTCTTACTTCAGACTCACCTGTGTGTTACTTCCCTACAGCTGATGCTGGTTTGCGCTGCTTTTCCAGGTATTTAGGGCACTGACAAAGAACAGAGCATCTCCCTGGAAAAAAATCCCAAAAAGGTAGAAGAAGCAACAATGACCTCAGCTGCTTGAGTAGGAATCACTGGAAAGGCAAAAAATCCTGTCCTTGCATTGTATCATGGATCAGTAAATGATTGGGGGTTTGCATTCTCTATAGTTTAAAGAGAAAGGATCTCACTGGAAGTTAAAGCAGAGTCAGATGAAAACCTGACTGATATCAGTAGGGGAAGCTAAACAAAGGCAAGGCAACAGTTATGTTTGTTTAAAGGCTGCAGAGATACAAAAGGAAATCCATTGTTCCCAAGGCAGGTCAAGAACTTTTAAAGAATATTTGCACTTTTCCTTTGTGTGGGGGGTTTGGCGTGACTTGATGTAATTACTGCAGCAAGCAGAAGAAACAAAATTTCAAAGAACTCTTTGTAGCCAAACTTTTTGAACTGGTTCAAAGCTGGTATTTATTATAAAGATACACATCAGCTGCATTCCCCAAAGCTTAGTGGGCTGGGCATCAGAGACAGTTGCTGTCTTTCTGTGCCAGTTTGGTCAGCAGTGATGGTTTTGGAGTGCAGAGCTATCCAGCCTTATGCTGGAGCTGCAAGTTGCATGTTCAATCCAGCAACTTGGCTGTCACACTGTGCATGTTGGGGTGAAGCAGGAAGTCCATATTCTCAGGCGTGTTGCTGGGGTCTGTGCAAATGTAAGCAGTGTTTTGTGACCTAAATAATTTCAAGTAAATGTGACTGTACTGATATTACCTATCTATACACGGATACCCCACTCCTGGAAGTGTTCAAGGCTAGGCTGGATGGGGCTTTGAGCAACCTGGTCTAGTGGAAGGTGTCCCTGAGCATGGCAGGGAGTTGGAACTTGGTGATTTTTAAGGTTGATTCCAGCACGAATCATTGTATGATTCTGTGCTGCACTAAACTCAGTGCTGTTGGCTCTAATAAATTATGAAGGTATGATGGGTGTTTGTTATGATCTTTTTGCCTTTCCCCATTCAGAGAATAAGCATGAATAAAAATTCAGTGTCCCATGTGGGGAATGTGGTGGTCTTTCCTGTCAAAAAAGAATCAGTCTAAGAACAAGGCAAAATCAACAGGTTGACCTGGCACATAGTTACAAAGGCACAAAAAAGCTGCTGAATGTCTCCAAGATGGCACAGATCATTGGGATATCAAATCACGAGGAAAATCCTTCTCCTGAAAAGAAACCTCCAAGTTACATTTCCAAAGTTGGGAATAGAAAAATCTAGAAAGTTCTTTGACCTAGAAGTTTAGTACAAATATAAGTTGCTCAGGTACACTCCTTAATTCTGTTCTTTCATAAAGTCATGCTGTATTTACAAGATTTTGTTAAAATATTCAGTGCCTTCCACTTTAGAGATGGCTGCATTTCACAGGTGAGTGAAACCATCACTGTATGCAGTATCTGTAGAGCACTTGCTGAATTTCTGTAAGCTTTATTATTACTGATTCAATCTGTGTAAGAGGAAAAAGGGCATCCAAATGGCACTTAAGATGGAATAAGGAGCCCTTCATAAAGCTATTAAGAAATTAATAATTACAGGAAGACAGATGTAATTACATCCAGAAGATCAATGCAACTTTTAATGATGAAGAATTTCAAGACCCAAAATACAAATTGAGATAAGAAACTTCTGAGGCTCTCCCACATACCCCTGCTAGATAAATGTAACCAGGGAACAAAAGGAACTACAATGCTGTTACACAAAACAAAATGATTCCTGTGTGAGCTGCAAAACCTTGTCTTCTTTGATATATGTTTAAGCTTGATGTGTACAAATGGTCCTAGTAAAAAAGCCTTTAGTGCGTTCACTGGAAATGGGGCAAATGATATGAAAAGTTGCTTCCTGTTCAGAAGTCTGTGTTTTGAGCGGAGATGAAAAATCTTAAAGCCTCCTCAAGAATCAAGTAGTTATAAAGCAATTCTTCCCTCCCACCCTGAAGAAATTTGTAAGCAATGAGGGTAAGGTAGAGAAGACAAATCATCATCTTCCCTTGCTTATGGTTGATGCTGGGAGACTTGGCAGGACACTTGCACACTGAGTGTTTGTGTCAGGGTTGTAGTTTGGCCAAGGAAGAGAAGGAAGGATGTCATGGCTCTTTTGCTCTCCTTCATTTGAATCCTTTAGGTTTGGCCAGGGCAAACAATACATGATTGAAAGAGCAATTTCATTGAGCAGGAACTTTTCTCTACCTCCTGTCTGCTATGAAGATAGTATACAAAGGGGAACAATAATAGCTGACTCCTGTGTATAATGAGGAATTACATGGGAGCATGGGAGCATAAACAAACCGAATTAGCAAGTGCACGCATCATTTAAAATAGCCAACAAAACCCAAGCACTCCACCTATGTCCAGCAATGAAGCAGATGCTCTTCACACAGACAAATGCACACTATAGGAAACTGAGTGCTTTTCCAAAATACCATGGAAGGAAAAAAGTTCCCCAAACAAACCCCAAGCATCACAAAAACAGAGCAAGGAGGAATAAGCTATTGCTTAAATTCTAGTGCCTTAAGAAAGAGCTGAAAATGGAGACACATGGAAAGAATGTGTCAGCTTACAGAAAAAAGTAAACACAAAAAGAAATTTTTTTTTTTTTACATTTTTCAATTAGTTAACATTATAGATAATATGTTGACTTAGTTAAAATACTGTGAATATCTGGATATAGGGTTCGGCTTGGAAAAATTCCCTACTCTTAAAGTGGAACATACTTGAAAATAAAATATTTTGACTGGAAGAGAAGCGTTGCTTAGCACCATACCACACGCAGCCACAAGGTTAGGGGAAAGAAGTGGGAATGTCTAGCTGGGAAAAAGGGTGTCTGGTCCAACAAAAGGTCTTACAAAGTACAGGTCTAGCCCTCAAAAGCTAAAATATACAGGATGACTATTGATAACAATTTGAAGTGTAAATTTGCAAGATAGAAGACATAACAATTTAATGACATGATTTTCAATTCACCTGTATAAATTTCCTCTTAACAGAGAGTTCTTCACATTTTTGTTTTGAGAGAGGCCTTTGATTGGCTATGGGTTTTCAAATAGGGCTCAGAAACATCCTGTCCACCACAAATAAAAAGTTATCAGAGTTAATAACTCCTGTCTGTAGTATTCCCAAGTGGGGATGAGGAGGGATTAAACCCAGGAGTAAAGCTTACATTGTGACTGTACTAACCACTGGGTTACAAGGTCAGAGAACTCAATAATTTCTTTGGCTTTCTTTACAAGCATAGGATAAGAAAGAGATATATCATATAAAATATTCTGTTCAATCTGAAACAGAAATGCTTTTCTGTTTGTTTCAGTAATAACCCTCCCCAATTAAATGTTATCAGAGCTGATTTTTCCTTTGATTTGTTGGTGTGTGTATCAGATGAAAAATCAGTTATTCATTTCAGCACACAAATAAGTATCCTCAGCACTTTTTGTGGGATAATGAATGTACTTAGAAAGATATGAACTTCAATGACAAGATCTTTTTGGGGGTTTTGGTTTTTTTCATTGGATTTTTTTCCCATTATTTATTTAAACATGTATGATGTATGAGCCTTAGGAGAAATGTGAACATCTCAGCCTGCTGCAACACTTTACTATTAGAAACCTGCCTAATGTATTTCTGGGAAGCAGATGGAAAAATCCCCCCTGAATTGCTTTGATTTCAATTGTTCTGTTCCTCTTTTAGACCCTTATCCTCAAAAAAAGAACTAGTGCTGTCTGGGGAGCACTTATGCAGAACTTGAAAGAAGATTGTTCACTAACAGTGAAATGTACTGCATTTGAGCAGCCTTACCCACACAAACTTCTGAGAAAGGGGTAGGAAAAAGCTGATGCTCTGTCTTCTGAGTTACTGGGCAAAAACAAGAAAAGAAGCAGGCAAGACCAATTCAACTTTGGAACTCCTACATGTTGATAGTTTTTTTATGATGGAAGCCAAAGAAGCCTGTCTATTCTATGTGTGGATACATAGAGCATTAAATTTACAATCCTCTTTGTCTTTTTAGTTCTCACATTATTTTACCACCTAAGGACAGCAAAAATGAGACTTTTTTTTTTTTTTAAATTCACACCAATACTTTGCCATACAGAATTGCAATGAACACTGGGGCCCCATAACATAGTACATCTCCAACAAAATCTGATACAATCACTACAGATAGGGTCCTGCAGGGCATCCAGATTTTCTTTGTGTATGGTCTGTCAGCCTTCCTACTGTGCCAGCCTTCACAAGAGCCCTAGGCTCTTGGCCAGGACAGACTTTGGGAGCTTACCATCTTCCTCATGAGAGGCTGGCATTGATTGGTCTGTCTGCATTAAAGCAGATGAGGCTGCAAGTCCATCTGTGTGGGATTACCCACAACCTGGGAAAAGCGAGAAAGGAATTTCAGGCAAGTCCATTGTGTTCTATTAGTAGCCTTAAAAAGCATTGGCCTGTAGTGGCTGAAATAATTTTGAGAAGCATTTGAGCCTGTTAGAGACAGTGTCCTGGGAGCTCAGTTTATGCTATTGAAAATGGACTTAAACCCGTGAATCATGACTGGCAGTGGACTGAAGAGGCAATTGTGCTCTTCAGTTTTACTGTTATAAAGATTACTCTTCACAGCTCATAAAACTGTCATGTACTGGAGAAGACATCCTATTGAGAAGTATTATTATCCATGCACAGGCCTAGAAAAGTTATTTAGGTTAAGCAGCTAGAGTTTCTTTGCCTATGAAGATTTTTTTTTCCCATTCCTATCAGAAATTAGTATGATCTTGTCTGCTTTTTTTCTCCACCAGACTGTTTAGAACCTCTTAAGATTTCTCTCACATCATTTCCAAAGCAGTAATATATTAGTCCCCAAAAGATAGCTTAAATGTGCACATCATATGGATGACAAAACAATTTTGATTCCTCATAAACTAAAACATTATTTTGCCCCCACTTCCTTTTCCCTCTTCCTCTAATGTCCCTCCCCACTCCCTGCTGTACATTGGAAGGAGCACTTTGACAACAACAGAATTAATTAGTCAAGCCAGGTACTCTGGCTTCATAACTCATTCCCCTTGTTATTCACTGTTGAGTCATGGAACAGAAGGTGGTGTCTTGATCTTGAAGGCAGGACAAAGATACAATATATTTCCATCAGGTGCTGGAAGAAAGGTTACAACCTGCTTCATACAGAATTCAATTAGGAACCACAGAGAGGGGAAGCAAGCTTGTATTAACTCTTATAGATGCCAGAATGCTTTCAATTTATTTCTGTTTCATCTCTTTCCTCTAAAAGATTTTTAACTAATCACAACATTAGATTAGTTCTTTTAAAACAGTAGGCGATGAATTTCATTTCAGTGCCTGGGGAAAGACATTTAAAGATTCCCAGATGTTTCATGGAAATAACAAAAAAAAATTCAATTGAGAAGCAACTCTGGCACTAGCTAAATTATCTACCCAAGTATTTCTATTGCACTGCTCTCTGGGTATTTTTATATCATGGGGCATTTTCTACGTGTTCAGTAGAGAATGTGGATAGACTCAAGCAGGCAGGATTCCACCTGTCTGTGTCTTCAAAGTCAGAGCTATTACAAATTAATGTTTGATATACTCCATGTGGCTTTTAGTTCTAAATGTGTGAAGAAAAGATCTTACAAAAAATTGATTTGATACCTCTGGTTTTTATGCTACAAGGAAAATGAGGTTATCTTATGTTGGAAATTATCATGTGCCTCCATAGAGGAGGGCTGGATGCTGATTGGATGCTACATTGAAGCAGAAAGTGGAATTTTTGTTCCTGGGAAGATTATGAACTATTACCATTTTATTTTCTCTGGTATTTGAAACATGTAGAAATAAATTTTCTTTTCTTTTCTTTTTTTTTTTCCTTTCTTTCTTTTCTTTTCTTTTCTTTTCTTTTCTTTTCTTTTCTTTTCTTTTCTTTGTATACATATGTGTGTGGGTATAAAAATTGAAGTATATGTACAAAGCTGATAAACGCATGTATAGAAAAGATATGTCAGGAAATGACAACACAGTTCTACCAAAAAAAAATTAAACTTTCTGATATTCCCAAAACTAAAGAAGTCATTTAAATTTGCTGTTCTAACAAAATAACCTTTAAGGCAGTTTGACATTTAACTACCTGTCTGTTTTGCAAAACCATATCAGCTTGGAGTGGTAGCCTGATTTTCTGATGCTACCATTTTTCCTATGAGTCAGGAACCATCTGGAAGAAAATCGATATTTTGATGCTTGAAGATAATTTCCTGTGCATGGAGTTATGTCACGTGTTTGTATTAATGCTACCACATCCATCAGTTGCTTTCCATAAAGTTCAGGTTCCAGAAGTTCATAGGGGGCATTGCTGAATAATTGAACCCATGGCCTCCTTGTGTCAGTCAACAATGTTTTTGCTAGCTTCATATTCATTGTGGCTGTGTGGAGAGTTAATGAGAAAATACAGTTGAAGCTGCATCCTCTGTGCAGATGGCACATATTTGATGGGTCAGATTCTCTTGCATGAGATGCTTATTGTTTTACTCATCTCATCTACTATCTACTCATATCTTTAATCTAAAGTGAGAGATCTTCACTTTAGGAACTATTTAAGCTGCTTGGAAAAGGTTGGTCTTATGGTAAATACACTGAACAAAGTAGATATTTGTTTCCCCCCTTATTTACAGAACAGCAATGAATTGAAACATCCTGGTTAGAGGGTGTCTCCAAGAACTGTGTTGTAGATTGTAGATTGTAGATTGTAGATTGTAGATTGTAGAGAAGAGAAGAGCAGATTTGCTGAAAAGAGTTTTCAGGCTGCCTCCCAAGGACCACTTTATAAACCTGAGGTCAGGACCCAGAGAGCACGAGATGAAAGATTTAAGAAAGCAGTGATAGAATTACCATGCAAGGACGACTCAAAATCTTTTGCAAAGTATCTGATACACAGTTGAATTCAGAATTGCAGCTTGTAGCAGTTGGCACTGAAACAATGCATGAGAGAAGTGCTGGCTGCTGCCCACTCTGCCTTCCACCAGAATTCATCACCCTCTTAGCTGAGGCAGCAAAACAAATGGTTTGTCCAGCTCTGAGCCTCAGCAATTCAAAGCTTGATGTATTCACTTCAGAGTCCACATGGAGAGGTGCCTAGATCTGTGGAGGTTACATCCACTCCTCCAATGGACAGTACAGGGTTCACAAAGCCAGCTCAAATTTTCTCAGCAATGGAAGAAAAAGCAAATGTCACCCTACTGGGCAAACAGCTGGTGGTCCCTACTGTCTTGGGAAGCAGGGAGGAAGGAGAAGGAAGAAAAGCTAAGTCTGCAGTTAGAAAAATAGAGAGCTGCATTGCTTGTTGTTGCAACTTTCCTGAGAGTGAGATGACAGAGATGCTGAGAATCCACACTCAGCACAAACAGAGGTCTACATGTCCCAGTCCTGCTCAGCAGCCAGTGGGCATCTCTAGAGCTGTGCTGCAACGGTGGATCCACAGCCTCTTCAATAGGTGACTCTGCTGGTGCCTCTGAAGCCTCTGCCTGCTGTGCCACCACCTGGTTCCTCATGCTATGTTTTTAGGGGACACTACACCAGAGCTAGCTTTAAAGTAGCTCACAAAAACTGTAAAATGATAACTGAGACAGCAGGAACCCAGCAGAGAGCAGCTAGCAAAATCCTCATCTTCCTCCTCAGTTCCTCTAAGCTATGTGGGGCTGTGTTGGGCCTGGGCACATCAGCACTCTCCTACTGGTGAGACTGCAGAGCAGGAGGAGGAAGAAAAGAAATTTAGCCCCTTTGGTTACAAGATGTAAATTAATATAATATTTTTGCTTGTTCAAGGTGGAGTTATATATGTTCCTAGGCAACCATGGCTTTTGGGGAAATTTTGAAATTCTCTTGATTCTCTCTTCTAAGACATGGACTGAGACCTGACCATTTCAGTTTTCTCCTGAATATTTTTACTATTTTCTATATGGTGAGGTCCAGAGTTTGGTACAACTGGTTCTGAGTTGAGCAAGGAGCTTTGTACATGGCCACTAATGCAAGCTATGCCTTAGCAATATTAATGATGAATGCACAGTGAGAGAGAATAGATATTTCCAGCTAAATCATAAGAAATTCATTAAATTTAAACCTGGGTAATCTACCGTGCATTCAATTACAATACTTGCCTATCATGAAAAGCAAATATGAAAACCTGCTTATTAAAAACACCCACCCACCCCCAAAAAAAGAAACTGAGCTGTCCTTCCAAGGAGGTTGCTCCTCCTTTCTGCCTCCCCCACCGTCACTGTTAGCCTAACAACAGAGAGAATACATAAGAACTCCTTGGAGGGATGCAAAGGACAATCCAATGAATAATGCTGTGGGAGTGATTTGTAGTTTTTCCCAAAGCATGAGCTGATTTGTTATGAATAGAACTCAGCCTGCTGCTCTGTTGAAAGCCAAATCTATGTGACTGATTTTCTTTTAATGCATTTATGGTAAAGAATGATCCTGCATTTGATTGTGTAACCAATCACCCTTACACATACAGCTGATATTCTACCTGTGCAATCATAATTCTACACGTACTGAAAAAAGAAAAAGCAAGGAAAAAAAAGAGCTATGTTTTAGCTGACTGCCTTACTTTCTCATTTCACTAGTGCAAAGGCCATCTGATTTAAATTCTTTGAAGACACATCAGTTGAAAAGAAACATTTAAGGTTATCATTTTAAGATTTTATTTGCAGTGTAGCTTAAGAAGAGAGCATATATGGATTTTGACTGGAGAGACCACTTATTGGAAAAATAAAACCTGGTAAAAATGTGTGGGATTACATAATTGATTTTCAGAGGTTCTTGTTAATCAATGAAGTTTTTAAAAGCTTGTAATTTACCTTGAGTAACCGAATATAAACAAGATCAAGTTTTACATTTAAAGGAAGAAACTGACTGTCCCTGTAGCACTAGGGGAATTAAATCCTGGTATAAGAAGTCATCTTTCTTCGGAATAATTAAATACTGTCAGGATCTGAATGGAAATTATTTGGCAAAATATACTGAAAATAAAGCTTATATTGTTACTATCTCTTCTGGCCTGCTTCTGTAGAAGATTGTTATATAACAGAGACAACCCACAATGAAGGAATGTTGGCAAGTTCCCATTTTGCAAGGGATATCAAAGTTATTTCATAATGGTGTATACTCTGCAGAATGGAAGAAAACCCACTGGGAATTGCTCATACTTTTAGGCACCTAAAAGGAAGGACACTGGATAACTTGCCCAGAGGCTGACCCATGGCTGGAAGAGGGAGGTCTTCAAACAGATGAAATGGCAATGGTTACTGAATACAGCATGCCTCCTATTTCCTGTTCATTAAACAGAGATATCTTCTTGATATTTTTTTTTTTTTTTAATGTGGAGTATCATTCACTTGGTTTCATGCTATAACTTTCCCAAACCAGAGATAAAACTGGGAAAAATGTAGCTTCTAAAGTTGGCCAGAAGAGTCCAGTGACCAATTCTTAGCAATGTTGTGTTCACGTTGGGTTCGTATGCTCAGAGAAAAGTCAAAGTCAGACACCATTTGAAGTACTTCCTTGTACATCTATTTTCATCCTGTTTCCTGCATTGCTACTATCTGAATAAACATTCAAAAGACACTACACTCCCCACTCATCATCATTTGTACGAAGTACTCTGATATCAGTCATTCGAGTGATACAGTCTCATCTAACAGTGTCATTTTAACTATGTTGTTTTCTGATTTTTAAGGAGGGATGATAACATTGCTGTCATGAGCAACACATTAGTATCACATGAAAACAGACAGTGATGGCTTTAACTGTGGTTCAGCAGCAAACCTAGAAAGAAGTTATACTGATCTGTGAGAAAAGACTCTAATTGTAATTTCCCAGAGATATGTTTATAATGACACAAAGGTGTGAGTAAAGCATTTAAGTTACATCTGAGTTAGCTAATGGCAAATTACCATTGCTACAATTACTGTTAACATCATTGGGAGTGGATTTTACACAAGACATCACATTGCTTCTGAACTCAGACTATTCACCCACACCCAAGTCTGCTATCAAATTCATACTTTAGGCAAATATCTCCTATTAATTTTAAAGGTACTTAGACATTTGAATAATTTTTGAGGTTCTGACCCATAGATGATTTTGTAGGAAATGAAGCTAGAATTGCATGTGACTGTTTCTCTCAGGCAACCATTTCTCTGCTGAGCAGTGAAATGGCTAAATGGTAATAAGTGGGTCAGGTGTAACAAGAAACATGCAATCAACACCTCCTAATTTTTTTTTAAGGGGAAAAATCCTGTGGCATTAATCCCCATGTTTCGTAAGAAATAGAGGCAAGCTGGCAAAGTTTAAATGATTGAAAATGATGCCCATGGCCTTCTGCAAAATCTGATTACAGCTCCAATGATCGATGGGTTGCCATTAGCAGAAGAAAGAAAAGGTTCAGAAACTGAGCCAAGTAAATCAAGAAAGACCTTTTGAGTTTACAATGAGCACTTCAACATGATTCAAAAAGTGTTTCAACCAAGATTTCATTCTCTGTAAATATATGTTGCCTTCAGAATATGAACTATTCATTTCCATGAGCCTTTTGAGCCAGGCTTTCATTTGGCCTGAAAAGATGCTCAACTTTCCCTGCCAGCTTTTCAAGGCTTTCTTTGATTTATTTCAATGACATTGGGGGACTTCAGCTTCTGTGTTTGAGATCTGGCAGAAACTCTCCTTTTTTTAGCTATAGGTAGCTCAGATACATGAACTTTGAAGTTCTCACTACACATTTGCTGAAATCTTTTTCTTTTCTTAATAGCTGAAGCCATTCTCCCTCTCTCTTTTTTTTTTTTTTTAGAAAAAAAAAGGAAACTAATTTCTGGTTCATGAAAATATGCTACAAATTCCTGTCATGACTGGCAAACTCACTCTGCTGCAAAGTGAAAAATAACTGAAAATAAAATTGTTCCCAAAAAAACCCCCCCAAGCTCTCCCAAAAACAGTGGAGTAAGGGGTGGGACTGGTTCACTGTCTCAGTAGAGCTTTGATATTAGGACAATATTTAATAATTTTTAAAAATCAGAAATTTAAAAATAGGACTTTTTATTGTACCGCAAGTGAAATATTTTTTAGATAGTCTTTTGATTCAAAAGACTATTCATTTTATTTGACAAGGAAAATATTATTTTCATTTACTGAGAGAAGAGGGACATCCTGCCAGTCACATTACCCAAGAGAGAAGCGGTCCAAGGCAAAATTACAGCTCATCCTTGAATGTTTGTCCTACCCTCAAATCAAGACCCAACTGTATCATTTTGAATTTTCCTGTAACACCAGCCTCTCACGCCTTTTCTCTCGAGAGCTCTGAATTGAAGCCTCAGCTCTGATACACACTCCATATACAAACTGGGGCCGATATTGGTTCTTTTTTTTTCCTACTTCAGAAGAAATTATCTGTAATTGGCAAACCATATCTTCAGAATTACTCTGAATGCTACTTCCTTGCAATTTTTTACCTGAGATCAGAAAACTTTCTACAATGTGTGCTTTGCTGATGACCAGAACTCTCTGAGGTGTCAGAGAGATCAAAACATCTTTGAAGTGAATTTTTACCGTACTTGACTCTACCGCCAAAGCCTAGACAATATTGTTGCCATTTTTACTCTGGAATATGCTGGCCATACATGAAAAAGGTCTTGAAAGTACATGTATCACTAAGATAGAATTTGAGAATTTTTAAATTAAATCAAATCATGTAAAGCAAACAGAAGAGAGACAGAAAACCTCTTCATTTACTAGGCCTCCTAGAGAGCACTGTGACATAAATAGATGAGTTATGGGTAAGATGATTTCAGTTTGGCTTTACTCATACAGTGTAATGCAGTTTTTTTTTAATTAAGAAACAGAGCATAATTTGACACTATTTGAGGAATAGGGTTATAAAGATATGATTTTATGTTAGACTGCTGTGTAAATAGGCTCATTCCCAGATTGTTAGAGCAGTGAGCATTTTGATAAGATACCTGACTGTAACAGCATTATAACCTTGATAATTATGTTATTTTTGAGAGATGGCAATGTTAATTAATACATAATAGATCAAAGGAAGTGACACGTAACCATAAGGGTTTAAGACTGATGAAAAAATTAAATTATTAAAACTGAGCATTTAAGTAGCATCTTTTGGAACTCCATATGCAAACCTGTGTGATATTTTTGCCCAGAAAAACCAAAACAGGTTCATAGGCAGAAAAGGAACAGTCCATTTCAGAGCCATTAAGGGTTGTGGTGAGCCCCCTTCACTTTGCATGTTCACAGCACATTGTAAATCCCTCCAGCTTTCCCCAGATTCTGATGCTTTTAAACAACTCCTCCTCATGATGATGATGACCCAGGACTGATAAGGCAGCAAAACCCAAATTCCATATAAGACCCTTTTCCTCTCTTCCTCACTGTACTTCATGGCTAGACCATCCTTTGCTACATTTCTGTCGTGGGTTCAAAGTGGTGTTTTGAAGGTTCAGAAGCAATTCGTTCACCTACTTCTGCAGAAGGGCCTCTGGGAACAGGGACTGTCATCAAGGAGACAGGAGATGGCTTCTCCTGCAAGGAAGCCACCAGAGGGAGTGATACCATCAGAGCTACCCTTTAAATAAGCCTATTTAGGATTGCTGGAACAGCTTGGTATCACATCACTGGAAGATAAGTACTGCTTGTTGAATGCTACTTTTAATTAAGCAAAGATAACACTCCAGCAATCATGGGACTGATGATGCATCTACTTGCCAGCTTCATTATAACTGAAAACATATTCCTAGGTCTGTCCTGGATTGCTCTTCAAGCACCTGTGTAACAGCATCATTCCCCCCCATTTCCAAGGAGTCTGGGATTCAGTTTACTTTTGACCCACAGAAGCACTTAGGCAAGAAGTTGTAGCAGAGTCAAGACATTTAGCTAAATGTGCAGGACTGATGTTGTCTGGATTGTCACCATAGTTTTTTGTGACAATTTATAGTGCATAATAGAGTAATCCACAATGGCACTCCTCAAGAGAGGCTTCCCTATCCCTACTACACTACTCTAGTATGGCACACAGAGCTTGGACATAGAAAGCTAACTAGTCATTGTCTATGAGATTCCTCAGTCAAGATGACACCATCAGCAGCTCATCATTTCCCTGCCTTTGAAGCATCCGGCTGGAAAAGGCCGCAGCCTTTAAATGCTGGAGCAGTGCAGTTCCTTTCAGGTTTGTGCACTCTGACTCAAAAGGACAGCCTCAGATATGCACACTGGAAGAGCCTCAGAGGAAACAGCTATTCTAAAAATTCAGCCTCCAGAGCACATCCTTGGAGCAGGAGCTGGGTCCCACATGCCCAAAGACCACAAGGGGAGTTAATATCTTAGGAACTCCTCTCCTCAGGAGTTATATTTACTGGGAACCATGGGTATAGAAATGAAGCATGTCACCCTCATTGATACTCTGGATCAATCTTTGGCATCATATATGTGTTGGTTGCAATTTTTCATTTAAGTCCAGAGAAAAGATCTGCATGGAACACTTAGCCTAATTCCTCTAGTTACAGGAAAAAAAAAAATCTATGGATTAACTCTACCTTTAAACTCAAGATGTATTTTCCCTGTTACAGGGTATATACTCCAGAACAGCCCTGGTCCTATGTCTCGGGAGAAAAAATAGAAAAAATCTATCATTACAGTTCATTTTGACTTGGTTTTTCTTGGGCCCATATTCTCTTTTCAAAATGTTTCTCTTCCATATAAGAGACATGTTGGACATCATCCTTTGAAGTAGCCAAGAAAAATTTGATTTAAAAAAATGGTATGGTTTTTTGTCTCTTATTAAGACTATATGTCCTTTATTGCTCACATGATTACTTGATTTTAGCTCTTCGGACTAGGTGTGGGATTGTAATTGTACTTACTGTGTAATGACATCCCCTCCACCTCCCTGGCACGCAGCAATGTCACAAAGCAGAGTGTGCAACAGGGAGCTGAACTGACATTTTATAGCAGTAAGAGCCAGGTACCGTTTGTGATGATGCTACTAATCTCCAACACAAACTTGGCAGATCTCTGAATCTCCCCTTTTCCTTGAGTTGAACAGTTCTAGCAGCTACACTTGCCTCCTTTATGGACTATTTTGAAAGATTCTGAAGAAATTGTACTGCAGCCAAGTATGATATTTTCCCACACTATCTCTGTTCAAACTTGCCTTCTGTATACTACTGTAAATACAACTACAGTTGT
The DNA here is from genome assembly GCF_003945725.1 of Corapipo altera. Taxonomy (NCBI): domain Eukaryota; kingdom Metazoa; phylum Chordata; class Aves; order Passeriformes; family Pipridae; genus Corapipo; species Corapipo altera. The sequence goes on along the minus strand of NW_020884896.1, from coordinate 8,180,978 downwards.
ATTTAATGCAAATGCTTTCTCCTCTCCTGGCATAAGGAATTTCATCAATTGAAGGAAAAATCAGGACATATGGGATTAGGGCTTTAAAGAACCCCTACTCTTGAGATAACCCATCCCCCATCTGTTTTAATTTGAAACCTGCTTAAAACCCATTTTCAAGTTTCCAAAGCAGCTATAAGGTGCCTTAATGCACATGAAGCAAATGAAATTATTTTGTAATGAAAGTCTTGTCATACATCATTAGGATCTTCCTCCTACCTATAGGACCATTTAGGAATCTGAATAAATCTACCCAGTTTTATAGCTGTAAGAGATGGTACATTAAGTTTGCTGGCCCCAGAGTGAAAAAAAGAAATCCAAACACCAGTATTTTTCAAGTCCAGGAGATTTTATATCCATGCTTCCAAATGTTGTTCAGCAGAGGTCTTCAACAGCAAATCCTTAGTTGGAAACTGTGAACAGAGGTCTACAAGCTTTAAAGAGACATATTTATCACAAAGCACACCAAAAGATGTGAGCACTGTATTTCTAGTGAACAAAAAAATCTATTAGCTCCTCACATCTGTGTTGTTGGTCTTTTAAAGACACAGAAATCTGATATTCTGGACTGTTCTTTAGTCACAGTCTCCTGCAGTATTGGAGCTTGCTGTGAACTGCAGCAGCTGTAGTCAGCTCTCAGCTCTTACAGCCTGGGATATTGGGCCCCCCATCTCACTGACCAGGAGGGTGACACTCTTGCATTTACTGACCCCAGCTGTGAGAGCACCACCCCTTCTGGGGCTGCAGCAACAGCTGGGTCACTGAACTGCTCTAAATTAAGAAGCTGGTAATGATATCCATGAAGCTCATATGAAGAAATACTAGAGCTTTTGGATACATTAAATGAAAAATCATAGAAAACAGACACTTAATAAAATATACATTATAAAAATCGGTTTTTTTCTTAAGGCACATCTATTGGAATTACTTTCCAGCATCCCCATCTATATCTCAATTTGAATCAGACCTAAGTTATTTTCATCCATGTTAAGCTAATATCATTTTCTATTATCCCAGTGAAAAGGATGTAATCAAACTAATGCATTTATCCATTTCGATGCAGATTTTCTGACATTTTGCTTTTTGCTCTGCTGGAAAACTGACTATTGCTTGATTTCTATTTCTGTTTCTACTATAGCTGGATGAATAATACATTTTTCAAAGGGATCTGACTCCCTGTGTAAGAAAGGGGGGCAAGAAAGGCAGATTTCAAAAGGGTAAGTTCTGTTTCCTTTTTGTAGCTGAGAAAAAAGACCCAAACAAGTGACCCACTCTTTGCACTCAACTGAAATTGGTGGGTTGTCTGCCCTGGTATGTGGGGTCTGTGTGGGGGCCAAAAATACAAGCTGGCTCAGTTTTAAAGTACATGTTGATATTTATCAGAGACCACCAATTTTGGGGAGATGATAACAGCAGTAATATTAATTAGGTTTTAATTTATGAATTCCATCTAGAATTCATTGCATATTTTTCTCTTATATTTAGTGTTTGCTGACTTGCATGAGTGCAGGCTGTCGAATAAGCACTGTAGCAAAAAAAAAAAAAAAAAGAGTAATTTCAAATGCCTTGACAAGGCATTCCGACGTAAGCTGTTTTTTGGCATTCTAAACTTTTCCATACCTAAAGGAGATTGGAGAACCCACTCATCATCCCCACAGAGATTGCACCACTAACACTTAGTGCATAATAACCTTTTAACACTCTCCACTGTAACCTTTTGACCACAGCAATTAACCTAGCTGTCTTTTTACCTCAGCTCCAGAGACGAAGTAAGACTGAAACAGCACTGAGAAGCAGCTATAGAGATATCATCATTAAACTCTGAGCAGTCTCTGTTCCTAGGCCGCTTTGGATGGATGAAGGTCTGGTTACTACCGCAAGAAGAGAATCTCTTTTCCAAGGTCAGCTTCAGACAGCGCCGTGGGGAAGCTGATCAGGAGCCACTTGACAAAACAGGGTGTAGAAGCTTTCTAAGGGAAATATCCTTAATTTGTAGCTATGTCACCTCCCTTTGCTGCATTTTTTGTTTGTTTTCCATTAACAAACGCTATGTAAGCAAACCTGCCCCAAGATCACATGGTACGGAAATAACTGCAATGCACTCACATGATAGAGCAATAAAAAAAGCCAAATTTGCCTTTAAAATATGAAACTAGTACTATTTCCTCATTCCCGACTTGCTAACTATCTATTAAATTGGCCAGCAGCTACTTCAGAAGTGGCTGCTACACATTTATTGCATGTTCCCCACTGTTGTTCAATTTTATGTGCTCTAGCAGGGGGAATACACACACTGGAAATGCACTTACTGTGCAAAGGGGGCAGAGTGAAAGTCCCAGGGCTGCAGTTACCTAATGAAGTGTTGTATATTCTAGGGGACTAGAGAAATGCAAATGTTCTTTCTGATCATTCTTGAATTTTTTTCTGGACAATCTTGGCAGCTTGACTCCTGATTTTAAAATCTTCAGTTTTGAAGCACCAGGTAACAGTTCCCCTAAACAAACTATAGAAGCCCCTACAAATTAAAGCAATCTGCATAATGACCACAAGAGGATGAAAATCCAGGGGAAAAAAAGGGTTTTGAAAACATAGTGGAACATAAAGTACAAGCTGTTGTAATTATGTCCACTGCCTTGCTGCCCTGAGCCTCATTGACTCCACTCTGATAGGCATTTTGTAAGGTAAGTGCCAGCAGACAGCATCTGCCCCAAAGGCAAACCAACATAAATAAACGATAGAAGGAATACAAAGCAAAAATTAAGAAACATTTTATTATAATCGATACGTGAATTCCTACAAGGCCTGAATAAATGCTGGTACACCCAACGTTTGTCTGTTTTTTTTAAATATACCAGCTTTTTTAACAAAATAATTCCTTCTACTGACAGACTTTGTTTGCCTGTACCATCACACGATCTTGGTTACAATAACACTACTGTTTAGTTTCCTAGAATATTTATATTTACCTAAACTTAATGCTAAGTTAGCAAATCTTGAGAGGGAAAAGACTGTCTTCTCACAAAACAGAGAATCTCAGTGCCAGGAATCACTACAGTATAGCCTGGAAAACTGGTTAAAGCAAGGACAAAGAACAGGTCAAAGCTCATTTTAAAACAACACCAAAAATTTATATAGGTGCTTCTGAGTCTTTGTATTTTAGTAGTTGAATGAAAGGCAACTATCATCACCCTGCTCTCCAGAGAGGTAATACATTTACTTTGCTTGAGTGTTGCCTTTGAAGTCTTGTCATTTACTGTTTTAATAAAAGCATAGCATTTTAAACATTAAATCTTAAAGGAATCCAGCTCACAGATTTAGAATGAGGTCACAAGTTGAGAGGCATCTTTCTCCAGTAGGAAAACCATAAAGAGATACAAGAAAGGCAAGATGAGAACATACCTTTCTTGTCACACCCAAATGTCATGTCTGGGTAAAGCAATTGAAGTTCTCACCTGAAAAAAGCAAAACAAAACCAACCAACCAATAAAAAACAAAGAAACAAACAAAAAACAAAGAAACAAAAAAAAAAAGAGAGAAGGCTCAGTCTCAGAGCACCACAACAAATCAGGAAAAACAGTCCCCCTTTTCCTAGGTTTTATAGAGCCCTCCCACAACGGGTACTTGTGGCTAATGTATTAAAATGAGAGAGAGAAAGAGGAGCGAGACAGAAGGAGCAAGTAGATACGAGTAAACAGTACTGTCATTGTGCAAATATTTTTAGGGCAGCTCTGGCAAAAAACACTGTCTGTAAATCAAGAGTTGCTGTGATATACTAAAACAGGCTTCTTATGAAATCTGGGAACTAAATCTTTTATATTCTTGTTGTTTAATAACCAAAAGAAAAGGATTAGGAAAGAGCCTGGGGAAGGTTAAAAGCACAGTTTTCCAAATATTTATTAGGAGCTCCTCGTGAGCAAGATGAAAGAAGGACTGTATCTGTTTGATTATCAAACAAACTACAGCCAGCCTGCAGCTGCAGCATACTAGGCTTTTATCCAGGCTAGTCCACAGAAACAGATGAGAAACCTTCCAAAATGAGGACTGCATAATAGCTTATTGCTTACCTGATGGTCTAAAGTATCCTTTTGTAAAACACTTGCTACATTTTACTTTTAATATCTATCCTTACCAACCCTTGGTAGTGGCTGAGGCTCCCTGTTACATATCAGTCTGGAATACAAGTCCATTATATCAGTAAAAGATGATATCTCCTGACACACACCTATGGAACTGGTGAATGTAGCTGCAAAACAGTCAACACCTGGGTGAGATTGTGACCTCTTACAATGTTGGTTTACAATGGTCAGCATTCCAAGTGAAGAGTTGATGTAATAAATTCACTGAAATGGACTTTAATTAAAGTTTATTTCCCATAATACCATAGAAATAGCTCAGAAAAGCATGCCACAAGGTTATGGGGAATTCTGAGCATTAAATAAAGGCTGTTGTCTAGCAGTTGTATCAGTAGTGGAAAGCTGGAAATGTGTCAACATTCACTCAACTCTCTCCACTATTATTGGAACCTGTGTGAATGTTGCTTTCTCCAAGCTATCTGAAAGCTACAAGATGACACACAAAGGTTCTGTTGCTGGGCAGGGCTCCCCGGGGTTTGGACGAGGAATAGCTATGAAGACAAACCAGCTGGTATCACATTTTCTCTTGTAAGAAGTTAGCGGAGCTACTTTATATCCATCAACACAGAGAAGGTAAGAGACTCAGCCTTCACCCGGTCAATGGTATCCTCTGATTGTCCTTTCTGCTGGGCTGCAGAGAATGACATGGTTCTGAAGCCCAGATGTAACCTTGCCAAGGAATCACAGGAAGCCTAGAGCCATGGCAGGTGCATGAAAGACAAATGAACCTAATAAACTACTAAGAGAATTAGCGCTAGACTATTAAGCCCAGGTCCCTGGTGGTATAGAGGTATTTAAAAATCAGAGGGAATTAGGAGTCTAAATATATGTGCAGCTTTGGTCCTGCAGATTAGATTGTTTTACTGGAAGTTTCAAAGCCATCAGATGGGCTCTGATTTCCCTTGGAAAATCAAGCAAGAAACTAAAAACTGAAACTTCTTAGAGCTTTTCTTGCTACAGAAACCTCCTTTTGCCTTGGTAATAAAGCTTTCACGAATGTCTCTCATCTCTGAGATTTCAGTCATCCCAAATACTCTCCCCAAAAATTCCAGACTGCATCCTTTTCTAAAACTGCACCAGTTTTTCTGACCTGACACTTTACTTTCTAGCCAGATTTTAGCTATTCAGAGGAACAGTAAGAAAAAATATTAGTATGAAGAATTTAGAATTTCATCTATGCAGATCAACAAATATTCCAGAAAATGTGTGTGAATATTCCTCTACTAGAGGAATGTTTGGAGAAAAGATTATGTAAATAACAAAAAATAATAATAAAAAACAAGTTAAGTGACCCAGGTCAAGTCTATTTCCTTATTTATTTCCTGTATTGTGCTACTGTTTATTCCAGGAGAGAGAAAAATAAAAGGAGAGGGGGAGGGATAGAATAAGCAGAGGTAGTTTATAAAAATATTGTAAGAATAATGCTGTTCCCATTATCGCAGGGCACATCTGTCAACTCTATCCATTTCTTCTAGATGAGGTGGAGAGATCTCTGACATTTCAAATGCATCACCCTAATCAAATCCCTATCCCCTGAAATGCTTTCTGAGACTGCATTATAGGTCTATAGAAAACCACGAATGAATTATACTTTGGAAAACAATAAGTTAAGTAGCAGAAACAGAGCTGAAATAACCGGGTTCACCAGCAGTAAAAAGTAAGGGAACCTCAACATGAAGCATTTTCAGCCCTGCACCACTGAGATCTGCAGGGCTCTGGGGAGAAGACGTTCAGTGTGTTCCCGTTTACCACCATGGAGCAGAGACATTATCAACACTTCTCACTCTGCTGCACTGCCTGGCTGGGAAGTCAGACATGGACTTCCATGAAGGGCTGAGGGGCCTTTAAAGGCAGATTCAGGCTCAGTTTTTTAGCCAGAGGATTTATTTGACTTTCTTTGCTCACAGCCCTTAGTAGTAGTCACTTTTCAACCTCTCTCTCAAAGTGTCCCTTGTCCTTACAGTCAGCACTGCCGACAAAAAAGTTATGAAACGATGTAAATCATTGTATTGTACTAAAAATATCTAAAAGTTATGCTTGTTGGTTCAATTACAAGCACTGTAATCGGCTTGGTTTGTTGCTTTGTAATTCTCTTCAGCCACCAAAACAGGGAATATCTAGTCTGAACCAGAGACCTCAGCTTCTACAATCAATGAGAAGAGGGATTTACACGCAAAAAGCAATTTTTCCTGTTCTAGGACTCACTTAAGACTAAGTCATTTGATGTATGTTCCCTTTCTTTGTCCCCACCATTAAACTACAGAGAAAGTGCAGAGCATCAGTTTAGGTGAGGATTCGTTTCATCTAATTATAGGTGTCTACAAGTTAAACACCTGTACTCTCTGAACAGTTAGAGCAGTAGATGTCCCTACAGGGTAATTTGTTCCTTCTTTCTTAAAGAAGGACCTTAGGGTGGAACAGGACACACCGTGGAAGGCCTTATTCTTTCTGTTAAACTCCCTTTTTGAGGGAGTTTAAGAATGGGTTTCATAACACTTTTTGCTTGTTTACCATCCAGGCATAGCACTCAAAGATTTCTGTTATAGTTAATATAATTTATATAGAATAATACCAAGAAATGAAAGAAGTAAAGTAGGAAAAAAAAAGAAGAAATATGTAGTCAAAAGGAAGAAGAAAGTAGTCTAGAGTCACAAAAAAACACTCACAGGGCTCTGAAAGGTCATTTAGTCCATCCCCACAATCAACTCTTGATCAACAAGAAGCAGTCATGTGGCAATGAAGAGAACGCTTTGACTGAGTATAAGCAGTGTAATGCTATTAACCCAGCTGCTTGGATACTTGGCATCTGGGACAAGAATACTCCAAACTTCAAATACAAGCAACAAGAGATAAGAGGGAGGATCGCAACAAATGCCTTCACACTCTGTGGACACATTGCTTTCATTTGTAGCACTGTCAAGAGACCAAGGATTTAGGATAAATGCACTGAAATGTTCTGGTCAAGGCACTTTGTTGATGCTATTGTTTCTGCAAAAGAGAAACAAGTGAAAACAAGTTTCCATGAAGAATTTAAAGCAAGAAATATCATGTATGACAGCAGGACCAAGCTCACGTTGTACAGCTGAATTTATTAGTGGGATCCCAGCTGGAGTTACATTGATTTGTGCCACTTAGGATTGATTCAAAATACCTTTTTCCCTAACAAAGTAGTGTCAAAGCAAAACTAGTAAGGGGACCTTCTCCAAGAGGAACTTGCAGGTAATTTACAACCTTACAACTGCTAAGCAAGGCTTGGTTAAAAGCCTAAATTGTGAGCTTGAGCAATAGAACTTGCTGGGAAATTTGATGGAACAAGTTCCATAAGTAAGCATTTTCCTACAGAAAACTGTTTGGCTACTTTTTTAACTCAATATATTAAAAAAAATAATGTATTTTCAGGCTTCTCGGAGGGCAATAATTAGATTAGCTGAACTGTACTAACACATTAAGCACAGTTTCCAATCGAGAAATGGCAATCCAGAATATCTCAAAGTCCCACGAGAGTCACGGTGGACCTGTCTCATATCAGGTTATTTCCAAGTGGGAGATTTCATCATCTGGACTATATCTACCATGATATAATGTGACTTCTGTCTGACTCTTTTTTTGTATGGGAGTCACATGATTGCAGGTCCATGTCAAGAGCTTCCAGCAGTTTCCCATGGAATCCAACCCTGTAGTCTGCTCTCCCCACTCCAACTACCAAAACCTTGCCATGCAAACCCAATACAATACTGGATCCCTCAGTTAGAAAGTCAGGGGAGCAGGGAACAGCTATACATTTTATTTTAGGATACTTATCAAATACTAATAAAAAGTAAGCTTATAGATCTACAGCTGTCTCAATAGGAAAAGGAAATCTGGTATTCTTTCCTCTTGTCATCTGACCTGTTCTCAGCCATTCTACATTCATTATGGCAAATGTACTTTTCAAAGACTAGAGTGGTGAAAGGAGCCTAATCGAACTCTCGATGTGACTCCTCAGCTGTGACATTTCTTTTGCTAATTCTCTGGGAGACAAACCCTGCAGCTCCTGACAATAATTAAACAGAACCTTGAACAAATTCCTGCTGTGAAAACAGGATCAGACTCTGCTCTTCACGCTGCTGAGAAGAGTATTACAAGCTCTTGTCTTTATTTTTTAGGTGCATTTGTTTAAAGGTTGCCAGTAAGCCGTGATGTGAATGTTACCTCCCTTGAATTTTCACTGCGCACTGAGAAAAATGATGTCTGTCCTAATTATAAAATATTACTTTGCACATGGAGAATTAATAGTTTTAGGAGTGGCTCAATCTCTCAACTTTCTCTTCTTGCTGGCAAAAATTGCTCTTGGCTTTTCTCTTCTCTTTGGACCTTAGGTGAGGCAGCCAGTTCATGAGGGCTTAGTCTGTGGGTGCTGTACTCTTCAAAAACACTTGGTCTTTGGTTTTCAGGGATCCTGCTCCAGTGGTCCAGGACATGGAAATTTAGAAATTTAGAAATTTAGAAAGAGCTGATGATTAGAGGGATTCCTGAGCCTTGAAGACCCACTTCTGAGCTCCACTCTCTGCCAAACTCAGACTCTCCCATTCTCAGTTCTGTGAGAAAGCACAAGAGGAACTCCATCCCCTGGAATACCTGTTTTGTTCCAGATCCAGTTGTTGAATGTTACCTCTTGCACAGCCTGCTGGCACTCCTGCCATGCAATATCCTCATCTGAAAATTCTTCACAGGGATGTGTAGCTTTGCTTTCATTTCCCCTTTTAGTCAGTGCAACTAGAAGGGAACAAAAATGCCATCAGAATGTAAATTTTTTCAGGTCTCAAAAGTTTTTGACTCAGAAAGAAGAAAGCAAACCAAAAATCCACCAATCATAAAACCTCAGAAATCAGAAAAAGAAGGAACATCAGGAAGAGAAATGTGTCAGCAACATGATTGAGCTGGAAGACTGTAGTGCTCTTGGGTTACCTATCTCTGTCATAATATGTCAGATTTCCTCACAATTAAAATTCAGGTTTATGAGATGGAGCTGGTTTGCTGCTATCAGGAAGAGTCTGTAAGCTAAGCACTGTGTGACCTGATGAGGTATAATGAGAGAGGAATATTGTCTTTGCCATTCCTTTCTGACATATCTTAAAGGAGAATTCAGCATTAACATCATCTCTTATTATACTATTTTTACTGCAGAAGCCTAGTGTTCATTTGACATCTTATTCTCCACTGCTTCTGGGCAAGAGGAAAACAAAAAGTTTTCCACAGCAATTTAAAGATTTTCGAGTGAAGCAGCCAGGTGATCATTTGTTACAGGATAAGTCAGACTACTCTCAGTAATAACTAACCCAATACCTGTAGTTCAGGTTCAGAAAAAATTTGAATCTCTTTTAGACATTGTGGAAAGTCAGTTTATTTTACTGTGGAGAGCCAGATTATTTAGGCTGTTTAGTGTTTGCTGATTTCTGTACTGGACGGTTGACCTGAGACCATGGCCTTTTCTCATGGCCTTTTCTCATAGCCTTTCCTAGTCCTGGCCAGGCTAAAATCCAAGGGATTGGAAGAGAATCAGGTTTCTCAAGATCTAGAGCCCAATCTGAAGATGAAGAGAAAATGGGTGGCTTCTAGGAACTTTTACAGAAGTACCAAGTGAGTCTTTCAAATCCCAATTTAGAGGCCTTTACTTGCATACAATTGACAGCCACCCTCCTAGTCCTTGATTAGGTCCCATAAGTTGGCTGCCAAAGGACTATTACACTATTGCTGGCAACATGCATCCTCCTGGGAGGCACATCATATCCTTGAAGATCAGCAAGGATGTCTCCCGTGCTCTGTAATTCCAACCAGTCCTAAATAAATCCTGCAACTGTAGTCTATTTTGGGTTTCTCCTACAAATACAGAACAGTAAACCTACTTTCCCCACTACTCTGATAAGATCTTCCCACAGCTAGTAAATAGTGCACCCTTTATAGGAAAGACTTAGAAATTACATCTAAAGTCAACTCTAGTTTTGCCATTTGTACATTAGAAGACACGACATTTCACCCAGTTACTCTGCGTATTTGGTTAATTTTGAGTCTGACCTCATGAGAATATTTGCTCTTGTCAACTTCTCAAAATCAATTTATAAAACCTGAAGAGGATTGACTGTGTGAACACTTTTAATGTGATGGTGTTTAAAGTCATGCAGGATAGCATAAATAGCCTTCAGATGTGGCTACACTAAATTATTTCACTTGCCTTATAAAAGCTGAGGGTGATTGACATAGGCAACCCAAGAACTCAAGTGGGCAGTTCTTCACTGAAAGGCAGTACCTCATTGCTGAAGACAAGGTATGATTAGTGTTTGTCGACAATTCAAGAAATCAAATGCAAATCCTAGATTTTCATTGCATTTGACTGAGGCCATTTGTTTGAGTGTGTCTTTATTATTTTGTGGTTACCCTTAGATTTTTTTCCCAGCCTAGGACAATACATGAGAGTTATTCAGATCCTGAGAAGCAGGAGGGAAGCGTGAGGCAGAAGAGGTACCTCAAGTTAAAACCTCTTTGCAGTGGTTATTCAAGTAGCCTTGTCCATCTAAAACAAGAGTGAGTATCTACAGGACTAAGGATGATAGTGAGGGAAGGGCAGATACACACAAGTGTTTTGAAGAAGGCTAATCAAGCTGAAGAAAATATCTGCCCTCCAACCGATTATTTAAATCTATAAGATATTTGCAGAAATATGGAAAATATGGAAGTGCTTTTTGAAGGCAATGAAACTATTCTTATGGTTTAAGTAAAATACATGGAACCAAGCTTACAACTGCTTCACAAGAGTGAGTCCTGTTTGGACACAGTGGTTGAATGGCTTTGAAGTTTCTTCCTGAGATTAACTGGTGGTGGGAAACAAGATTTAAACCACATATATGCCTATAAAGAAGGCAGAAATAGTTCCCAAGAGGAAAGATCATAAACATTGCACCAAACACCAGGTGAAATAACCCTGCAATGTAGTGGCACTTTTTGAATGGAATTGCATGAAACTACCTGCTGTTGTAATGTGAATTTTACAATTATATTTTTTTTAGACAGATACATATATATATGAGTATAAGCTTTTTATTGCATGCCAAAATGTACTTTTGCCTCATGTGAATGGCCTTTCATCAAGCAGTACCAGACAGCTGCTATGAGAGTACAGAATACTGAATAAATAATATACATGGTATTTCTCATTAATAGCCCAGACATCAACAATAAAAGCATGAACTCAGAGAAACAGGAGCCACATGACAGGAGAATCTGATGACTTGATCCATAAACTTCAATTTAAATTCCTGTCATAAAATATTAAATACAATAATGATGTCATTCAGCAAATCAGTCTCTGATGAGCATTAAGAATTCCTGATGACAGCTCCTGGGAGAAGGAGGGATTCTGATGAAGCCAAGAGGAAATAGGTAGTCCACAAGAAGTTCAAAATGCCCCTCAGTTGTGCTGTATTGATAAGATTTTCATTACTGCCACTGAGTCCCCAATGGTGATCAGAGAAGCAGCAGAGAAGGTTGCTCCAGTTTCCTGTGGCTATTAACAGTTTGTCCTGAGTGTGAGGATGGAATTACTCATCATGCACCTCTTTACACTTCTCGCTGCCCACTCACCTGCACTTAACCATGCCATTGCCTCCTAAACTCAGAACCTGGTTCTGATTTGCACTCCCTGATTTGACAGTATACAGCAAATCCTATGATGTTTTGCTCTCACTCTGTGTGGTCCATATTGGACATGTCAGTTACTTGTGCTCCAGTCCAGAAGGATTCAGTGCCATCCAGTGCAAAGCACTGCAGAAAAGGTACCTCACCAGGATACAAGTGCCCCAGCATTGGCGAGGTGAAGAGAAAGCATCTCTGAAGGGAACATCTTGGACTAAACCCATTTGGCCCATGGTCTTATGAAAGGTTTTGGTAATAACAAGACCACAGAAAAACCAGTAGGACAGAGATGAATTACTTCAAGGATCCTCAACACCTTAGCCATTTCTCCAAGTAATGTCCCTTAGTTTTCTCCTTAAAGTGGGTATAAACTGTTGTAAGGCTTCATTCAGGATTTGAACAGGCCAGAGAAACTTAAATAAAAAGGAGGCTGTAGGCACTTTGACTTTTAGGCTGAAGTTGTGATTTCATTTTCTGCCTTTGCTCACAGAACTTTTTATTATAAATTCCAAGAAAGATTATGCTGTAATAAAGAGGTTAGTCAGTGGAATTAACGGCTAAGAAACTTTGAAGAGATGAACAGGAGAGCCTTGCTGTGCTGTGTGTCATTGGCTTGTGTAATAATTCAGTGTTGTCTCGGAGGAGGTCAGCTCGTCAAACACTAGCTCAAATCTGGGAAGGGACTAATAATATATGACCCTTACCATAGCTTACAGTCATGCAGGCTTTGAGCATGAGCAATCAATTTTCATACAAAAAAAGCTACCATTGTAAAGAGAAGACATTTGAAATTGCCTCCTCCATGATACTGATTCTTAGGGCTGGACAGAGTCACCCTTCAATTTGTTCAGCAGTACCACAGCCATGACCCAGTCCTTCATGAAACCACCAAAGGTTTTTGTTTGATTTTCTACAAGCAGAAAGTCCTCTCACACATACACATATTTCTTTCAGGCTCTCGAAGAGTGAGGGTGATGCCAAACAGGAGCTCAGACAGAGAGAAGAAAAGGGCAATCTTTACTCTTTTGCCACCTTAGGCAAAGGCATCTGTAAATGGCAAGAAATCAAATGTGATAAGCAGCTCTTGTTTGTCCAATTTCCAGAATTTCCATGGAAACCTAACCAATTGCCAGACTGTACATGGCAGTGTACATGAAAATAGTGAGTATGAGAAAGGAATATTGAAGCAATTTATTTTTTTAAGCTCCTCAGGGGCTTGCTAGCCCCCTTACTAGCCACTAACACCTTCATCCTAATTACACTCTCATCCAGTCAACCAACTCTATGGTAATGAGAGGTGGACTGAAGTAAAGACTGCACAAAAATCATGGGGTATGGAAATATGTATGAGCCCAGTTCATTACTTTTAAGGAGTGCTGCACATATTAAATGCATCTGGGACTCAGCCAGCACTGTATGCCATGCACATACATTTACTTGAGGTATGGAGGTACCTCCTTTTCCTCAAGTGACAGAACACTAGAAGAAAGGTCAGATTTATGAATTTCTAAGCTGCAAGGCTGCTTGCTGATGGTTTAACAGCCATTTTCAGAATTACAAACGTTTGTATAGAAGTTTTGGACATTGAAACAGGTAAAGAAAGTAAAAATCTAACCTATACAGGGAATTATTATTATTATTGTTATTTTTATTGGTGTTATTGCTGTTAATAATTAAACATTTATGATTGAATGTGGAATCCCCTTGCAAATATACTACTACTACTACTACTGCTACTACTACTACTACTGCTACTACTACTGAATTTGCAAGGACAATCCACAATTCGGGTCACTTGTTGGACCAAAAAAAATAAAGGTGCAATAAGATTAAGAACAGTAGTTATTGAAACAGAACAGCTTAAATCTGGTGAGGAAATTCAGCCAGTTTGCAAGGCTGGCAGCTAGTCAGCCAGTGAATGGGCTCTCATGGCAACGAATCCCAAGCAGTGATTGAATTCAACACAGGATTTCTTTCTCACATTTGAGTCCTAGTTTATAGACCTCAGGACAAGCTTTGTTAAATTAGGCTATAATTCCTCCATTATAAAATGACATCTTAATGGTTCTGATCTTTTGGAAGACTTTTAGCAGATTAGGAGGTGATGGGATAGGAGAAAAGATTTATTGCATGCTCAAAGCCATGTGGTAATCCAAAGGGATTTATAGACAGTACTCTTCACTACTTGTGCTGAACAAGGATGTGAATTATTTGATTCTGATAACATGAGAATCCTCTTACAGTACAGTATGAGCTGGAGAAAATGTGAACATTGCTAAAAAAAATTCAAAAATAGTTTTCTCCTTTAGCTGTTAGTTATCTTTAAAGGAGTAAAAACCTGGGTTTATATAATTTTTAGGTCCCCACAGATAGAGAGAAATTTTGAATAAAAACTGCATTGAATGTCTATGGATACTGATAGATGGAAATTTCCATCAGAAATATTTTTCCAGCTGTTGAAGTGTGCAAAGTCACAGAAGTTAAAACTTTGCGCAAGGTTATTAATTTCGGTTTGGACATAGAGGTTTCTAGGATTTGGGAGATAATTTCATATCTAGATAGAGGACATTTGAATTCATGGCCTTGTTCAGCCCAGTCCAGACAAGACACGGGGCTTAAGGGTGCCCTCAGATATGTTTTCCTGCTGCATCCAAGCTATTTTAGTCAGTAGCTTTCCAGTTGTTTTCCACAACTAATCCATTGCAAGGAGAAAAATATCCTCTCCAAGACTTGCCAGTAAAGCTGAATGTGTACCCCATAGTTACAGTATTTTCATCTGAATTATCTAGACTATGAACAAACTACAGTTTAAAGAGTTTGTACATAATGCAGTGTATACAATGATAGCTACTCGTTCATTTGAATCTGAAATATTCATGCATCTCTGATTAGATACTCTTATAAGCCTCATTAATATATAGCTCTGGGTTAATTACAGAAATGTTTTCATTCCAACTCCAGGATGTAGTAAAAAATTATTGTCTTCACACCCGAGAGGAGACAAAGGGATTATATGATTAATCTAAGGTTATAAATGATATCTGTGGGAGGCTCAGTAAGAGAAAACCTAAATCCTAATACTTCATCCTTGCTTCACTCTCCACACTTTGAAAATTTGCTTTCAAGAATTTTAAAAGAATTGACAAAAGAATTGATATTCTTAGCCAATACAATTGATATTCTTAGCTGTAACAATTGATACTCTCAGCTGGAACAGTAGGGAAATCCTATAGCAGAAATATAAGCATGAGAACAGGTTAAATTGGGAAACAAACAGTTGTTAGTTCAAGAATAATTTCACTGGAAATAAACAAAAGCCAGGTTTTTTTAAAAAACTTGATAAACCTTTTTCCCCTTAATAAAATCTCAAGTTTAGTTCCAAAGGGCTCTGCTCTTCAGACTAATCTGAACTAATAGACAGGCTAAATGCTTTTATGGTTTTAGTACATCTGAGTGCTAGGTCACATAATAAGCAACCAAGAAATTGGGCTACATACAGAGATGATATTTCTCATACCTGAGAGAGTTCTAAGATATCCTGAAAAAGGTAGAATAAAACTTGGAAATCAGCAGTGAAAGCCAGACAAATTCACTCTCATAACAAAGCTTGATTTTTTTCAACAGGCGTGATAACTAATCATTTGCACAATTTACTATGGAACAAAGTAGATACTCCATCACTTTAAAATTTTAAATCAAGCTGAGCTTTTTCAATGAGATGTATTTATTAAGCTGGCAGCACCATGCTTCAGTGGGGCGGGAGAGGGGGCAAATCACCTGATGGAATTTGTTACTCTGCATTATAAAGGAAAATCACACAAGAGATTCCTTCGACCTATCAGACCCAACATCTTTCTTTAGTGGTGTGAAGTGACAGGATTTCACTGTTGTTAAAATCTGATTTAACCCATTATGTGTTTCTGCAGAAAAGCAGGAAAGTTTAATATAATCGCTCAGGTTAGCGTTTTGCAAACCACACACAGAAGAGTGCTTGTGCATGCTTCTTTCTGCTTTTTCTCAGAGCTAAATCTTTGCAAATATTTATGTGTCCACCACAACTGACAGCTGCCACATCTTTCATGATTTAACACACTTCTGTACTAAAGGACTCTCTCTGATTTCTTAATTTATTCTATTTTGCCCCTCTGTGTTCTCCCTGTTGGAATCCAATTTGTGATGCTAATTAAAAGCCAGTGCCATTTCAACTGGGGAAGATTCTTGCCTTGCTAAAATATATGTATTTATTTCCTTCAGATGTACAATTACTGTTCTCACACAATAGTTGCCACAGAGCATAAAATTATTTCAATGCCAAGTTTAGCAATTGGAATTACACCCTGGCTGTAATGCTTTTAATTAGCCATTACTCATTGGAATGGAAACTTGTTTAATAGTTCTTTCACTTGATGAGACTGATTTTCACTGGAAGAAAAAGCAGCTGTCCTCAACCATGCTAAATTTGAGATTATGTCAAGCCTTCGGGTTGTATCCAGGACATAGAGAATGCTTTCCCTTCCTCTGCTTGGCAATAGTCAGTGCTACAAACTCCACTGCACGGACTGATCTGTAATGTGTCTGTGGAGTACCTAATAGTCTGCAATGAGTCATAACAAGAGGCTCCTTAACATGATAGTTTTAAGATCAAGTCTAGGAATTTCAAGAGGGTTAATAAATAAGAGTGAGACATTCACCCCCATGCAGTAAGAGTGTCAGGTCTATGTAGATCTCCATCTTATGGGCTGAATTGAATTGTTATGAAGGGGTGAAGTGTAGCACATTGTCACTCAAGTGAATATCTGAGCTCTGCGTAGCAGTTGAGCAAGTTGCTCCTTGTTACTTGACAAATGCATTCCCTACCTGGGAATGGTAGGAGCTCTCCTGTGCTTTCAGTCCTTGTATTTGGGCTTATAATGAGCTTTACAGATCCCAAGAAGGAGTGATGGAACAGGGCAACATCAGTCTCCAGACTGAAGGGATTGCTGTGTAGCAGTTGCCATACAAAGCCATCCCTCCTGGTCACAGCTCTGCCTGGCCCCTCTCTCACCTTGTAAGAGACACAGCAATGGAGGTTCTCTGTTTAGTATCAGACATCATGGTGGGCTAGTTGTTACTGGTTTAGTTTCTAATCCCTGCTTCCCTTGCTCCCTCTTCCTGCTGAGGCACCTGCCTCCACTGACTACACCTCTAAGTGGGTGTTTTCCCAGTCTGGGTCAGTGCAGGAAGCCTAAGGAGATGGATTGGGGTTGTTGGCGTTAAGCCACAACCAGCTATGTTCCCTCTCACCTGACAGCAGCCCCTCACACCACTTCACCACTCAGAGTAATTTACTCTTCTGTTTTTCTGGTTCTGCAGAGATGCAGAAGAAACCTTGTTAGGCCAATTCAAGTCCACTGTACTTTGTGAAGGGGAATAAGACACCGGAAGTGGGAGGGAATCTGAAGAATTTGCTCATGTTGTGTTGACTGTCCACAGTCAAATATAAAAGACTGGATTGTAAAAGCAAAATGTGCTCCCATCCCTTTATTTCTTCTCTCACATTATTGTTCACACATCACTGGGTTACTGTTGGTTCCCTGAAATATGATTTTTGTACCTCGTGATATGCAACAAACTTCTGCAAACCTATAAAATAAGAGCGGTCCTTGTCTCATTCCTACTTCAAGCACCTTAAAAAAAGCAATGCATTAGGCAATGGTAGCTCAACAGCTGTTTAGTTAAATAAATAAAATGACCATCAGTCTTTCTGCAATTGGAGCTTATGTATTTTTCAGCCAATTTTACTGAGGAAGGATCCCTGTCTAAGACAATATCTGTTTTCAGTATTATCTTGATTTACAGTGCTGCTCTTCACTTTGGTATTTCCTGATGAGTAACGTTTACATTCTGCAACCCAGTGAATAACAGTGGATAATCCTGTCTTGTTGGATTAGGAATTTTTCACCAAAACCTGGTTTTTACTTCAGTTGCCCAAACCTGATTAGGGTTATGGGCTTAGTTAGAGTATATGACAGACCATCTGTTTCTGCTGTTCCTACCTAAGTTTTGATCAGCCGGCCAACTTCAAATTAACTTGATGAGACATAGAGCTCTTACACTCAGCCCTCCTACAGCGTGCAGGTCAAGAATGCCCTCCAGGGACATTTGTGTGGGCCCCGAACATGCCTACAAATTGATTTTGTATAGGTAGATTTTTCATATCAAGCAGGGAAACCAGGGGCATTCAAGTAGTCTTAAAGGAGATAAAGCTATTGGCTGGGGGCGGATGTGGGGTTGTAAAAGATGTAGGAGAAAATCCAATGTAATACAATCAAATATAAAGCTCCTAGAAAAACAGACCTTTTTAGCCCTATGGATTATAGTAACAACTAGTTCATTACAAATGCTGACTTCTGCAAAATTGCTATTTAATTTTGGACAATTTTATTAGTTACAACCATTTTCAATTTTCCCCTTAGGTAGGAAGGGAAACAAAATGGAAGTAAAACCATTTTTTTTATTTGGGGTAAATTTGTATAAGCTAGTGGAAACTATATTACACATAAATGCTCACATTCTCCTTCATGGAACCGATTTTATGGCCATACTACCTGCCTCATGAACAGTCACTGCTACTGAGATTTCCCCACATACTGCACTTTTATAGCTAAGACAACTTAATTTTGGACCCACTTCAAACAAAATTTAACATTTCTAAATGGAATTATGTTCAAAATTTTTTTTCAGGGAAGAAGTTTTATGCTTTGTCATTCTACACAATTAGGATCAAAATATGAAGCAAAATATTAGAATTTTGTATGAGAGGAGAAATCCAATTTCTGAATTAGACTAACTGTAATTCCATAGTTAATTAAAATCATATATTTGTATCTGCTTATTTATAATTTCATAATCTACATTATCATCTTCAAATACATCTATTGATAACAATTAATAAGTGATGCTATCTTACAAGTGAGTAAATATCATGAAATATATTTCTGATACAAACTCATTGAAATATTTGGAAATTCTCTTTGGCTTCAGTGGCCTTTGGATCAGGTCCCCGGTGTGTTTATCCGGCTTGAAATATTCCCAATGTTGTGCTGCTCTGAATGAGAAATAAAGTAATTCAATTCCAGATATTATGTAGCTTAGCAGAAGGGGGAAAAAATGAGGTCATGATGTGGTTATGAAATTTTTGTTCTTTTTTGCTGCTTTTTCCCAGTGTGGAAGTAGGTAAAGCTTTCATCTCTTCTGGGCAGCAGTTATGAGGATTAGGTAATAGGAAGAATTTCATTTAATCAGTTCAATGAATTTTGCCTCATTAGAAATTCATGCAAATTGTCAAGTTCTAAGTCCTCCCGAGATTGCCCTGGTGTTTTGTTTTTTTTTTTTTGAGAAGTGCATAGAAGGGTTTTATCCATAGACTGTTGGGTTCAGCTAATTACATTAAGAGCTAATACGATTTCCTTGTTTATGCTGTTTGTACAGAAAGATGATTGTCTAATCCTTTAAGCAGTACATTTAATTTTGGTTTCTATTTCAAACTTTAAATTGTGTTAACTACTTCTAGTTCTCAAGGTAAACATAGTCTAAATCTTAAATGTTTTCTTCTTTGTAGCTTCAAGGATGAAGCTGCTCTCGTTTCATTTCGTTTGAGGAACATCATTTCATGCCCATTGGTTCTAAGCTGGAGGGCAATGGTGGAAGCAGGGGAGACAGAACAGGAAAACTACTTTTCTAAAGCAAGTTCAGGACTTCATCTGCAAAATTGTCACACAGTGCCTAGCTAAAATGTTCATTGCTACACTACAGTCATTATTACTAATTATCTATCTGTCTCACATATGTCCAATCTGACCGTCCATCTCTGAGTATTTTAAATCTGCATTTGAAAGTATATAATGAAATTATACTTGGACTAGCAAATCTGTGTACGTTAATTACATTTCCTCTCTTCGGAAGTTGCGTTTCTGCTGCATTTCTGAAGTAATATCAAAGGAAAAAAAGAGTTGAAAAAGTCTTGAGAAAGAAATAAATATCACTACCTAAAACTACATGCAGATATTGTTGTCAGGTTAGTCTTCCTTCTGTTTTTCTTATAATTTCTCCAGAAGTTTACCTGGAAGAAGGTATCCAGAGGTCTGAATCTCCCTTGGGAAATTTGTAGGAAGAATCTGTAAAAAACCCCACCTTGAAATCCATTAGTTTCTACTGTTGCCTAAGCATGAGTCTCAAGTGCAGGTATACATAGCACACGCTGCATAAATCACTGCCTCCAGATATTTATAATGGAGACATCTACACCTGAACTAGCTGAGGATGTACTTTTAGGACTTGCTCTAAGGAGAGAGAGACATGTAAATAGAGAAATTAAACTTGAGCTATCAATTGTGCCTTAGATGAATTCATCTAAATCACTCCGTTTATTTCCATTCCTACAGAAGAGAACTGGTTATGTCTCTTCTCTTTCCTCTGTTTTGAATGCTTATTTAGGTGATGGACTCTTAATATCAAAGATGTTCTTGGTTGGACATTAATCCTTTATCTTAGTGACACCTGGAATCACAGAATATATCAAGTTAAAAAGGGCCCATAAAGATTATTAAGTTCATGATCCATTGAGTCCGCCATAGACACTCTTATATATACACAGTATATACTCTTTCTTCATTATGGCTACAGGAAACAACCTGAAGGTCATATCCCCGGTGGCTTAAATTAAGCTCTTCAATCCTCTAAAAATTATTAAATTCTCTTGTATTAATTAAGAGAAGATTCAATTGAATAAATGTTATGTTAATTTTGAAGGAGAGTGCAGAAGTTACCGTGGGATTCTCATCAGAATCTATACTGGTACTTTCACTGCTTAAAAATTTCATAAGTGATCTGGAAAACTAAGTGAATAATGTTGGGGCAAATTTTGTCAACAATGCAAAATTGGGACTGACAAAACTAAGGCAGCTAAAACTGGAGCAGAACAGGGGGAACTATAGAGTATCTCATGGTACCAAGTGAGGCGATGATAAAGCAACCAGTGAAATCAAACAGAAAATATTGCAACTGGGGACACTAATTCTAGCTGTATTATTTAGTGATTGGTCCAGCAGGAAGTTTCTGACAAATTGTCTTGGCTATTGCAAATCTGAGTTCCTTAAGCCTGTCCCCAGCTCATCATATCCATCTCTTCTTTTCTATCAGTCTAAAAAAGCCCCTATATTTTCCTCTTTAATGGTAGAGAGTTTTCTTTTAACTTCCAAGTACTTCATAGACCTGTGTCAGAGTACAGAAAGAAGAATATTTAAGGAGGCAAAACCAACAAGAGATAACTTCTAGTAGGGATGAATCAAAGAGCATGGAAAACGGAGAAACAAGGCAGAGTTGCTGAAATGAATATTGCTCATAACTCAGCAAAAAACTGTGGAGCATGTGTGAACATTTCCCTAAACTAAACAGAAAAGCCTATTAAGCAGGCACCTCTGGTGCATCATCACCCTGACTCTTGAGAGAAGCTCTTCTCATTCTGTGCCAAAAAGTGGCACATTCAGAAGGGCACAAAACAGAATGACAACTCAATCAGGAAAGTTAGAATGACAGCTATGCAAGGAGGCAGTAAAGAGCCTGGAAATTTTTGGCTTCCAAGACAGATAGTAGGGATCATAAGTATACAGCCAATTCTCAAAAATCACATACTATGTTAAGACAGTGAAAAAGTGATGATGAGATGCTGCTTTCCACAGTCTAAGAGTGGGGAATTATTATTGGGTGTCAGAGCTTATAAAACTTGGAAGGGAAAAACATTTACCAACAACACCTAACTAAATCATGGACCTTGTTGACACAGTATTTTGTAGATGTTTAAAAGTCTTGATGGATTAAAATAGAAGGTAAATAAGATATAGACCCCACTGGTACCTATTACATTCTTTAATTGGGATATAACCTCTAGTTCAATGTTGTCAGAAAATAGAGGGGTGTATCACAAATATTTTGAAAAACATCCAGCATCCTCTGAATCAATAAACATCCTCATTTCTGTCAGTCTAAGAACACCCTGTGTTTTCTTGTGTAATAATAGAGGCTTTGTCACTTTTTTTAACTTCCACGTTAACCTGATAATTTCCATTATAGTGATGGACAGCAGAAAACAGAGTAAACAGAAACATGCTCATCTTCACAGAGAATCAGGCTGCCAGAGGTCAGGCCCAAGTTTTCCTGTTAGACTACAGAGCCTTTGGCTCATTCTTGCTAGTGATAGCTCACCAGCAGGGGAGAGATGACTTTCAAACTCCTGCCTCTGCCCCTGCTAATTATACCGTAAAATAAGAATTTTGATGAGCCACAGTTTGTTCCAAAAGGTAATATAGACCATTTAGGTCTTTGTAAACTCTTAAGGACACAGTGCAACACAGCTGAAATGTACCAGCCAATAATTAAAAGGCAAAATAACTGATGCAGGAGGTTACCTGGGTGTATTACAGGTGTAATATGTCTTATCAAGGACAGTACACATTTACCTTTATTTCCAATCTGTTTTGGACATGCAGTTAAAAAATAATATCTTAGTCTGATCTTGAAACTCAGACCAAACAGTTTGGTTGGATTTTATTTCACATTCTTTTAAAATGGGAAAATCATTCCTCTCATTTACACTCAAGTATTGTCTTGCAACCTGCAGATAAGAATTTTCACTTTGGTATTTAAATTACCAAAAATTGCATTTAATTTTTATGTAAATCATAAATTTTTAGCTGAAAAGTATGGTGCCTAGTTTGCAAATTCAGCTTAATAACTGTTTCAATTCAGATTGTACTTTAAGCTGATAGCTTTCTCTTTACTACCTACATCACTAGTTTAAATATTGATGAAGAAAGGGAATTCCTTAGAACTGTTTGAACAATTTGGGGGATTTTTTCATTATTAAAATTATCTCTAAAGAAGTTTTCATTATCAACAATCTCTGAAGACATTTTCTTTCACATGAAGATTGGGTGTGGGTTGAAGGGAAGGAGGGAAATTGTTGTGATGGTTTTGAAAGAAGCAAGAAAATTTTTAGCTAAAAAGTTCATTCACTAGAAAAGCAATAATCTGTTTTGTTAAAAAGACATTTTTCTTCAAAATCAATATATTTTAATTGATCTGTTCCTGTAGTTAAATACCATATTTCAATCCAGAGAAATGGACTCTACAACACATCATTACTTCAGGCATATGACATCTCCTTTGAACACAGGAACAAATTGATAAGGTTAGCTTCTCACATTCCAGTGATTAACAAAGATTTTGTCAACCACTCCTCAACATCTGAAGGGAAAAACAAATAAATAAAATCAGAATCAAAAGGCAGGTAGAATTCCTGTCTGGATAAAGATTGCCGATGAAAAAAGACTTGTGCTTTATTTGAACACATTTTCCTTGCAAAGTTATCCCTCAGTGACAATGCCATCTTAGTGTAAAGTTAGAAGGTTATAATTTTCAAAGTAAATTAGACTTCATATATATTCTAAACTTTAAGGTTTTGCATGTGTGCTTAGGTAAAATATATGTGTCACCTTGAAAAAGCTGTAGAACTGTAATAGTCAAGAAGCTAACTATCCAGCTGAATTTCTAAAAAAAATAAGATTTTTCTGTTCACAGAAAAATTGTTGGTTTTTAAAAGATTTCACTAACCATATAAGCAATTTTACCTTTATTTGCAGGAACATTCCTGTGATTTCAAAAGGACTCATTGCCTCAGCTAGTAAGTATGTATATACTTACATACTGATACATACATGTACTGATTATGGCCTCATGTTCAGAGTAAAATGTTGCCCAGAATTAGATACACCAGTGCTCTTAAGGCTAAAAGAGTTCTATAATCTCTGTAATAACAGCCCCCATGTCAGAATCAAGCCCAAGGGACTGACTGTGATTTAGCTTCCACAGACAGCAGCTATTTTCAACACCAGGAAGAATTTCTCTTCTGCAGAAGTCAGCTGAAAAGGGTAAATTTACCCTTGTCAGACTTGATGTCTCTCTGAAAGCCCAATTATTTTCAAATACCTGTATTTGGTGGGGAATGATGCTTAGGTAGAGATGGCCATGGGGATGTGAACTCCACAGTTGTGGCAAGCATCAGATCTCTGGCCTTGGTACTCAGGAGCCAGAAAACCTGCATGGTCCCACTGAGTAAGGATACAGGAATGCACTTTTATCCTGGGAGGTGGCAAGGTCTAAAGTTTTCTCTCAAAGAAGTGAATGACCTGCTTAAGGTAATGTTAACCTTAAAAGAAGTTTTACTTCCCCTCTCAGGGTTCTGATCTCTGTAACCTATGCATTCCTAAGAAGACCCATGACTGAACTCAGCAGATTAGTGCTTCTCTGACTACAGAGGTCATGGCAGTGCCATGACTCTTCCTAAGGGAAAAACAACTGTATAAAATGGGGATCAACCAGCACAAATTCTGACTCAGGCCTGGGCTGGGCATGAAGGATTGATGTACCTTTTCCATAAAACTATTCAGGCAGCATGTGGCTTCAGTCCCAAGGATGAGTGACTACCTGGTTCATACTCGTAAAACTGTGGATGAAGACAGTCCCAGTCAAAGCTAAGATTCAGGTAATCAGGAGATCCAAATTCTCCAGATACGCTCACAATTGCAATCAAAGTTACCCACTAAACAGTGCTGGTGACTCAGATCCTCTGAGCATGCCACATCCAAACACCATTGCTACTAGCCTCCACTTGACACAGCATATTCAAGAACCAGTTTTACTTAAACCACCTCAAAACATTCATTTGTGTTTCAGAAGAGCATTAAAAGCCACA
This sequence comes from Corapipo altera, assembly GCF_003945725.1. Lineage (NCBI taxonomy): Eukaryota > Metazoa > Chordata > Aves > Passeriformes > Pipridae > Corapipo > Corapipo altera. Next base: position 8,156,348 of record NW_020884896.1, on the reverse strand, counting down.
CAGACTTTCAAAGGACCTTGTAGAAAACACTGGATGAAAAATACTTTTGGTATATTCTTAGTAGGCAACAGTCTCTAATCTAGAAGTGCAAATTAAGATGGGAATACACATGTATATATGCACATATATAGATACATACACACACATAAAGGTATACATGGGCACTGCACACGGACATACACACATGACCTTTGCTTGATACTTGAGAAATTGATGAGCTGAGGAACCACAAAGTTTAATCCAAATCAGCAGAGACAGGTAATGAACCTTTCTCCTGGGTCCTGCGTCAGTGAAATGGTTCACAGAGATTGCTTCCCAAGATAGTCTCTCTCTTCAGGGGGCTGATGCTAGATGGGCTGCAATTCCAAGTGAGACCTTGCCATGCAATTGTCCAACCTGCCTCCCTACCCCTATTGGGGATAGCCATCCCATACAGTAGCTGAACAGTCTTCCCTCACTTTTCTCTGATATTTTGTGCATCTCATCATTTGTTTTCTTTTTCTGGTCATCCCAGAAGGTACCCTGTTAAATCACCACCAGTTGTAGAGTTTCGTATTCTGGTACACCCTGGTGTGCCAATAGTTTCAATCTGAGACCTCTACATTAGCACGTCTTTCAGTAAGACTAAATCACTCTTGACAAATAGATGCCTGCAGTAGCTGATGAAAAATGGATAGGCTTGCTTGACATAAACAGGCTTTTGGAGAAGTAATTTATTGAAAATTTCTATCCTGGTTGAGGATTCTGGGCTTCAGTGCATTAGTGCTGAGTGCTTCACTCATTACCTTACTAGTTTTCTTATGGAGCTTTATTAATTTCCCCCTCACTCTCCCTTATCCTTTGCCTTCCTTCTATCTCTATTGTCTGGTATGAGAATACCTGAGAGCTAAAATTCCGTTTTACTTCCATCTTTCATGTCTTCAGGAGGCTGAGACCTGCTCAGTCAGAATATTTTCAAAATACCCTGGTTCCAGGAAGTCTTAACCAAATGTATTCCTCCTTGGATATGCTGCAAGTAACTTCTCTTCTCCCTGTTTTGTGTGATTTTTATGAAAGTCATCAACAGGAGCTATTTGAGAAGGTTGTTTTCCACCTAGAATGAGGTAAAAATTAGGTGCCAGGAGAGAAGCAAATTTGTGTTTCATGAATGCAGGCGTCTCCTTCTGTCTGAAAATGACACCACCACCCACACATGCATGCACCACCCATACATGCACCATTTCCCTCCTCTTGTGAAGGCATCATGATGTTTGTTGATTTGCACTGATTGACAGTCAAATAAAACATCATATATTCTGCTGAGCTCAATGAAAAAAAAAAACCCACACACAAAAAACAAAGAAACAAACCAAACCAAATCCACCAGAAAAGTCTGACAAGAAGGGAGCTTAAATTCTTTGTTCTATAGTTGCTCCGACTTCATAGTTTCCACAGGAAATAAAATTATCACATACTGCCCTTTGACAAATATGGTGGGAGCTGAATCCATAAGGAAAAATGTCCCTTTTAGGAAGAGTACTGCCCATTATTTCCACACCAGCAGAGAACAGTTACAATTTCCTCTGTAGTGCTTTTTTTATGATATAGATGACAAAAAGAACACTGATTTTGAGTGGTGCTTGCAGGCAGTCAATAGTAGTGATGAAGCCTTTGAAAATCAGATTCGCTCCTTGTACCGAGCTACTGACTTTGGGGAAATTAATGGCCTTTCTACACTCTTAAATCTGAGAAATACAGGGGGTCCACTTCTGCCCACTGCAAATGAAAGAGAGAGAAAAATAAAACCCAGTCTACAAAAACATGATTTTTGTATAAAAGCAGACTCATAAGAGGACGAACAGTCCTGTGGTTTGAGCAGTAGCCTAGTTTTGTGAGACAAGCCCTAGCTCTCTGAACTGATTCTATGTTCTTAGGTGACTCAGAATGTCCTGACCATGATGCTTCAGGTACGTTCACACTGTCAAATTATAGTACTCTTGATTTAGCTCCACATGCTCTTTCCAGAAGTGCTCACCATGTACAGGGGTTGGATCATCCCTTTCACAGATGGTACCCAACATACCCTGTGCTTCTCAGTCTACTTGCTGCTGACAAAGGAAAGGCAGCAATGTGTTTCAGTTAGGAAGGAAAAATGAAGTGCTTTCAGCACATAAAAGAGGGAACAGCTGGTGGTGTCTGTGGGAAGGGTATGGTGCTCTTAATTCCACTGAGGTAGTTTTCATGAGGAAATGTCAGCATGGTTGTGCAGAATGATAGAGAAAGGCAGAAACATGTCAGATTGTCAAAATGGGAAAGGTCTTTGACCACAGTAGCCCCACGACTTAGCAAGTGCACCACTGAGGCTTCATAAGCAATATCTTGGATTTGTTACTTCTGTTTGTCTCAAAAGGGTCCTATGAAAATGGGTGCATTTTAAGGATGCCAAGGTACAGTACCAGAGGATACATATATATACAGTTTGTTTCCTTGTATGAAAGGAGTGTGTAATTCTCCAGAGTAGTGCATTCTTTCACGAGCTGTTTCTAAGTGTTCAGGGAGAAGAGGCTGTTACTGCATGATAAGGAAGTTTCTGAGTGATAATTTAAAGATAATCTTTTAAGATTTGGAGCAACCTCCTTATGCATACTTCTAAGTGACTTGGATACAAGTTTTAATTATGCCTGTCTGTATCCTGCAGTTTCCCCAAGAAGCCTTTCAAAAAAACCGTACAGCTCATAGCTGAACTGGGGCCCTGCAATTCATAAACTGTACTTCAGCTTTGGTTGACTGGAAATAGGTCTAATCCAATTGCTTTCCAGCCTTCAATGGAATAATAATACTGAACAAATAACCCCACAGGCAGTCTGACATTGCTTTTCCTGCCAATCTCAATTTTAACTTGATTGTTTCTTAATGCCATAGGCGATGTCAGGGAGACTCAGGACAATATGTTGTTGAAGAAGAATAGTCTGAAATATTACTCTTAATCCTATTTTATAGGTACCTGTAAATATTAGTGGTAAACCATAGGCAGATATCTGTAGGGAGATTTAATAATAGGGCACTGTAGCCTGAGGAAAAAAAATGGCAGCTGAGACTTTCTTTTTTGTCCTCCTCTGAGGATTTCTCACTTGTACTAGTGAAATATATTGTACAAGGTGTAAAATTTAGTTCAACATCAAAAACTTCACATGATCCCTTCCCTTCACAGGGTTGGCAATTGTGAATTTGGTCACTGAGGAGAAGCCTCAGTGAGACAGCTCGTTTTTCTTGTTGAGTCACAGAAAGAAAGAAGGAAAAAATGTCTCACAGTCTATTTTTATATTACATGGGCAAAAAAAAAGGAAAACTTTATCAACTACTCTTATTTCCTGGAACCTCTATAACAGGATGGATAGGTAGCTCGATACTTCATAGGCTTGTGTTTGAGCTTTTAATGTGCAGCACCACTTTATGGTGAACAGCCATACTTGACTCTTAAATGTATTCATATCATCCTTGTGCTGTTTCCAACTGACAAACTCAATTTTTTTGGATCACTTTTAGTTTCTAAACATATACATTTTCTCTCTCTCTATATATATGTATGTATTTAATACATTATTCTTTAATTCATCCTAACAATAGGACTCTAGCCCTTGAATTTTTTCTGTAGGATAACCTGACCAACTGTGTTAACAATGTTTACCATCTTCATTTCATCAGCTTATTGGCCTAAGAAGTGGGAGTATGTTAATACAAGGTTATTATGGAAAAAATTATATTCAATCACCTCTAAAATGTGACCTTTATGAACTGTATTAGTTACCTTTTTCAAGCTACATATACCACCTTTCAGCACTGTTATCATCCTCTTCTTTTTTATTTCTTATTTTATAATTTATTATTCCTCTATTATATTAATTTTCTGATCCTCCAATTTTCTTTTCCTTCTCTATTTATTTTTCAAGTTTGGAACCTATAAAATGCTTTTTTAAAAGCAAGAACTCTTGTCTTCCCTGAAAGGGAAATTGCCTTATCAAACGCAGTTATTGAGTTAGTCTTGTTTGATCTACCTTTTGAAAATCCATATTTTACTTGATCCCATTTTTCAGCTAGTTTGACATCTTGAATTACTGTTTTTATCGACGTATTTTAAACATTTGAAGGCTACAAAGAACTGAAAATAGGCCTGCACCTTAATTTTCCACTTCTTGAATAAATATGTGCTATTTGTTCTTCAGTTTTACACTACCACTTCCTAACAACAACATTCCAATGAAAATAACTTTCTATAAATTAAAATTAATTGGAAAAAAATATTCTCATCCATGGTTGCTGCCATGAGGAACGATATAATGATATTTCTCTCTTTTGAACCCAATTAAATGGGACTTTTCTGAAGAAAGAATGATCAGACCTACCACCACAAGAAACTTCACATCAAAATGCCTGAATTTTCATATCTTGTTTTTAACGGATGGATTAGACAGCTGAAATAAATCTCCTTAAAAATACTAGAGAGCTTGTGGGTTTATTAGATTAATCTGAGAGAAAGAACAAGTATGATGCGCACTATGCAATGTCTTTCAACCTCATTGCCTGCCTATTAGGCTGCAAGAAAAGAATATTTAAGTGTCTGTTTATTAACTGATTGTCAAAGCAGCCTGATTATTTCAAGGATATATCTTTGCAGAAGAAAGAGTAAGATGAACTGAAGAATAACAAAATGATGGATTCATTTCCTTTGGGGGAGGGGAAGGAATAAAATAAAATAATGAAACATAAATGTGTCAGATCCATTTACTCAGGATTGATATTTAATGTAGCTCCCTTTGAAGTTGAAATTAAATTTCTTAAGAAGCATTATTAAAAGGGAGATGGAATGTAACCTTCTATCAAGCTACCATTATTTTAATACATCTTTAAAAAAATGAACTTTTTTTTTTCTGAAGTGTGCTAGTAAATTGATTTATGCAGATCTAAGAAGTAATTATGAAATGTGCTTATCTAGATGCCTTCTGTTTCTATTGATCCTACAGGTTATTCTAATGAAAACCTCATAATTCATAATATTCTTGATGTTTAGAATTGTTGGAATTATTTATAACTTGCAGTCCAAGGGTGCTGCTAACGAAATGGAGTTTGGAACTGATTTGTAATGCACCAAATTGTCTGTTTTCAGGCCCTGAGCACAGATAGTTACAGCATTCTGCTTTGCAACCCACAAATGGAGAATGCAGCACCACAGTGAAAAAAACAAGACCAGCGTGGGGAAGGAAGGTGACAGTCTTTCTAAGAGTTTCAGATGAGGAAAATGATTAAAACCAGGAGGAAGGAAACTTCTAGAAATGTTGCAATAGGTAAAACAAATGATTTGATGGGTGCTAGCAAACGAAGCTTTATTAAATCTGTCCTAATATTTGTGTACTAGTAACAGTTACCTCTTTGAACAACCTGTGATGTTTTAATTTCTTGTGAGGTTTTCTATGAGTCAAATCATCTGTTGCAATTGTAACTGTTACTATGATTAGAAATTGTTGGGGAAAAAAAATAATAGTCATTCCTTCTCTGAGCAATGAGGACTGAGCCAAAGGCTCTTAGTCCTTATCACAACACTTGCTCCAAAAATACCTCCTCATGGGATCACTGTGGGGAAAGATGTCTTGTGTCAGTCCTGAGAGCTCTTTCTTACTGCTCTGCTGTGACCTGAGACCCACACAGGAGCCTATGTGGAGGTGGTAGCTTCTCCTGTGTGGGTTTGCTGGGAGAGGGGACTATGAGGACAGCTGAAGGAAAACAGACAAAAAGTGGGAGGGCAGATAATTGAGTGAACTAATGAGCTGATATCGCTCCAGTCATAGCCTGTCTGGGGGTATGTGAAACAAGGATGAAGCATTTTTCTGTTCCTCGTGGTGTTTCTCAGATTTGACTGTCCCTACCTGTGCTTTTCATAGGGATAAACACTGGTACTTACTTGCAGCCCTGCTCTGCCAGGATCGACTTCAGGAGCTACCTGCTGTGTCTTTATCCTTTCACCCCATCAGAGACAAATCTTACCATAGGGTAAGACTCTTTGGGCACTTTCTGTGTCTGCAGGAAGTTCATGTGCCATGTCAATTGGAAGAGAGAGTGGTATGCATGCTAAACATATTACTCCCTTACCAGATAGCAGGGACAGCAGATTTAGTCCATGGGAGGAACATTCTGAGAGACAGAGCTATGGCAACACAACCTGACAGCCATCAGAGTCATTATCATTTATCATTATGGTACCAGCTCATAGCTTCAAGGACATCTCAAAAGTCCCTTTAATGGCAGATTTTTAGTCCCACAGTAGAAAGAAAGCTGATCTAAATTACCATGGAGATTATACTTGGAAATTTCTGGTCCGCATCTAAACACACTGATGCACAAAACACGATTTTTATTTTCCTGTCATTATTACCCCTTTGAATGCTACTTTGGATTAAGATAAGGGCATTTTTCTTCATCTGGACAGGCCTTTCAAATGTCTTTTGTAGACCTTCCATTAATAGGTATCTCAGTGTTATCCAGATTAAAATTGTCTGCCACAGGCTCTGTTAGACAAAATCGCAAGCCAGAGATGACCCAGAGGCTGTAAATTAGCCACCTCTCAATTATGTAGAACAAAACAGGACATGCCCATGGACCTGTCAGAAACAGATGATGTCGCAATGAGCTACAGCACTCTGTGTAAAACCAAGCAGAGCATGAGAATATTCTGAAACAATTCCATAAAGAACTGCACAAACAGGAGCACAACTAATTATAAATACTGAACAGACTCACAGCATTTATTTTAAAATCCAACAGAACTTAAACTGAAGCCAAATTACATCCCTATTGGCACTGATGTTCACATTTGAAGATTACACTAGACCTTAATAGAACTAGGAAATTGCAACTGTTCAGCAAAAAGTGAAAGTTAAGCCCACTAATAGGCATGAATCCCAAGAGTCATTAGCATTACTGTTCAGTGTGTTGTCACATACTCCATCCAAACAGGTGTTGGGCATGGCTTTTACTACAGGAATTTAAATTCTAACATAGCCAAAATTGTCTTTATTTAAATTCAGTTTAGGGTTTGTTTGGTTGTTTGTTTACATGTTTTTTAAAGAACTGACCATCAACTTGAGATTTTTCCTTAGATGGAATTAGGTAGCTGAAATTTCATTAAGAAAAAAATTCAGAACCAAAGGGTTTATATTGTCCTTTGTCTCATAATGACTTCTTATTTCTAACTCTATTTTCAGAAAACAGACATTCAAATAAAGACAACAAAGAAACAAAATATGTGCAAACAATTCTAAAAACTTAAGATGAAATTGCCTTTCACTATCAATCTCCTGGGGCTTTCAGATTCATTTGAAAGAATTATTCAAGACTGCACTGACTTTATCCCTGAAATTGTTTTGTGGAGCTCCTGTTTCTTACACTGACCAGTTATTTCTAATCCTGTGTTTGATCTGCCTGTTTTGCAAGCCTCAATGTACAAACCTACTCTCACTTGATGCTAATCCCAAAATAAGACACTCAACCACTTGAATTAATACACCCAGAGCTGACTAGCTCAAGGTCAGCACTAGAGGGGTTACCCAGAGATTCACCTGGAACATGGCTTGCACCCAAGAGGGGATGGAAGAAGGTGGTTTAGGGCTGTGAAAGCTTATGTTTTACCATTTATCATTTTTTTTGCTTCTGTCTCTGTCCCTTATTTCTAATCAGACATCAAAACAGAGTGGTTTTCTCCTGAATTTAAATGCATTTGTCACATCTTTAGCCAAACGGGACTTTGTAATTCACAAGGAAATTAGAAGTGAGAATACAAATAACAGGCATCAGGCCCTGACCTCAGTGACCAAGAGACCCAAGGTATTGGATAGGCAAGAAACATTGACAGTGTTTATAAAGTCAAGGCTGTTCATAAGTTATTGCATTAGGATTAATTTACTTTTCCAAAATCACTATTTTTTCCCCATTATCTTTCTCTCCTTTACAAAGACACCATAACAAGAGGTTTTGGAAATTCTTGATCAACTTAAAGGAACTCAAGGTTCCCTCAACAACTTAACCAGAAACATGCTCTCAACTTCAAATAAAGCTTTTTTTATGTTCTTATAGAATGTATGCCTCGTGTCATCTCCAAAGACAATCTTTCTCTAGTGCTTCCATTCCTGGTCAGTGTTTGCAAATTCCTGGAAAATTAAATGGATAGTGAGCTCTTCTCTGACGTCAGTCCAGCGAGCTGTGCTACCAGCTGTCCTTGCTCTCTAGGGTTTTTGGATGAGGGGAAGGAGGGGACACTCTTGAGCAACGTGATTCTAAAGCTCATCCAGGAACATGGCAATGAGAAGAATCGTTCTGATAGCAAGGAAGTAAGCAAATTAAAGGGTGAGCACCGTAGACTGAGCTAGAGACTAGGAAATTTGATGATAACTGCTCTTCCATTGCCTACTGCCTCCTGAATTTTGTATAAGCTCATTAATGATCTTCAGTTGATCATTAATTGATCATCATCAGTGGATCATCTTCAGTTGATGTTGGTTGATTGGTAAAATAAAATATCCACTGAGTTTTAGAGCCAAACTGTGAGGAAGGAATTATTGTAATGTATTTTGTACCTGATGTGTCATGGGGAATCAGCAAAGAAAGTTAGGGATTTCCTACCCTAACTTAGTGATAGAAAAACTCTAACTTAGGGAAGTGTAGAAAACCTTTCTCATAAGGACAGTTGTAAACAGGCTTGAAGAGGCAGATCTATGGTCAGTATGGCCCTAGAAGGTTTGCCATAACACTCCATGAAATGTTTTCTAAGATGTCATCTCAGGAGAGGGAAAATTCTTACACAGCTTAGAAGGTTTTCTTTAGAGCTCAGCCCTTAACACAATTAGATTTCAGAACACCCCAGGGGGCTGCTGCCAATAGAGGCTTGATTTGCCATCCATCATCAGATTGCTGGATTTTCTTGGAAACTGTTCCTTTAGGCTATCTCATTATTTTACAATATACCCCGAGGTGACACACATCTTCTGGGGGAGCAACTAGGAAAGGATATTGTGACTGAAGAGATTTGGTACAGAGTTCTGGTGAAGTATCAGAAACTGAGTTTTGGGATAAATCACTTGCATTTCAGGTGCAGAATCAGATCATCCTTTCTATTTGATTTCTTTGGCCAGAGGAGAATGGCCAGCTTTGAGAGATCTATTTCAATTTGGCTGGCTACTGACTAGCCATCAACACAACTGTGTATGAGGACATGTCCACCTTCATCTTCCCTTATGTTCCAAGGACAGCCCACCTGCTAAAAAGAAATGGACTTAAAGAGGAATAGAAAAAACATGACATTTTGGGAGGGTGGTATCTTGAACCAATTTTTTTCTGTCTTTCCAAACACTGTCTGTCTCCTTGTTGTCTGGATATTGTAAGGTCATGGTTCTTTAAGCAAGGCTGTACTGAATTCAGACACATAAAACTAAACTGTTGTGGCTGCTGGGAACTAAAATAACTTGTTGCTCACTCAGTGTTAATGACAGCCATTGCACAGCGAGCACATTTGTACATAGTGTTGTTCTCACAGAGCACACCAGACACCTCTCGCAAATGTAGATGCAATACAGGGTTACAGAAAAATCAAATAAAACAACAAATACTGCCTGAATAAAATTAAAAATTTATCACTTCCAGGTAGAAACCTGGCATTAAATTTTGACGGTAGTCTAAAGTAAACAAGTGGCAAGAAATTTTCCAGAGACTCTGAGAGAACATATCCGTGTATAGGAAATATATACCCATGCATTTCAAAAGCTATCAATGCACAAAGTGATGAAACTGAGGTTTGCCCTCTGCTTGGGTTCCTGTATTCAGAAGTAAACGAATCCTGATTTAGGTCCTTGTTCTGCACATGGTGTTTTCCATCCCTGTGTCTTCTTTCTCTCTCACCTCCCTTTGTGTCTAATGTCTCTTGTCTTTGTATTGTCATTCTTGCTTTTGCTCTCTCCCTCCTAGTGATACCTGGTCACATCAAAACAGCTTAACACTCCAGGAGATGTGTGAAGGGATGCTTTCAGTGTAGGCAAACTGGTTTTTCCATCTCTATAACAGGCAGAAATACACACAATTCTTGTAAAATATGCAACATGACTTGCTAAATGTGTTTGATTTGTTCTTCATTAAAATATGCATACATATCAATGAGGGAATTCTATATTCTAGAGACTACATTGAAATGTTTTAAATTAATTTTACTAAACTATATTTTAATTTTTTTAAAAGGTTGTGGGCTTTTTCTGTTGGTTAGCTGGCTGGCTAACTTTTTGTTGTTTGGTAAAGGATTTACAGCAAAAACCTTCTTACAGCATTTAAGTTAAAGTTGCAGAAATATCTCACAGAAAACAAATATTAGTCTGAAAAACACAAGTATTCATATGGACTTTGAAAATGTCCTTAGATTAGTCAGGAAGCAAAAATAGGACTGTTTTACTGAGGTAGATGTTAGATTTGGAGCAAAAGTTGTTGGACAACGTTATTGGCTGAATAGAATGACTAAATGACCTGTTTGAGGCATTTCTCAGGCCATGAGATTTTCCAGTAAACCAGAAAGAAAGGGGGTTTACAAATTATTCACTCCAAGTTTTCTATTCAGTTGTATAGTAGCCTGGCATTTAGTGTTATCTTGAAACTTGACACAACACACGTACTTACAAGGTAATTTAGTACTAAATCCAGCCCCACAGAGAGTTTTTCCAGCACTGAAAAAATTATTTTACAGTGCTTTATGAAGGGAAGGGTCTTTGTGTTTCTCAGTGTGCTGAGCTCACCACGGATACTACTCCTGCGTGCTAAACAACAGTATTTATTTGGCAGAAGGTCAATGCACAGAGAACATTCCAGAACCACTCAGACTCCTCTCGCCTTACCTGGAACCAGTGCACATTCCTGCTGATATCGCATCACCAAACATCAGCTGGTGCAGGCTAAGGCAGCCCACTGTTTTCCGTATTAGTCTCTTGCTGCAGCACTTCATTATGAAGTCCCTTGAAAAAACTGCCCCTTATCAGACTCCTGATGGTGTGAATTCACTGTATATGAGCAGAATTTATTAATTTAGGCCCAGAGATATCTCTTAGAGCCTTCTAGCTGTCTTTTAGAAATTGTGTCTGTATGCAGCCTGCTGCAGAGCTTCTCTTAAATATTTTAATTTTTTCTTTTTGTAGTTTACATTAAAAACTTGGCATTGATAGTTATAGTATAATCAATCTAAACTAGGTAGATTGCTTAAACTAGGTTCATTCTGGGACATGAATCCAAATGGAGGGAAGCAAGGAAACAATGAAATTGGAAAAACAATGCAGGAAACTGGTCTGTTTTCTGACTGGCACTAAACTGGCACTTAAATCATGAGGGAGAAACTCTGTTCATATAGACAAAGCTAACGGAATACCTTGATTTCTGTGGCCATAAGGGGGCAATATTAGAAGGGAGCAATATAAGAGACAATGTGTAAATTGTGCTTGTGACACCTGTTGCACTGAAGGATTTCACTTCAAGACTATTCTGTATCTCCCTCTGTAGATCCCATTGTCTCTTAAGAGCAAGGACAATTTGCATCATGTGATTATTTCCCCTTTCTGTTCTGTTCAAGATTTTCCTTCCTCAGACAGCCCATGCCTGCCTATGCCGTATTGTAAAGATATCATTAGTTCCAGTTGATTCCTGTTTTACAGATATTGAAATTACCTAAGCTTTCTTTACGATGCAAGTTCAGCCATGCCCTGGCTTTAGATACTTTATTGCTGTATATGATTTCTCCAGGTCAGCAGTATGTTCTGCACACCTTTCCCTGAAACTCAAGTATGGTTTTTCTGCCTGTCTCTTCTCTCAGGAATGTTTCTTTTTCTGTTGTCTCCCTATCTCTGCCTCTCTCTGAGGCACAGGGCTCCCCAGAGTGTGCTCTCTCTCCCATTCTGGTTTTCTCATATGAGAAGACTGGTTGCTTTACCAATTCAGCTAAGATGGCCCTTCAGTAAAATCTGTCCAATATATTCTATGTTTAACATTAAGTTTTATATGAGTAGAAGGGAGAGACGTCACCAGATCCCCAGCGACAGTGTTCACTAGGCAGGACAGTTTTATCTTGTAAGAGGAATCAAAATCCATTGTGTTTTATAATGTTAAATAAGACTGTTTGAAAGCACCATAATAAAAGAAAGGGGGAAATAAAGCAAAGAGTAATGAGAGGAGGAATGAACAGCATTAAGAGGGAAGCTAAAAAAAGGAAGAAAAAAGAGAAAGAAGAGTTGATGAAGCAGAGATGGAAGCAAGGCTGCTCCAGGGGCTAGGTATGCTGCAAGAGAAGAGGGCTGCAGTAACATGCAGACTGCTTGAAAGGGTAAAACATTTTTCTTAAGCTAAAGTACTCTTCAGCTAGAGGATAGAGAATGAGGATATTAATCAACTATCAGTATCAGAGATTATCTTGGAAGGTAGTTTGGACATCATACGTTTATGGGAAGCAGATAAGAAAAGAGACCAGAAGAAAGTAAAAATTCGAGATCATTTTAGTTAACTCGCAGTCATGCCTGTCGTTAAGGTCTTAAAAAAATAACAGACTATCTGGGAGACTCACTGAATGAATCTTCAGCAATTGGCTTGAGATACCATGGAGGGAAGAGGAGATCTCACAATATTGATTAAAGGCAACTAAATCACTTTTTCAGGGAGAAGATTTACAACTGGTCATGTAATCTTTGGTAGAATCTGGAAAATCTGAAACAATTTTGAAACAAAATATTACACAATCTGTTTGCAAGTACCTGGAAGATAATAAAATAAACCCTGTTGCCCTAATGGTTCTTTCAAAACTGGACCATATCAAACCAGTCTAATTTTCTTGCTTGCCAGGAATATCCTTGCTAGTAAAAAAGTAGCAGGCAGTATGTTTAATATATATGGACCTTAGTGAAGTTCATTTTTCTGAGTCTCATATGACATTCTCATCAGGGACCTAAAGACAGATCGAGCTAAAATTATGAAGAGACAGGCGGATAAAGTGTTAAAAAATACTTATCGGAAAGAAGTTATGACAGATTTTCAAACAAAACAGAAAGCGAACTGTTCGACCAGTTCCAGGTGACACTTTTCTAAATGCCTTGAGCAGTATCTATACTGAATTTTCATGGATGCCTCCAGGCTTGGGAAGACTGAAATCCAAAATTACTTCAACCACTCAGCAAGCTAAGCTGAAATTAGTATGATGAAATGCAGCGAAGTCCCCCTTGTTGCAAAAAGAGTTGATAACTGAGCTACTTGGTCCCTCCAGTTTTGGTTCCAAGTTGTGTACACACATGTGTGCACCCACGGTCCACCCACTCATTAGCTTGGTTCTGGCCTCTGCAGAAACTTCTGACTTGGAGAATGCTTCAGACACGAACCCTTGATGATAGGTCTAACTGCTAAGACATATACTCCCACTGCAATATCATTTTTCTCTTTGCTATCCAAACACTTTTTCTCTGTAGCTTCCCTGTCCCATGTTATGTTCTGGGATTTTGAAAGTTAGCATCAGTTTTTCTACATTTGAGCACCTTCACTGTAATTTAATCCCATTATGAAGATGCTGCAACAGTGGACTACTTCAAGCAAACTCATTACCCTAAGGTGCTGCTACTTGAAACTGGTGCTTATGAGGGAAGAAGAATGCAGAACAAATGAATTCAGCCATAACTTCTACCTACGCTGAGGCACATATCTCCATTTTAAAGCTAGAATTTATAAATGATTTCTAGTGAGGTGCACAAACACAACAAATTCCAAAGTATTTAAATCAAACTGAAGCGATCAAACTGAATAGAATTATTTCTGTGTTTAAAATCTAAAGAGCCATTTTGATCCAGTATTATCCTTCTGTATTTTCCAATGAAAAGACCAAATCCTGAACTTTTTCTGTACTGTTTAATATGTCTATATTCAGCTTCAGCTGAAGTCAACAAGAATTTAGCTCTTCAAAGAATAAGTACAGATTATATCCCTGTTAAAAAAGATTATATAAAATACACCATGGGTGTATGATGTGCTAAATATGACAGTTCAATTGCATAGCACACAAAGAGAATAATATTTCTTTTTTTAATTACGTAAAAAGGAGAAAATTACCATTCAAGTGCCTTGCCAGCTTCCTTAGATTCCAATTAGATCTGCTATGCTAACGAGAAACTTGTGCTAAGAACATTTCTCCTTTTTAGCATGCACAATGTTACTTCACGTCAAAAAGCAGCAGGATGAGGCAGTCAGCAGCATGTTCCTATGGGGAAATATCACACGTAGTTGTTTTCTAAGGTGAAACACAGGCTAGAGAGACTCAACTGTCATACTGGTTGTTACCACCTATAATTACTTTTAAAGATTCATGTCCTGTAATGATCTAAGACACTCCTGTTATCTCTTTACAGTGATTGATCTGAAACATCTGTCATCTACATTCACAGGGCTAAGAGAGCTATTTTGCTTAAGAATGATAGGGAGAACCAACATTGTCATTGAGTTACAGTATGTTATGCATGCATAATCAAAAGTGTCACACAACAGTCTCCAGCTGAAGATTTAATGGCATCTAAATTGAAGCCATAGAATTTTTTTATGCAAGGTGGCAGTGTAAACATGTTTGTTTACAAGCCTGCTGCTCAGCAGGTCTATGTGGCAAAGCATCATCAGAAGATGACAAAGTGGAGCCAGTTTCTGATGCCTTCAGCCCCTGCCAAATCACTCCTGGTCTGATAGAGAAGGACAGATTCTCAACCTTTTGCTAGTTTAGATAATCTGTTAATTACTCTTCCTGTTTATTACCTCACAGAGGCCAAGCTCAAGAAATTTGATTACATGGAGAAACCTCTCAGTGACCTCAAAGCATTTGTAAGACAAGCTTTCGCACAGATCTAAAAGTCATTAACTTATATGTATTGGATTTCTTACTTTGCCTTAATGTAGAAAGCATGACAAAGTATTTGTAATGTGTAATTAGTAAAGACAAGCTGGCTTCTTCAGATTAAATAATAACTGAAGGCCAGATTGTAAATAGAACTCATTAAAGATATTTGGATGTGCTTTACCTCAGAAGCTAGCTCTGGTACAAATTTTGGCTTCGCATTTAAAACAGATTGACACGGCTTAGGGGAAACTGGTATTTTTTTTGTTGTTTCCCCATTCACCTTTTCACATTATGGAGAGAACAGGACAGGAAAATCTGGAGCTGATTTTTTCTGGCCTGGCTGAAAGGCTAGAACAGGGAACCTTTACCTCACATGCAATTGACTGTCCAGTTTCCAATGGACAGGAATGAATTTGATGAGTTTTTCAGTTACACAGAGTTAGTCAGAAATTGTCAACTATGTGTTGCACAGAATCAAGATTATTTTTAAAAATCTATTGATTAAAAAAAAGATAAAATGAAAGAGAAAAAAATCCACCTTCAGAAATGTGCATTTTCATACATGTTTTTGTTAGTGTATGTGTGTGCTTATGTGCATGCATTTGAAATTTTCATTCAGAAAGCAATGTATCTTTTAACATATCAAATAACTTTCTTTAGAATTTGATGCATCTGAAGACACAGAGAAATACTAGTTTTGATCTTTGGGGCTCCTCATAGGAGCCACAGGGAAATCCACACTTGCTTTTTCTGTCACTTATTGTGGTTATTGGAAGCAAGAAATCCATTTCATATAAAACTTATGTAAATAAACACTGTAAGACATTTTCCATCAAAGTTAAAATATTGAGAAAGTGTTGGACTTTGAGGTAAGGAGCCCTTATGTAATTGGCATGCTAAGAAAAGTATACATTTCATATATATGAATCACGATATTGCGTATTAAAAAGAAAACAAAAGAGAATGAAGCAGATTTCTGAAACGTACACACTTTTATCAAAATTCAAGGAGTCCTGCTGCAGTGGTGTTTCCATTTTAAGCCAGCCTTCCCCAAAGTCTCACTCGAAATGCGTGACATCCCTCCAAGTGCCCAGCTCGCCGTTCCAGATCATTAGTGTGATCCCCACTGACACACCGTATGGCGGGGAACAGCTCCTCTCGGAGCCACGAGCAATACCAAGCTGTTAATGATGCCCTCAGCCCAAAACATGTATTTTAATGAATGCGGTGGGAACTTTCAGTTCTCAGCACGCAGACATCACTGGCAAACACTCAAGGTTGTGTTTTGCTGCCATACCCCAGAGAGGCACATACACATTCACACATCCATATTCAAAGATTAACCCATGTCAAAGTGGGAATATGCCTTGTTTCATTCTGCAAACTCACAGTGGCTGCAGAAAGTCACCTGAAGAGGTGAAGAGGTCAGGGTAGCTTAGGAAAGAGTCTACAAATGGGTTCGATAATGTGTAATGAGGAGAGTGAGAACACTTTTGATGGATTCTGGTTTTGAAGTTTTAATATTTGATATTATTGTAAGGAAGCCTGAAATGCGAGGGGAGCCTTTTGTGAATATTTTTAGGTCACTGAATCATCTCAGTTCCCCACTGCTAGGTCAAATGGTGTGGAAGCTCTGCAGCAGCACAAGCTTCCAGCACGTTAAGCAAGAGCAATATAAGCACATCCTTTCTTCTCCCTTGCTTGCTCTCTCTTTTTTTTCTTTTTTTCTTTTTAATTTCAATTTCAACTAAAAATGGACCAAAAATAAATAGCCAGCAGCTAAACACCCAATGACAGAACACAGATCAAATAAACTATTAATGGACATATGCACAGAGAGCTGGCCTCTGCAAACCCGAGGGTCAGCTTTCCATGTTATGAAATTCCACTGTTGAGGCCAGATATTTGAAAAAAATATGACTTTATTGAAGCAATTAGATACACAGCAAATTTTCCAGAGTGATCACCACCTAAAAGAGACAGAAAAAGAATAGTGGGGAACTGCAAATTCACTTTACAGGGCATTTCACCCCATAGGCAAGAAAAACATGGATTAGAAAAGCAACAAAACACACTACAAATTTACTCAACTGAACTGGAGGATTTATAGTTTCGGATACATGGGGGAGACTCTAGTCCTGTCCATGTATCTGAGATTTCCTTTCCTCATCTTCCCCACTTTTTCCCCACTTCTAGCAAGAGCCAGACCAGAAATAACACCATCCTCTCCCCTCGTTGCCATTTGGGGCATTTCAGGGCAAGAAGAAAGGATGTTAGGAGGGTTGAAGGCAACAGCTGTTCAGTGCCAGGAGTGAGCTGGAGAACAGTCTGCTTGGGATTTGTCCAAAGTAACGCTCTGGACCATCAGCAGAAGTGGGGAGACGATGAATTACCTTTCTCTACCATCTTCCACATATCTGCTATAAATATGAGGGAACAATCCTTCCTCCGTAGCAGTGATCATGAACAGTTTATTGTGGAAAAGGAAACCTAGCTTTGTGTTCCCCACTGCCAGAGTCTCCTGCAGCTGGGATGAACAAATATTTCTGAGGATTTAAATGATCAAAGATCTCTATTCTTTCAAATCAAAAAAAGCCCAGTAAAATGGATGCATCTCATGGTATCTGAGTTGTTGTACCTTATAGCCACAAGTTTCAGTTAAAGTCATTTGCACGAAAATAGTGCAGATAACTCTTTCCACTCCACTGATGCTGAGATATGAGGTGTACATGAGAAGACAGAACTTCAGAGGAATTAGATTGCTTGTGGGTAGTGTAGAGTACTTTTGTAACAGGGGATTAGGGGACTTCTTATCAAATGCTGAAAACAACTCAGGAAACAAAGGCAGTTAAAGGAGTTTATACTCCAAGTAGGCAGAAGCAAAATCAAAAGCAGTTTCCAGAGAAGATGAGGATGTAGACGTGTCCTATCCTCCCTGTCTGAGCTAAGCAGGAGAAGAAAAAAGCCATTTTATTTGTATCAGACATATCTATTTTCTCAGATGTTGCTGAAATACACATCTGCTCTCTTCAACAGGAACAATATCAGCAACTGTTTGGGTTTTGCAATTTTCCTGTTTTTCATGGCATAATCACAAGAGATTCTGGTGTTTTTCAGGTTGTAAACCCACAGAAAAACATACTTTAGTGGTATACCTTGAACAGACACAAAGACTTTGGTTTTTCAGCTCTCCTTTAAGCCATACTGTCACACTGCCTGTTCAACAGGCACAGTAGAAAACCCAAAGCGTCCTGTGAACACACACAATTAACTGAGACAGCTCATCCAAGACTTCCTACCAACTTACGCATTTTTTAAAAGCAGGTTCTGGGATCATATCTTGGACTTTTGATTTTTAGAATTTTCAACCACTTGAACTTAAAAAGTGAACTATAAATCAACTCCTCCCCACAAAACCAGCTGTGGATGGTTCAGGAACATGGTGCTTTGACTTGTTCCTCAGGTCCAGTCACAGAAAGTGAGCCCAGAGAGAGTTCTGTTCTTTTTTATGTTGTGATCCTCCAACAATTGTTTGCTGATGTGGAAATAAACAGTTATGAATTTTATTTTTAGAGCTTTCCATTTCATAGTGCTCTAACATTTGGTCATATTTCTCACACAGAATCATGTGTTGTTTGTATCTTTCACAAACACAAAAAAAATCTTTTCCACAGAGGAAGGAAATTGAAATTCTAGTCTATTTAGGATTAAACTGAGTGTGGCTTCAAGTTCTACAAATCAAAGTTGTGACAGCTTGCAACTACTGTCCCATTTAATGAGTTAATGTCTGTACAGAGTTTTGATCATCTCAGACATCATATAAATTATGTGTATTATTATGAATTCATCTGATTTCATGAGAAGTTGTACATTTCACAGTATCTAGTTTTGATGCATCTCTAAGGATTTATCTGAATTTATAAGTTTTCCAAAGAAAGTGATCCTAAAAAACTCTCCTAGTATGGATGAAATTCTTCCTAGTAAAGAAAGCAAGAAGAGAAAGCCAACACCAATCAGCAGTTCTGTTCCTTTACAGAAACAGCTAATAGTACCTCTCTGAGCTGTACAGGTAAAAAGATTTTCTTGCCATTACACATGCAATATACAAGCAATTTCCTTGCATACATAACTGCAAGAAATTGATTATATTTACTAGTGTGGATATAACAAAAAATTTCAAGTATATTAATTTCCAGGATACCAGAGAGTGCCCCAAATAAAGTTCCAGATCCTGCAGCAAGCTGGCAGCTGTAATATCAGGTTACAGGATGATGGCTGGACTGATTCTTGCAGGTGATCTTTTGATCAGATGGCAACCCCAAGGGTCTCACCATTGCTCTTATCCACACTGTCCATCATCAGAACTGGTCACCAGATCACAGATCAGACTGATCAGTTGTGTTTCTTGTTCCCAGAGGAACAGACTTGACTACAAAAGCACACAGTAGTTAGAGGTAACAGTTTACTGTGCAAGTCCCAGTCTGAAATGAATGTGACTGGTCAAAATATTGCAACAATAACATTCATATCCCTAATGAAAAAAAGAAATCGAGCCAGCAAACAATGAAGTATTGAGGACTATAGATTTCATCTTGCTGCACAATTCTTTTAGTTCATGCACTGTCTTGCACATAGGGTAAAATGTTTTGATACAGAGATAAAATGTCTTGTGTTGGACATTCCCCACATCTTGGGATTCCTGCATTAGCATTTCATAACGGAGTAGTCAAATTCTAAATACCAACCAAAAAAGTATACTCAAATTACTTTTACAGCAATTTTTATGCAACCTTTCATTTTCTGCTGCTATCTGTAAATAAATAAATAAATTAATAAAATGTTCATGGTCCTTGCTAATCTGATAGCATATTCCAGCCTTTGATCCCCATGAAGGGAAGATGATCAGAAAAGCATATAATATGTGTCAAAGTCTGACACTGATCGTCTTTGCACTGGTTCCTTCATTTACAAGATTATGTTCATGTGGCAACCTTGACGGAGCAGCATTAAATAAGATAAGCCACTAGAGTCTCTTACAATGCCATGACAGTATATTTTTGTGAAGATATGACTCAGAATATAAAGAAACAAAACCACATTGTAACTCATTTCAAAAATACGTTCTGAGATTATTTACTTCCTAGTTAAGGCTAATGATGGAGGGAAAGATATGGAAAGATTTTTTTAATCTTCCAATTTTGGAATGTAGTTTGTTAAATATTCTTCAGAGGCTGTACTGCATGTCCTCACTGAGCTAGATGAATCTATAGCTACAGAAGAGCTCAAACACGTTCTAAGTCCCAGACCAGCTTTCTCTGATTTTGAGGAGATAGGAATACAGATTAGTCCCATGCTTTAAGAATCCCACCTCAATCCACCCTGTCCTAAGACCAGGGCAGCACAAGCAAGGCACAAGGGTATTTGATTTTTGTTTTCATTCTTTATTCCATTGAAGAAAAAACAAAGTTGAACAGAAGGGTCAAGACCTCCAATGACTCTAAAAGCTCTACAACTTTAAAATCTGGAAACTGAAAAAGATGCCTTTTCACGAACATGAAATGAGGCTGTGGCTCTGTTTTAGCAGAAAGGAAGCTGCCACAGAACCTTCTACCTTGTCTATGACAAGGATGTACAGCTCCAGTCTTCTCCAGCCCAAAGAAGACTAGTATTCATGCCTTCTCTTTTCACAGAGCAAAATCAATGGAATATACCTGTATCATTAAGACATCCTGTTTCCAGAGAAGAAATCTTTGGACATAAATGCTTTTAGTTACTGAACTTTTGCTGCCATGTCCTCATTTATTCTGTGATGCGATGAGAAGAGAAAAGACAAAAGAAAAGAGAAAAGAGAAAAGACAAAAGAAAA